>NC_135535.1:156270696-156582042 GCF_045843805.1 Urocitellus parryii | reverse complement strand
AAATATGAAAAAAAAAAAATATATAGAAGATCAAATTTCTAGAAAATTGGTATTTTAAATCAACTTTACCCTAAGGGGGCTTTTGATTATTATTATTATTATTTAAAAAAATTTTTTAGTTGTCAATGGACTTTATTTTATTTTTTAATATGTGGTGCTAAGAATTGAACCCAGTGTCTTACACATTCGTGGCAAGCACTTTACCACTGAGCCACAAACCCAGTCCTTGATTTTTATTATTTTTAAAATATTTATTTATTTTAATACTCGGGATTGAACCCAGAGGCACTTTACCACTGAGCTACATCTCAACTCTTTTAAATGTTTTTCAAATTTTGAGACAGAGTCTCACCAAGTTACTGAGAGGTCTCCCTGTGTTGCTGGGGCTGGTCTTAAACTTGTGGTCCTTCTGTCTCAGGCTTCAACGTTGCTGGGATTACAAGTTTGTGCCACTCCCTGGGGAGTCCTTGTCCCCACTGCCAAACCAATAATGATAAAATGGTTTTTGAGAAAAATTATAAAGTTGTTTTATTGCTTTGCTACCAAAGGAGTCACACAGGGACTTCCATCCCAGAGACTGTGATTCTGCCCATCAAGGGGAGCAGAGGGCTTTTAGATGGGTGATTCAAAGGCTACATTTCACATGTTCTGACTGGAGTTGTTAATTTGGGAGATAAGTTATTTCT
Source organism: Urocitellus parryii (assembly GCF_045843805.1). NCBI lineage: Eukaryota > Metazoa > Chordata > Mammalia > Rodentia > Sciuridae > Urocitellus > Urocitellus parryii. Next base: position 156,581,356 of record NC_135535.1, on the reverse strand, counting down.
GAGATCTTCTGGTGCCATCCCCAAAGTTTCAATTACTTTTCCTTGGCTCAAGGACAGGTAACTCTGCCTAGGATTGAGAGGAAAGATAATCCTATTTCCTCAGAGATCAGAAAGGGGAAAAGATTAGGGAGAAGGAAGGAGAGAGGAAAAGAAAGAAACAAATCCTTTCAAAAATAAGTTGAGGGGGCTGGGGATATAGCTCAGTTGGTAGAGAGTGCTTGCCTCACATGTACTGTAAGGGTCCAGTGAACATCGGAGGAAGAGACCACCAAGAGACCGGCTCATGCAACAGCAAAAGGGGTTTATTGAGGATCCAATCCAGCGCGCTGGGGCTCCAGGCTCACTCAAGATGGGAGAGCGGCCAAGAGCCCCGAACAGGGGTTGAACAGTGCTTAAGTACACTTTTTTAGGGAGGGCAGGGACTTTACATACATCACAGTCTCCTTTAACAAATCACCATACACCCTGGGAAAATCAAACAACAATTCCCAAACATGATTAGTACATTCATTGTCGGGAACAGGTCGGGCGGGAGTGATAGGTCAGTCCTAAGAAGGGGGGGTACATTCAAACTGATTGGTTTGGGCCCTGAATGCCTACGTGCCAAACTGCACAGGGTCCAGGTTATTTAACAACTAAATGGTCAGTACTGGGCATTGTCTTAACTGCCTCAGGAATTTCAGGTTCTATGTGCAGTTCAGAAACTTTACAATACCTAGTCCTTTACATTTTAACTCAGGCTTTGCAGCTTAGAAACTTTACCCTTTCAGTACAAGGCCCTGGGTTCAATCCCTAGCAAAATAAATAAATAAAAATAAATAAATGCATTAAGTACAATCTTTTTTTTTTTTCTCCTGTGGAAGTCACAATCTTCTTTAAAGCTAAGTAATATTCCCATGTATGTGTGTGTGTGTGTGTATGTGTGTGTATCTAACATTTTTTTAATCCATTAATCTGTTGAAGGGCACCTAGGTTGGTTCCATAGTTTAGCTATTGTGAGTTGAACTGCTATAAACATTGCTGTGGCTGCATCACTATAGTATCCTTTGGGTATAAAATGAGAAGTGGGATAGCTGGGCCAAATGGTGGTTCCATTTCAAGTTTTTCGAGGAATCTCCATACTGCTTTCCATAGTGGTTGCACCAATTTGCATTCCCACCAGCAATGTATGAGTGTATCCCACATCCTCACCAACATTTATTGTTGTTTGTGTTCTTTTTTTTTTTTTTTCCCCCAATCCTGGGTATTGAACTCAGGGGCACTTGACCACTGAGCCACATCCCCAGCCCTATTTTGTATTTTATTTAGAGACAGGATCTCACTGAGTTGCTCACCTTTGTTGAGGCTGGCTTTGAACTTGTGATCCTCTTGCCTCAGCCTCCTGAGCTGCTGGGCTTACAGGCATACCACCACACCACACCTGGCTGTGGTTTGTGTTCTTTTATTCTTTTTTTTTTTGGGGGGGGGTGCTGGGGTTGGAACCCAGGGCCTCATGAATGCAAGTTAAGTATTCTACCAGCCGGGTATCCTATATCCTTTTATTTTTTAATTGATATTATTTTTTTCAAATACACAACAGCGGAATGCATTACAATTTTTATTATACATATAGAGCACAATTTTTCATATCTTTGTATATAAAGCATGTTCTCACCAATTCATGTCTTCATGCATGTACTTTTTTTTTGCATTACAATTCTTATTACACATATATACTACAATTTTTCATATCTCTGTAGGTAAAGTATGTTGACACACAATTCGTGTCTTCATACATGTACTTTGGATAATAATGTCCATCACATTCCACCATCCTTGCTAATCCCCTTCCCCTCCCCTACCCCCAGCCCTTGATAATTGCCATTCTGACAGGGGTGAGATAAAATCTTAGTGTAGTTATGATTTGCATTTCTCTACTTGCTAAAGATTAGAAAAATCTTTTTATTATTATTATTATTATTATTATTATTATTATTTACTTGTTGATGGACCTTTATTTTACTTGTTTGTATATGGTGCTGAGAATTGAACCCAGTGCCTCATACATGCCAAGCAAGTACTCTTTCACTGAGTACAACCCCAGACCTAGAAAAATCTTTTGAACATTTTTTCCATATATTTGTTGATCAATTGCATTTCTTCTTCTGTTGGAGTGTCTGTTCAGTTCTTTAGTCCAATTTTTTTGGGGAGGGGTGTACCAGGCATTGAACTCAGGGGCACTCAATCACTGAGGCACATTCCTAGCCCTGTTTTGTATTTTATTAGAGACAGGGTCTTACTGAGTTTCTTAGTGCCTCGCTTTTGCTGAGGCTGGCTTTGAACTCGAGATCCTCCTGTCTCAACCTCCAGAGCCACTGGGATTATAGGTGTGAGCCACCCCACCCAGCCTAGCCCACTTATTGAGTGGGTTGTTTTTTGGTGTTTGCTGATAAATGGATGGAGCTGGAAAAGATCATGCTAAGTGAAATAAACCAGTCCCCCAAACCAAAGGCTGAGTGTTTTCTCTGATATCAGATGCTAATTCACAATAAGGGGTGGAGGGCTAGGGAAGAGTTACTTCAGATTAGGTAGAGGGGAGTGAGGAAGGGGAGGGGGACTGGGGATAGGAAGGATCGTAGAATGAATCAGACATTATTACCCTATATACATATATGACTACATGAAGAGTGGGGTTCTACATCATGTATAATCAGAAGAATGAGAACTTATACTCCATTATATATGGTTAGCAAGGTGCATTCTACTGTCATGTATAATTAATTTAAAAAATTAAAAAAAATAAGTCACAGTGACAGAGCATCAAGGGCTATATTCAAAGTATGAAGTGGATGACTGTTACAAACTAGCTTGTTTTAATGACTAAGGTCCCAAAGAAAGAATAACCTGTTTAGCTCTAGAGCTACTTCAGGATGTGTGTATGAGTGTGTGTGTGTGTGTGTGTGTGTGTGTGTGTGTGTGTGTGTCCCTGTCCCTTGATGCCTGCGAAAATGTGGCATGGGTGCTTTGGAATCTTAGTGGGGCTTAGGGAGGGCAGCGACTGAAATTCAATGAGGAGCTCTGAGAAAGCAGAGTTGGAATAGTAAGCGAAGATATACTTGGAGAGAATGAAAAGCTGAAGATTGATTCTGGAAAGGGTGCATTTTAGGGAGGTTAGAAAGCATCTCAATGGGTGGTTACAACTCAATATAGGCCAAAGAATGGGAAAGCATTTTGAGGTAGTGTTTTTTTTTTTTTTTTGGGGGGGGAGGTAACTGGAGGTAACGCAGGGGTACTTGGCCCATGAGCCACATCCCCAGCCCTGTTTTGAATTTTATTTATTTATTTATTTATTTTAAAGAGAGGGTGAGAGAGGAGAGAGAGAGAGAGAGAGAGAGAGAGAGAGAGAATTTTTTTTTTTTTAATTTTATTTATTTTTTAGTTTTCAGCAGACACAACATCTTTGTATGTGGTGCTGAGGATCGAACCCGGCCGCACACACCCCAGGCGAGCGCGCTACCACTTGAGCCACATCCCCAGCCCGAGAATTTTTAATATTTATTTTTTTTTAGTTCTCGGTGGACACAACATCTCTGTTGGTATGTGGTGCTGAGGATCCAACCGGGGCCTGCGCGCATACCAGGGGAGCGCGCTACCGCTTGAGCCACATCCCCAGCCCTTGAATTTTATTTAGAGACAGGGTCTCACTGAGTTGTTTAGCACTTGGCTTTTTTTTTTTTAATTTTTTTTTATTTTTTTTATTTTTTATTTTTTAATTTTTATTTTAGTTCTCCGTGGACACAACATCTTTGTTTGTATGTGGTGCTGAGGATCGAACAGGGGCCACACGCATGCCAGGCGAGCGCGCTACCGCTTGAGCCACATCCCCAGCCCAGCACTTGGCTTTTGCTGAGGTTGGCTTTCAACTTGTGATCCTCCTGTCTCAGCCTCCCAAGCCACTGAAATTACAGGTATGTGCGGAGTCTGGGCAGGTAGTGGATTTTGACAGGACCCTGAATAGCCACCCTTTCCATCTTCTGCCCCGAAAAGCAAAGCAGGCCTGGCAGATGCCTGTAATTCCAGTAACATGAGAGACTGAGATAGGATAATCACATGTTTGAACCCAGTTTTAGCAATTTGGTAAGACCCAAGGCAACTTAGTGAGACACTGTCTCAAAATTAAAAATATAAAAGGCTGGGGATGTGGTTCAATGGTTAAGCGACCCTGGATTCAATCCCCAGTATAAAAACAAACACTGCAAATGGGGTAGTAGAAGCCAGGCACAGTGGCGCAGGCCTTTAATCCCAGGAGCTCCAGAGTCTGAGGCAGGAAGATTGTGAGTTTAAAGCAAAAGCGAGGTGCTAAGCAACTCAGTGAGGCCTGTCTCTAATAAAATACAAACAGGGCTGGGGATGTGGCTCAGTAATTGAGTGCCCCTGAGTTCAATCCCCAATACCCCAAAATTAGAAAAAAAAAATAGGGGAGTAGAGAGGTGGGGCAAGGCTCGCTGGGGAGACCAGCCCGGAGATCTCCGTCTCCCTCAGGCCCCGCCCCACTCCAGACCCTTTGGGGCGTGACCCAGGCTCCGCCCCTGGGTTACGCCATCAGCGGGCGCCGTACCTGGAATCATTCGGCCCCGCCAGCTCGGCGGTCGGCCACCTGTCACTGCAGGCACCTGCCATGGTTCTGTTCCGTGGTTTGTAAGTTGGCAACCCACGTCCCCGCGGTGACTGTGGTCCTGATGGCTGCAGCGGCGGCCCTGGCAGCGGCCGAAACCCCTCCCGCCATGCCGCAGGCGGCAGGGGCCGGAGGGCCTACGGCCCGTCGTGACTTCTACTGGCTGCGCTCCTTCTTGGCCGGAGGTGAGTGTCCGCCCCAAGTCTTCTGGTTGCTTTCCTCCGGCTAAAATCGCTGGCAGATCGGGTGCTAGCGGCCTCTACGATATTCCCTACTCTGCTTCCGTACCCTGCAGGATGTTTACCCATACCTGCCTGTAATCTCATTCTAATAATCCTTGACTTGTGCCAGCCAGGTTCAAGGGAGTGGGACCTTGGGCTCTTGGGAAGAGGCTGGAGACCTGGAAGGACTAAGTCAAGCTGATATTATCCAGAGTTGGGTAGCCAGGAAAAGAGGCAGATCCCTTACACGAAACAAACTGGGCACTCCTTTCTTTTGTAAAGACTGGGTAACTGAGTGTGCAATTAGGTTTTGCTGTTTGCTTAAAGGAAAATAAATATTGGAGGTCAGCTTTTTAAAGATGACTGAGAAATTGTGTAAAATTAGCAAACTGTGTCAAAACTACTTGACAAGCCCTACTATTGATCTGACCACGAGACCAGAACATTCACATTGTCTCAAAGAAATTTCTTCTGCCTTGTCATAAAGAAGTGTTTTAATCTCTTCCCTCATGGTGTAATTGCTTGTCTGGGTTATCATCACTTAGTTATTTGACAGAGAATTTTAAAATTCCACATTATGAAGACTTGTTGAAATATATTATCTGTATTTTGCAGCAGTAACAACAATTAGTTTGTCCTCCTGATAAAAAGGGCATTCATTTATTCGTACTGGGAATATTTGAGTGCCAGATATGTGCCTACTTTTTTTTTTTTTAAAGATTTTTTTTTTTTAGAGAGAGAGAGAGAGAGAGAGAGAGAGAGAGAGAATTTTTATTATTTATTTTTTTTAGTTTTCGGCGGACACAACATCTTTGTTGGTATGTGGTGCTGAGGATCGAACCCGGGACGCACGCATGCCAGGCGAGCGCGCTACCGCTTGAGCCACATCCCCAGCCCCTGTGCCTACTTTTTGCTTTAGTATACATCAAAGAACACAAGAAAGGGGCTGGGGTTGTGACTCAGAGGTAGAGCGCTCCCCTAGCACGTGTGAGGCCCTGGGTTTCATCCTCAGCATTACATAAAAATAAATAAAGGTATTGTGTCCAACTACAACTAAAAAATAAATATTTAAAAAAAGGAACAAAAGAAATATCTATACCTTCCTGGAGTTTATGTTGGTTATGGAGTTGTAAGGTGAAGAATAAACAGAATGAAAATATAGTATGTTAGAAGGTGATGAATGCAATGGGAAGAAGTAGAAAGAAGAGAGGGAAGGCAGTGGAGTGGACAGTATTAAAGATGATGGCTGGGCTGGGGATGTGGCTCAAGCGGTAGCGTGCTCGCCTGGCATGCGTCCGGCCCAGGTTCGATCCTCAGCAACACATACAAACAAACATGTTGTGTCCGCTGAGAACTAAGAAAAAATAAATAAATATTAAAATTCTCTCTCTTTCTCTGTCCCCCTCTCTCTCTCACTCTCTCTTTAAAAAAATAAAATAAAATAAAGATGATGGCTGTGGTGTCTCACTGAGAGCTTGAAACTTGAGGGAACTTTTTTTTTTTTTTTTGGTACTAGATGTACTAGATATTGAACCCAGGAGTGCTTTACCACTGAGCTACATCCCCACCCTTTTAATTTTCTTATTTTGAGACAGAAGCTTGCTAAATTGCTGAGGCTGGCCTTGAACTTGTATCCTTCTGCCTCAGTCTCCTGAGTCACTGGGATTACAAATGTGTGCAACAATGCCTGGCAGAGAAGGCAAAGACTTTAAAGCCAGAAGGTCTGGTCTGCTGCAAGACTTTTGGCTGAAGACAAGTGGTGTTGATTAGGGAAGGAAGTTAGGTAAAGAGAGCAGGGAGAAGAAAATGAAGGGATCTTCCAAATCATGAAGATTCTGATTTTTACTCAGAGTGAAATGGGGAAATATTACAGATTTTTGTGTGTATCTATGTGTGCTGGTGCTTGAACCCAGGGCTGTTGTGCACTGAGCCACACCCCCAACCTTTTTTGTTTTATTTTTAGATAGGGGATCCCTAAGTTGCTGAGGCTGGCTTTGAATTGCCATCCTCTTACCTCAGCCTCCCAGGTCACTACCTCAGATGTGGATCACTGCACCTGGCAACATTACAGATATTGAACACAAAAGTGTCAGGCTATGACCTGGCTGCTCTGTTGAGAAAAACTGTAAGATGCACATATAGAAGCAAAGAGACCAGTTTGGGAGTTATTACAGTATATTATAGTAATTTCGATGATAGATGATAGTGGCTTGGATCAGCATAGTAGCTGTGAAGTTGGTGAGAAGTTGTGAGATTATGGATGTGTATATATATATATATATATATATATATATATATACACACATACATACACACACACACATACATACAACAAATAGGATTTTCTGACTCATTAGAGGTGAGGTGAGGGAAAGTCAAAGATGATTTGTTTTGGCCTGAGCAACTGCAAGGAGGTAGCTGTCATTGACTGAAGGCTATCATTGGAGCAATTTTTGTGGTGGTTTTTGGAAAGAGATCAGAAGTTGTTTTGAACATGTTGTATTTTACAATGTGGACTGGGTGTTGAACTAAATTCTTGGGAGATGTAGATTAGAATAGCAAGCAGGACTCATGTATTGCTGGTAGTACTATAGATTGGTAAAACCACTCCGAAGCACTGGTTAAGCAGTTATTTATGAAGCTGAATATTTGCATGCTATATATCTAATGGTTCCTAAGCATATACCAATATATAGACTGTATTTTTTTTGTAGTTGCCATATTCATAATAGCCAAAACCTAGAAGCAACCCCAATTTCTGTCAAAGTTAGGACGTGTAACTAAAATATGGTATACTAATAAATGAGATACTATGCATCACTGAAAATTAATGAATTATTGCCACACTTAACAATATGGAAGAATCTCACAAACATAATATTGAACAGCCGAAACCAGACAGTGGACTATGCATATACTGTGTCATTTTGTTTGTATAAAGGTCAAATATGATCAAAATTATATCTATGTTGTTAAAATCAGAAGAGTAGTTGATTATTTCTGAGGAGGGACAGATAGTATTTTGGGGAGCATTGGAAAAAGACTTTTGGGGGCTTAGTATAAGTATCCTATTTCTTTTCTTTTTTTTGTGTGTATGTGTTATTTTTTATTTTATTTATTTTTTTATTTGTTGCTGAAGACCGAACCCAGTGCCTCACATGTGCTAGGCAAGCACTCTGCCACTAAGCTATAACCCCAGCCCAAGTATCCTATTTCTTGATCTTAACATGATTGCATTCACTTTGCACTAATTTGTTAGGTGGCATGCTTATGATTTTTGTACTTTTATGTTTGTATCTTATACTTTACTACAGAAAAAATTTAATGAAAGAGGAAAGATTGGAAATAGCAAATATAGGAAATACTACAAAGGAATCTTGATTAAGCCAGATGGTTTTTAGAAGTTTCTATAGTATTTTATTTTATTTTTTGAACCCAGGGTACTGAACCACTGTGTTACATCCCTAGTCATTTTATTTTTAATTTAATTTAATTTTTTTTTGAGAGAGGGAGGGAGAGAGAGAGAGAGAGAGAGAGAGAGAGAGAGAGAGAGAGAGAGAATTTTTTTTTTTAATATTTATTTTTTAGTTTTCGGCAGACACAACATCTTTGTATGTGGTGCTGAGGATCGAACCAGGGCCGCACACATGCCAGGCGAGTGCGTGCGCTACCGCTTGAGCCACATCCCCAGCCCTTATTTTTTATTTTGAAACAGTTTCCTAGGTTGGCCTTGAACTTGTGATCTTTCTGCCTCAGCCTCCTGAATTTCTGTGATTATAGGCGTGTGCCACCATGTCTTATTCCATAGGATTTTTGACTTTTTTAAAAAGTAGGCTTACTGAAGTATACTTTATATACAGTAAAATTCACTCTTTTGAGGTACATAGTTAAATTCATCTTACCAAAAATGTATGAAGTCCACCATAGTCAAGATATAGAATAGTTTCATCACCCCAAAATAGTTCCACTTCCCTTGTGTCATTCTCCTCCTGTCATCCTCAGCTCCTGACAAGCACAGATCTATTTTCTGAAGCAAAAGGATTGAAACTCTAAGGCCAGCCTGGGCAATTAAGGGAGAGCCTGTCTCAAAAAAAAAAAAAAAAAAAAAAATTGGGGACTAGGGATATAACTTGAAGGTAGACCATTGCTTAGCATTCATGAAGCCCTGCTTCAATCTTCAGTACCACCTAAATGGAATATCTGGCTTTCTTCGCTTAGCAAAATGTTTTGAAAATTTACCCATGTTGTATGTATCAGAAGTTTGTTCCTTTTTTTTTCCTTCTCTCTCACTGCTGTGGATCAAATCCAGGGCCTCACTTGCTAGGCAAGAACTCTACCACTGAGTTATACTTCTAGCCCTTGTTTTCCTCATATCTATCTATAATGGGGATCAAACCCTGGGTACTTTACTACTAAGCAATATCCCCAGTCCCCAGCCATTTGGAATTTTAAAACATTAAATATTTTTATTTTTATTTATGTTTTTGTTTTTGCAGTACTGAGTATTGAACCCGGGGAAACCATATCTACCACTGACTATATCTCTGGCCCTTTTTATTTTTTATTTTAAGGTAGGGTCTTGGTAAGTTTCCCAGACTGGCCTTGAACTTGCAGTCGTCTTGCCTCAGCCTCTCTGATACCACCATGCTGCTGTTCCTTTTTTTTTTTTTTTTTTTTTTTATAAATGTAAATGGATAGAATGCCTTTATTTTATTTGTTTATTTTTATGTGGTACTAAGGACAAAACCCAGTGCCTCACACATGGTAGGCAAATGCTCTGCCACTGAGCTACAGCCCCAGCCCCAGCCCCGCTGCTGTTCCTTTTTACTAACAATATTTTTTACTAATAATATTTTTACTAATATTGTTACTAATAACTTTTTACTCATAATATTTTGTTGTATGGATATACCAAAGTTTCTTTCTTTCTTTTTTCTTCCTTTCTTTTTTGAAATGTTTTTTTCTTACATAGCCCAGTCAGGTCTCAAAAATTCCTGGGTTCAAGTGATCCTCCCACCTGAGCCTCCCAAGTAGCTGGAACTAGACATGTGTGCCACTGTGCCACATCTGTTGATGAAAATTTGATTTCTTCCTGGTTTTCCACTATCTGACTTAAGAGACTATGAAAAGTAGTCTTTTATGTGAGTTTCATCTCCTGGATGAAATCCTTTGGTTTCTTTCTTTTTTTTTTTTTTTTAAGAGAGAGAGAGAGAGAGAGAGAGAGAATTTTAATATTTATTTTTTAGTTTTCGGCAGACACAACATCTTTGTTTGTATGTAGTGCTGAGGATCGAACCCGGGCCGCATGCATGCCAGGCGAGTGCGCTACCGCTTGAGCCACATCCCCAGCCCCCTTTGGTTTCTTTATCCTTGGGCAAATTTCTAGGAAGGGACTCCTTACTCTTTTTTTTTTTTTTTGGTGCTGGGGATTGTGCATGCGAGACAAGGATTCTACTAACTGAGCTATATTCCCAGCCCTGACTCCTTGGCTTTAAGAGTATCATATAGGCTGGGGTTGTGGCTCAGTGGTAGAGTGCTTGCCTTGAATGTATGAGGCACTGAGTTTGATTCTCAGCACCACATACAAATAAAAAATAAAGGCCCATTAACAACTAAAATAATTAAAGAAATAAAATTTAAAAAAAAAGACATCTTTCACAGTTACTTTAAAAAAAGAAAAGAGTATCATGTTTAACTTTTTAAAATATACATTTCACAATTTATAAAAAGATGACAATAAACATGTTTACATCCTTTTACTCTTTGATAGTATGAAAAATTACAATCATCTTCTCTCAGGTTGGAATTAAAAAAAAAAAAAGGAAGCCAGGAGTGGTGGCACGTCTCAGCTACTCAGGACCAGGAGTTTAAGGCAGCTGCTCCTAGGCCAGGCTGGCTCCAGCTAGAGACCTCTGTGTTTTTTGGCTGGTGCAGTGGAGGAAAGGGCTCCAGAAGATTTATGAACCTTGAGAACCAGCCCTTAACTTTATTTTTTTTAATTTATAATTTTTGCAGTGCTGGGGATTGAACTCGGCAAGTGCTCTACCAATAAGCTACATCCTCTGGCTGTACTTAATTTAATAAGAAATTGCCAATTCTGAACACTGTGATGTACACTTGTAATCACAGCAGTTCCTGAGGCTGAGACAGGATGATTGCGAGTCTGAGGCCAGCCTCAGCAATTATCAAGGCCCTAAGCAACTTAATGAGACCCTGCCTCAAAAATGAAAAGGAGTGGGGATGTAGCTCAGTGGTAAAGTACCCCTGTTTTAACTCCCAGTACCAAAAAGTAAATAAATAAATAATAAATAATCCCAGTTACTTGGGAGGCTAAGACATGAGAATGACAAGTTCAAGGCCAATTGTGGCAGCTTAAAGAGACCCTATCTCAGGAAAAAAACACCCCCCCCCCCACGTAAGGGGCTGGGGATGTAGTTCAGTGTTCATGAGTTCAATCCCCAGTACCAAAAACAAAACAAAACAAAACAAAAAACCCCTGCTAAGTTATTTCCCAAAGCATCTGTTTTATTTTTTTATCCCCACTGCCTTGTCAGTACTTGTTGGTATTGTTAGGGTGTCTATGTATGTTTTTCATTTTTACAAGTGTTTAGTGTTATCTAATTGTGATTTTAATTCTTATTTTCTTGAAGAAAATGATGCTGAGCATCTTTTCATTTTATTGCCCATCTGTGTTTCTTTTGTTAAGTGCTGGTTCAAATTTTTGGAAGGCATGACTTTGAAGGTTGTATAGGAGTTTCACATCCAGGTGATAGGAAGGAATACTGCTGGGCAAGTTATTTAACCTCTTGTACCTTAGTTTTCCCATCCTCAAAAGATAATATAAGTCTACTTACCTTAAATAATTGTTCTAATGATTAAACTGGAATAGTAAAAGCCTTGGCAAAGGCCCACAATTAAATTTCTTAGGCTAGTGCCTAGTACAAAGTAAATACTGAGTATTTGTTAACTATTATGGTTAGCAGTGCTTTGGGCAAATCTCTTTTGTTCAATCTTCCTTTTCTTTTCTTTCTTTCTTTCTTTCTTTTTTTTTTTTTTTTTTTTAGTGCTTCTACCACTGAGCTACCTCTAGTCTAGTTGCTTTCTCTTAAAAGAAAGATAAAAGCAGCAGCTGGGCGCAGTGGTGCTCCTGTATTCTTAGCTGCTCTGGAGGTTGAAGCAGGAGGATATCAAGTTCAAGGCCAGCTTTGGCCATTTTGGGGGGGACTTTGTCTCAAAATGAAATAAAAAGAGGTCAGTGGTAGAGTACCCCTGGGTTCAATTTTCAGTACTGAAAAATAAATAAATAAATAGATAGATAAATGGGTGGTGGTGCTGGAAATATGATATAGCACAGTGGTAGAGTGCTTCTTAGCTTGTACAAGTTCCTAGATTTGATCTCTTGCACTGCAAAATAAAGATGAAAGCTACTTGACCTAACTGAAATGGACTATTGGGTTGTTGATTAATTAAGCTTTGAAGCAGTAGGAAATTAAGATACTATTAAACTACTTATTGAATACATTCTAAATAATTTCATTTGGTGGTTAATCCATACATGACTGAGAAGATAATAATGTATCATAAAATAATATGAAAGCAAATAAAACCAGATGCAAATGACTTTTAATTTATCCTCAATTTTGGATAGCCTGCTATTTCTATTAGTTCAAATAAGAAAAAAAATAAAACTTTTATAAATATAAACTTTTATATTACAGTACAAATATACATTTAATTTTTGGATATCTCAAAGGGTGGGCTTTAATATTAGTTACACGCTGAGCTGTCAAGTACAGTGGGTATGGACTTTATGATTTTATGGGCTAGACCCTGCATTGGTCTTTGGTGATGCATCAGTGAAGGAGATCCACAAAATTCTTGTCCTCTTGACCCTTCTGAAATACAGATTTTTTAAATATTTATTTTTTAGTTGTAGTTCAACACATTATCTTTATTCTATTTATTTATTTATATGTGGTGCTGAGGATTGAAACCAGGGCCTTGCACGTGCTAGGCAAGTGCTCTACCTCTGAGCCACAACCCCAGCCCCTGAAATATATATTTGATGGTGAAGAATTTAATGTACTCAAACCAAAGGCTTTTTTGCTCACCTTTTATAATAGTAACAACTCATCTTATTGAGTGCTTCTACGATACTGGAAAGTATTGTAGAAAAGTCTTTATGTGATCACTTTTGAAGCATTCCATGCTGATAGGTCAGTAGCATTCTGATCAATGTTAAAGTCCATGTAAGCACTTTACTCTGTTTTCATCCACACATATGGCCAGTGGCACAAAGTAGAAACTAAATACAAAGTTGCTGAATGTATAAATGAATGACTGCTTTTATGGGTAAAAGTTGGTTGTTTTGGGACTGGGGTTGTTGCTCAGTGGTAGAGCACTTGCCTGGCATGTGTGAGGCCCTGGGTTTGATCCTCAGCACCATTTATAAACAAATACATACATAAATAAAATAAAGGTCCATTGACAACTAAAAAAAATAACAAAAAAAAAAGTTGGTTGTTTTAATGTAAAATTCATCCAAGAAGAAGAGATGCTTATTAGAAACAGAACGTTGCAGTTGGGTAAATACCTTTAAGTGCTAGTCTCCATAGATACATTTTAGCAAAATTCCAGGGTTCACCAGGTACTGGGGAGTGATTTATACTCCCCAAACTTATTTTTTTTTTTAAGTTTTTACTATTTATTTTTTAGTTATTGGCGGACACAACATCTTTGTATGTGGTGCTGAGGATCGAACCCGGGCTGCACACATGCCAGGCGAGCGCACTACCGCTTGAGCCATATCCCCAGCCCCCCAAACTTATTTTTAAGTCTGACATTCTCAATTATTAAATTACAGGAAATGGGGGCAAATCATCTGCATATCCCTGCTACTGGGCAATTCTATCCATGGAGACCAAATTAAAGATCAGTGGGTTTGCTGGTTGGACAAATAAGGATTTCCCTGTAGAAAGAAATGATATGCAATTTATTTCTGACCTTTTAAACAATTTTTAGGGATTGCCGGATGCTGCGCCAAAACAACGGTTGCTCCTTTGGATCGAGTAAAAGTTTTATTACAAGCTCACAATCACCATTACAAGCATTTAGGTAAGTTAATAGATTATAAAAATGAAAGTGAAATAAAAAAAATATCCATCTGCTTGCTGGTTTCCCATTGTAAATTATAATGGAAAGAGGTAGAAAAGGGAATTCAAATTTGGTGGTAAATATATGTCTCTTATTCATTTTAATCTGTTCATTTGTAATAGTGGTTATATGTATTTATCATTTTAGGGTACTGATATTTTCCAAGCCAAAATCTTGGAATCATGGAAGTAAGTACAGTTTTTATTGGGATCAATGAGTTACATACTTCACAGATACACATAATAACTCGGCCTGATTTTTTAATTCAATGAGTGGAGATACAATTTTTTTTTTTTTTAAAGAGAGAGTGAAAGGGACAGAGAGAGAGAGAGAATTTTTTTTAACATTTATTCATTTTTTCTTAGTTCTCGGCGGACACAACATCTTTGTTGGTATGTGGTGCTGCTGAGGATCGAACCCGGGCCGCACGCATGCCAGGCGAGCGCGCTACCTCTTGAGCCACATCCACAGCCCCGAGATACAATTTTTAATAAATATAAAACTGAAATAATAACTCCTTTAAATACTTAAATAGGCCAGGATTAGGGGGGCTAGTGGTGCACACCTGTAATCCCAGCTACTCAGAAGATCTGAGGCTGGAGGATCACAAGTTCAAGGCAGTTTAGAGAGACCCTGTCTCAAAATAAAATAAAAAAGACTGAGGATGGGGGCTGGGGATGTGGCTCAAGCGGTAGTGCGCTCGCCTGGCATGCGTGAGACCCGGGTTCGATCCTCAGCACCACATACAAACAAAGATGTTGTGTCCGCCAATAACTAAAAAATAAAGAAATATTAAAAAAAAAAAAAAAAGACTGAGGATGTAATTTAGTGGTAGAGCACTTTCCTAGCATGTGTAAAGCCCCGGATTTAATCCCCAGGACTATAGGGAGAAAACAATGAAACAAGCCTTCTAGAAATATTAGAATTTCTAGAACTTTTCCAATATTACAAGTAGAATTTATTGTAATTAGTTTCAGATAAACTTGATTTCTTAAGAAAATATCAAGACTTTAGATATTCCTCACAAATGTAAAATTCAGTCTTCTTCTTTTTTTTGAGGGGTGGGGCGTACAGGGAATACCAGGGATGAACTTGAGCACTAGGCCACTGAGCCACATCCCCAGCCCTATTTTGTATTTTATTTAGAGATAGGATTTCACTGAGTTGCTAAGTACCTGCCTTTTGCTGAGGCTGGTTTTGAACGATCCTCTTGCCTCAATCTCTTGAGTTACTGGGGATTACAGGCATGGGTCACCGTGTGCTCAGCTCTTTTAAAATTTTGTGACAGTTTCCCTAAACTGCCCAGGCTGGCTTTATACTTTTTTTTTTTTCATTTTATTTTTGTGGTACTAAGGATTGAACCCAGGGCACTGAACTACATTTTCTGTCCTTTTTGTTTTGTTTTGAAACAGGGTCTGGCTAAATTGCCCAAGCTGGCTTTGTATTTATGATTCTCTTGCCTCAGCCTCCTGAGATGCTGGAATAACAGACATATACTACCATACTTAGCCCAATATGTATAATTTTTATTTTTATGTATTAGTTTTAAAAATGAAAAAGAAAGATGATAATGGAACTGAAAAATTTCTGTCACCTGGTGAGTGACATGGAAACATCATAAGTATTACTTAAGTGTTTATGGTAATGCTGCTGTAACTGCCTATTGTAGAAAATCATAACATCTACAATTATGTACAGTGCATTAAAATTTGATTGTTATAATAAATGATCAAATTATTGGTTTTTGAAAAGCACTGTTATTGTTATTATTTGCAGTGCTAGGGATTGAACCCAGTTGAGCTCTGATACTGAGCTACATCCTCATCCCCAGACCCTGATATATATATAATTTTTTTTTTTTGGTACTGGAGAATCTAGGGGTGCTTTACCATTGAACTATATTCCCAGGCTTTTTAATTTATTAATTATTATTATTATTATTATTATTATTATTATTAGTATTTGTGCTGCTGGGGATTGAAGTTAGGGGCCTGTGCATGTGAGCAAGCATTCGACCAACTGAACTGAACTATATCCCAACCCTTTTTACTTATTTTTTTTTTTTTTTTGGTACTGAGGATTGAACCCATGGGTGAGAGCCACATTTTCAGCCATTTTTATTTTTTATTTTGAGACAGGGTCTTACTAAGTTGCTTAGGGTCTCAGTGATTTGTTGAGGCTAGCCTTGAACTTGAGATCCTCAGCCCTCAAATTGCTGGGATTACAGGCCTGTGCCACCATGCCCTGTCCCTTTTATTATTATTCCTATTTTAAAAATATTTTTTAGTAATTATTTGTATGTGGTACTGAGGATTGAACCCAGTGCCTCACACATGCTAGGCAAGTGCTCTGCCACTGAGCCTCAACCCTAGTTCCTATTTTTTAATTTTGAGATAAGTCTCACTCAGTTGCTTATGGCCTTGCCAAATTGCTGAGGCCCAGTCCCTGATTTTAAATATTGATACAGGGTTAGCCTTCAATTTGATTTTCTCCTGCCTCAGCCTTCTGAGTAACTAAAATAACAGGTGTGTACATCATGTCTGATTTAAAAAAAAAAGCATTATTTATATATTTAAAAAAATTCTAAACAATCCAGAATGTTTCAGAATAGGGAATTGGCAAAATAAGTTTTGGTTTATTCATGTTATAGACTGTTTTGCCCTCAGAAAAAATTTATTAGGGCTGGAGATGTGGCTCAAGCAGTAGCGCACTCACCTGGCATGCGTGCGGCCCGGGTTCGATCCTCAGCACCACATACCAACAAAGATGTTGTGTCCCCCGTAAATGAAAAATAAATGTTAAAAAGTTCTCTCTCTCTCTAAAAAAAAAAGAGAAAAAATTTATTAAAGCCAGGTATGGTGTTGCACACATGTAATACCAGTGGCTGTGAGGCTGAGGCAGGAGAATGGCGAATTCAAAGCTAGCCTCATCACCTTAGAGAGACCCTGTCTCAAAATAAAAAATAAAAAGGGCTGGAGATGTGGCTTAGTGGTTAAGTGACCCTGGGTTTAATATCTAATTAAAAAAATTATGAAAGAATACTAGATGGGTACATTGGTACACGCCTATAATCCAAGTTATTTGGAGACTAATTAAAAAAAATTTTATGAAAGAATACTAGCTGGGTACATTGGTACATGCCTATAATCCAAGTTATTTGGAGACTCAGACAGGGCTTCCCAAGTCATGAAATTGAGACCAGCTTGGACAATATAAAGTAATACTCCATCTCAAGTATGGCGCTGTAGCTCAGTGGCAGAGTGCTTGCCTGGTATGTGTGAGGCACTGGGTTTGATCCTTAGCACCATAAGAAAATAAACAAATAAAATAAAGCCATACTCTCTGTCTGCGACTATGAAAAAAAATTTAGTACCTTTATTTTATTTATATATGGTGCTGAGGTTCAAACCCAGGGCCTCACACATACTAGGCGTGTACTCTATCACTGAACTACAACCCTGGCAGTGTTCCATATAGAAAGATGTTTTATAAGATAAATAAGAATCAATAATTTTCCAATTAGATTTTTTTTTTCAACTGGGGATTGATTCCTGGTTCAGTTTACTATTGAGCTATATCCTCAACCATTATCTATTATTATTATTATTATTATTATTTTGTTTAGAGACAGAGTCTCACTGAATTGCTAATGCCTCAAAAAGTTGCTGAGGTTGGCCTTAAATTTACAGTCCTCCTCCTCAACATTTTTTTTTTTTTTTTTTTTTTTTGGTGGTGCTGGGGCTTGACCCCAGGGCCTTGTGCATACCAACTGAGCTATCTCCCCAGCCCCCCTCCCTCATTCTGGAATGACAAATGTACACTACTGCACCCAGATCCAATTAGATTTTTTTTTCCCATTAGATTTTTTTTTTTTTAAGAGAGAGAGAGAGAGAGAGAGAGAAATCCAATTAGATTTTTTTCCCATTAGATTTTTTTTTTGAGAGAGAATTTTTTAATATTTATTTTTTAGTTTTCGGTGGACACAACATCTTTATTTTATTTTTATGTAGTGCTGAGGATTGAACCCAGCGCCCCGCGCATGCCAGGCAAGCGCACTACCGCTTGAGCCACATCCCCAGCCCTCCCATTAGATTTTTTAAAATGAAATTCTCCTCAGCCGTTTACGATGGTGTGCATCTATAATCCCAGTGGCTCGGGAGGCTGAGGCAGGAGGATCTTGAGTTCAAAGCAAGCCTCAGCAATTTAGTAAGGCACTTAGCAACTCAGTGAGACCCTGTCTCTAAATAAAATACAAAATAGGACTGGGAGTGTGGCTCAGTGGTTGAATACCCCTTGGTTCAATCCTCAGTATCAAAACAAAAAAATAATGAGGTGAGTATGTAGCTTCATGGTAGAGGACCCTTGAGTTCAATTCCCAGTACTGGAAAAAATATTGCAACTCTTTTTGAATGTGTGTGTGGTGCAGGGGATTGAACCCAGGACTTTGTGCATGTGAGGCAAGCACTCTACCAACTCAGTTATATCCCCAGCCCTAGTAATGAATTCTATATCTTCACATTATGTACCTGTCATGTGTAGAGAAAAGCAGACCTTTGAATTTATTGAGAGATTATATAAAACCTGGAAAGAAGGAATCAATCTTCTTTTGTTGTCTAAATTGAAAGCAAAACGAGATGAATACCAGTATCTCCTGGTGTTCTACCGTGTACCAGCCTTTCAGTGTCCAAACAGAAATGTTTTATTCCTTTAACCTTCTCCCCATGCTGGTGTGTGTTGGTTTGTTTTCAGATTTGTAATCATATGTAATCATAGATTACATATTCACATTAGATTTCATGCTCTACAGAGATGCATACTGTGGGTTACAGTATACCCTATAAGGCTTGCAAAGTATGAAGTGGAATTCCTGGAATGTAACTGTGAACTATTGATATAGTATTTGGGGTGCTGTGTATTTTTAAATATACAAGCCCAAACCAAAAAAAAAAATTGTAGGTTTTTGTTTTTGTACTAGGATTTGAACCCCAGGGGTACTCTACTACTATGCTATATCACCAACCCTTGTTTTTTTTTGTTTTTTTTTTTTTTTTAGTTGTTAATGGACATTTATTTTATTTATATGTGGTGCTGAGTATTGAACCCAGGGCTCTCACATGCTAGGCAAGTGCTCTGTTACTGAGCCACAACCCCAGCCCATCACCAACCCTTTTTATGTATTTATTTTTATTTTGAAACCCGGTCTTGCTAAATTGCCCTGGTTGGTCTTGGATTTAAATTTGTAATCCTCCTACCTTAGTCTCCCAAGTAGCTAAAATTATAGGTATGTGATTAAGTGCCTAGCAGTTAATTTCATTTCTAAAAATAGTTTTAGGGCTGGATGCAGTGCCCTGCCTCTAAACCCAGCTACTCAGAAGGCTAAGGCAGGAGAATCTGAAGTTCCAGGAGAGCCTGGGCAACTCAGTGAGACCCTGTCTTCAAGCTAAAAATAAAGAGTTGGGCCAGGTGGTTCGCACCTGTATTCCCAGCAACTTGGGAGGCTGAGGCAAGAGGACAAGTTCAAGGACAGTATCAGCAATTGAGTGAGGCCCTAAGAAATTTAGCAAGAATATATTTCATTTTTTTTTCTTTAGAGAGAGTGAGAGAGAGAGTGGGACAGAGAGAGAGAGAGAGAGAGAATTTTAATATTTATTTATTTTTTCTTAGTTCTCGGCGGACACAACATCTTCGTTTGTATGTGGTGCTGAGGATCGAACCCCGGCCGCACGCACACTAGGCGAGCGCGCTACCGCTTGAGCCACATCCCCAGCCCCAGGAAGAATATATTTCAAAAAAGAATTTTGACAGGTGCCATGGTCCTCGCCTATATTTGCAGTGGCTGTGAAGGCTGAGGAAGGAAAATTGCAAGTTCAAAGCCAGACTCAGAAACTTAGCAAGGCCCTAAGCAACTTAGTGATACCCTGTCTCAAAATAAAAAATAAAAAGGCTGGGGAAGTGACTCAGTGGTAAAACTCCCCTGAGTTAAATCCCAGTGCTAAATAAATAAAAAGGGCTGGGGATGTAGCTCACTGGTAAAGTACCCCTGGGTTCATTCTTCACTACCAGAATAAATAGATAAACAAACAAACAAACAAATGTTCTGAGGATGTAGCTCAGTGGTAGAGTGCCACCACTTTCAATCCCTAGTATTATAAATAAATAAGTAAATAAAGATTTTGAGCATTTTATTCTAACCCCTTTAGATTTATAAGATAGTTATTCGAAATTTTCTTTTGAAAATATTTACCCTTTTTAATTGTTGCATATAATTGTACATATTTATGAGGTACCATGCTTTTTTAAAAAAATATATTTTTTTTATTTTTAGTTGGACATAATACCTTTATTTTGTTTATTAATTTTTATGTGGTGCTGAGGTTCGAACCCAGGACCTCACAGGGCCTCACATGTGGTAGGCGAGGGCTCTACTGCAGAGCCAGAACCCCAGCTCCTGGGGTACCATGCTTTTAAATTTTATTTATTAATTTTAAAAAAATTTTGTGGCAGTGGGGTTATTTTGGGAAGATTAAACCTAGGGATGCTCTAAGACTGAACCATACCTCCAGTCCTATTTATTATTTGTTTGAATATATATTATTATTATTATTATTATTTAAAGAGAGAGAGAAAGAGAGAGAGAATTTTTTAGTATTTATTGTTTAGTTTTCGGAGGACACAGCATCTTTATTTTATTTGTATGTAGTGGTGAGGATTGAACCCAGGGTTGCACACATGCCAGGCGAGCCCACTACCGCTTGAGCCACATCTCCAGCCCCGAATATATATTATTTTAACAAGGTTGATAATTTATATAATATAAAAGCAAAATGTTTCCTCTTCTTGTTTCAATTTGAAATTAAGCAGTTTTAAAAGTCTCTTTCATTTTCTTCCAGAGCTAACATATACATATGTAAGCATGTACTTATATTTTACCAAATATTAGTTCCTCTAATCCTTACTTAATAAAAAGTAAGTAAAAATACAGAGGAGAAGTATTTATTTATTTATTTTTATTTTTAATTTTTTTTATTTTTTTTTATTTTTTTATTTTTAAAGAGAGAGTGAGAGAGGAGAGAGAGAGAGAGAGAGAGAGAGAGAGAGAGAGAGAGAGAGAGAGAGAGAGAATTTTTGATATTTATTTTTAAGTTCTCGGCGGACACAACATCTTTGTTTGTATGTGGTGCTGAGGATCGAACCCGGGCCGCACGCATGCCAGGCGAGCGCGCTACCGCTTGAGCCACATCCCCAGCCCTATTTTTAATTTTTTTTAGAGAGAATTTTAATATTTATTTTTCAGTTCTCGGCGGACACAACATCTTTGTTGGTATGTGGTGCTGAGGATCGAACCCGGGCCGCACGCATGCCAGGCGAGCGCGCTACCGCTTGAACCACATCCCCAGCCCGAGAAGGATTTATTTTTTTAAATGTATTTTTTAGTTGTAGTTGGACACAATACTTTTATTTTATTTATTTTTATGTGGTGCTAAGGATCAAACCCAGGGTCTAGGACATGCTAGGCGAGCACTCTACCCGTGAGCCACAACCCCAGCCCCTCCCTCCCCCTTTTAAAATTCTCATTATTTTTATATCTATTTATCTATCTATCTACCTACCTAGTTATTTATTTATTTGTGTATGTGTGTATGTGTGTGGGGTGGGGATTGAACCAAGGCCTTGTGTATGCTAGGCAAGCACTCTACCAACTGAGCTATATCCCCAGCCTTGGAGAAGGCTTTCAATAATGAATAAGCTTTTTTATTTTTATTTTTTGTGGTACTCGCAATTGAACTCAGGAGTACTCTGCCTCTGAGCTACATCACCATCCCTTTTTTAATTTTAATATTTGAGATAGGGTCTTGCTATACTGCCCGGGGCACCCTCCTGAGTTACTGGGATGACAGGTGTGGCCATTGCACATGGCATAGAAATTTGATATAATATATACATATGGAACTTTGCATGCTGCTGAGAATGCACATTTTTTTCAAACACTGTTTATAACACTTGCAAAAATGAGTCCAGTGTTATAAAGAAATAGTTGATTTTCCAAAGTAAAAACAGGACAGCCTAGTGTTGTGCATCTGTAATCCCAGTGACTCAAGGGGCTAAAGCAAGAGGATTGCAAGTTCTAGGTCAGCTTCAGCAATTTAGTGAAACCCTGTCTCAAAAAATAAAAAGGGCTGGGCATGTAGTTCAGTGGTAGAGTGCCCTGGGTTCGATCTCCAATATTAAAAAAATAAAAAAATGATAGCCTATAGGTTGATATATTTAACAGGTATTAATTTGGAAAGGTTCAACATCCACTTTTTTTTGGGGCGGGGGGCGGGTACTGGGGATTGAACTCAGGAACACTCAACTACTGAGCCACGTCCCCAGCTCTATTTTGTATTTAGAGAAGGGGTCTCATTGAGTTGCGCCTTGCTGTTACCAAGGCTGGCTTTGAATTTGTAATATTCCTGCCTCAGCCTCCCAAATTGCTGGGATTACAGGCATGTGCCATCACACCTGGCTGTGCTTTCTTTCTTTTTTTATACTTTATTTATTTAAAATATTTTTTTAGTTGTTGATAGATCTTTATTTTATTTATTTATATGTGGTACTAAGGATGGAACCCAGTGGCTCACACATGCCAGGCAGGCACCTACAACTGAGCCACAACCCAGCCCTGGCTGTGCTTTCTTGTATCCTGTCCTCTTCATCTTCTTCCCCTGGTCTTTTGTTTACTAGATTTCTATTTTTGAAACTACTATATTACTTCGTTTTTAATAATGGTTTCTCTTAAAATGTTTTTAACAAAATATATGTGACAATCAACAAGTTTTAAAGAATAATGTAATAAGTATATGCAGAACTGCCACAGAGTTTTAGAAAGATATTATCAGTTATTTTTGAAACTTCCTCTTTATTTCTGTACCTTATAAACTTTTCTGTCACTTACACATCTCCAGTATTAAAAAAAATAAAAAAATGATAGCCTATAGGTTGATATATTTAACAGGTATTAATTTGGAAACGTTAAATTGTTCTAAATTTAACTTACTTTAAATTGTTGCACTTTTGAATCAAATTAAACAAGGGTTAGCTGGATTTGGTGGTATATGCATGTAATCTCAGAGACTCAAGAGACTGAGGCAGGAGGATCATAAGTTTGAGGTCAGCATTGGCAATGTGAGTCTCAAAAAAATAAAAAATAGGAAGGACTGTCATGCGTGGGGCGCTGGGTTTGATCCTCGGCACCACATAAAATAAAATAAAGATGTTATGTCTGCCGAAAAATGAAAAATAAATATTAAAAAATTCTCTCGGGGGCTGGAGATGTGGCTCAGCGGTAGCGCGCTCGCCTGGCATGCGTGCGGCCCGGGTTCGATCCTCAGCACCACATACCAACAAAGATGTTGTGTCTGCCGAGAACTAAAAAATAAATATTAAAAATTCTCTCTCTCTCTCTCTCTCTCTCTCTCTCTCTCTCTCTCTCTCTCTCTCTCTCTCTCTCCTGTCTCACTCTCTCTTTAAAAAAAAAAAAAAAATTCTCTCCTTTCTCTCTCTCTCTCTCTCTTTAAAAAATGCTTTTGGGGTATATCATTTCTTAGATGTTGAGTACCTACTGTTTTAATTAATAGGAAGGCCTCTTATAATCTAAAATTAGAAATGAGCCTAGTTTTGACTTTTATATATATTTTTTTTCATTTTGGGGCTGGGATTGTAGCTCAGTGATAGAGTGCTTGCCTAGCTTGAGTGAGGCCCTGGTTTTGATCCTTAACACAACATAAAAACAAATAAATAAAATAAAGTTTAGATTCTTAAAATAATAGGCACAAGCTTTGAGGAGGAAGGCACACCGTGTACAATAGTGTCAAAACCCAATCATCGTGCTGGGGTTGTGGCTCCATGGTGGAGCGCTTGCCTCAACTGTGAGAGGCACTGGATTTGAATCTCAGCACCACATATAGATAAATGAATAAAATAAAGGTCCATCAACAAATAAAAAAAACCCCAAAAAGTAAAAAAAACAAAAAAACAAAAAAAACCCCAATTATTTCCATAGGTATGAACCACAGAAATTTCATTTTCATTTTTGATGATTTTTTTTTTTTTTTTTTTTTTTTGTATAGGAGATTGAACCCAGGGGCTCTAAACCACTGAGCCACATCCACAGCCCCTTTTTGTATTTTGTTTAGAGAGGCCTCTGTGAGTTGCTTAGGGACTTACTAAGTTGCTGAGGCTGGCATTGAACTCACAATCCTCCTTCCTCAGCCCTCTAAGCTGCTGAAATTACATACCTGTGCCACTGCACCCATCTTGATTAAACTTTTTTTTTTTCTTTTTTGAGAAAAAGATAAAAGAAAGTTTATTTCTTTGCTAGTAAAGAAGAAACAGGGTATTTCTGTCCTAAAGTCTGTGATTCTGCCCATCAGCAGGAACAGGGGGCTACATTCCACATATTCTTTGTCTGGAATTATAACTGGCTTGTTAATTTGGGAGAGTGTCATCTCTGAGATCTTCTGGTACCATCCCCAAAGTCTGGATTACTTTGTTCCTATGGTGGGTAGTGTTTGATGAAACTTTTTCTTTTCTTTTTTTTTTAATTATAGATGTCTTTATTTTACTTTATGTGGTGCTGAGGATCCAACCCAGTGCCTCACATATGCGCTCTACCACTGAGCTAAACCCCAGCCCTTGATGAAACTTTTGATTGAAAAATTTGGAAGGGAATCTGAACTTCTTTTTTTTTTTTTTGGTACCAGGGATTGAACTCAAGGGTGTTTAACCACTGAATCATATTCTCTCTCTTTTTTTTTTTTTTTTTTTTTTTTTTTGGGTAGTTATAGATGGACGGGTGCCTTTATTTTATTTGTTTATTTTTACGTGGTGCTGAGAATCAAACCCAGGGCCTCACGCATGCTAGGCAAGCACTCTACCACTGAGCTACAGCTCCAGCCCCCTGAATCATATTCTCAGTCCTGCCTTCTTCTTTTTTTTGTGGTGCTAGGGATTGAACCCAGGGCCTTGTACATGCATGGCAAGCACTCTACCAACTGAGCTATATCCTCAGCACACCTCCCCCCACCCCACACACTTTTTAAACAGGTTCTCATTAAGTTGCTTGAGGGCCTTGCTAAACTGCCAAGGCTGGCTTTGAATTTATGATCCTCCTGCCTCAGTCTCCAGAGTTGCTGGGATTACAGGTGTGCACCACCATGCGTAGCAGAAGTCTGACTTTTGTTCATTAATATTTCTTTTTTTTTTTGTTTTTTCTTTTCTTAGTTGTCAAATGGACTTTATTTAAATATTTATTTGGACACAATACCCTTATTGCATTCATTTATTTTTATGTGGTGCTGAGGATCAAACACAGGGCCCTGTGCATGCTAGGCAAGCACTCTACCACTGAGCCACAATCCCAGCCCCGACTTTATTTATATGCGGTGCTGAGAAGCAAACTCAGTGCCTCACACATGCTAGGCAAGTGCCCTACCACTGCCACAACCCTAGCCCTGTTTATCAGTATTTCTAATTAAAATATCCTAATATTGAAAAGTTGCCCCCACATTTAAATAATTTTAATAGGTTGGCTTTTTGTTTTCTTTCTTTTTCTTTTGTACTGCTGGAGATCAAGACAAGCACTATACAGCTGAGCTATATGGTGCCCCAGTCCTTGTTTTTGTGTGTATGTGCTAGAATTTAAACCCAGTGCCTCACACGCCTCACACATGATAAACACACACTCTGTCACCGAACTATAATCCCAGTCCCAGTAAATCATCTTTTTATTTGCTTGTTCTATTTAGTAGTTTCCTCACATAAACAAAGTTTCATCAAACACACATACATCTGGGTCAGTCTGGGAAAGAGTCCTTTATCTTTTTATATGGAGTCAGTCATCTTCAGTGCAATTTCTGGATTCTTAAATATTTCCATTGGCTTTTATATATATATTTATTTTATTTATATATATATATATATATATATATATATATATATATATATATATATATATTTGTTTTGTTTTGTTGTTTTTTTTGGGTAGTTGTAGATGGACAGAATGACTTTCTTTGTTTATTTTTTTTATGTGGTGCTAGGGATTGAACCTAGTGTGTTACACGTGCTAGGCAAGTGCTCTGCCACTGAGCGACAGCCCCAGCCCTCCATTGTTAATCTTTTATAGATTTTGTAATTCAATTTAATTTTCTTTTTTTATATTTTTTAGTTGTCAATGGACCTTTATTTTATTTATTTTTATGTGTTGCTGGGAATCGAACCCAGTGCCTCACACATGCTAGGCAAGCACTCTACCACTGAGCCCCAGCCCCAGCCCCTCAATTTAATTTTCTTTTTCTTTTTAAATTTTTTTTTTAAAGAGAGAGTGAGAGAGGAGAGAGAGAGAGAGAGAGAGAGAGAGAGAGAGAGAGAGAGAGAGAATTTTTTTTTTTTTAATATTTATTATGTTTTAGTTCTCGGCGGACACAACATCTTTGTTGGTATGTGGTGCTGAGGATCGAACCCGGGCCGCACGCATGCCAGGCGAGCGCGCTACCGCTTGAGCCACATCCCCAGCCCCCTAAATTTTTTTAATATTTATTTTTTTGTTGTAGTTGGACACAATTCCTTTATTTCATTGTTTATTTTTTTATGTGGTGCTGAGGATCGAACCCAGGGTCTTGCATATGCGAGGTGAGCGCTCTACCGCTGAGCCACACTCCAACCCCTCAATTTAATTTTCAATAATTTAATATAATTTTTAGCTGTTCTTGCTATAGTAGGCTTTATATTTTATATGTTATATGCTTATTTTTAAGAATGTTATAGAAGTTTATTTAGAAAAAAATGTAACATCCAAATAGATCAATAGCCACTACAAATATTTCTTTTTTTAAAAAATTTTGTTTTAATTAGTTATACATGACAGTAGAATGCACTTATATATATCATATATATCATACATAGATGAGATATAATTTCTCATTTTTCTGAGTATACATATTATAGAATCACATTGGTCATACAGTCACATACATGCATAAAGTAATAATGTCTGTTTCATTTTACTGTCTTTTTTATTCCCATATCCCCTGCCTTCCCCTCCTTTCACTTCCCTCTACCTAATCTAAGATATATGCTTATTTTTATAATTAAGATTTTAAGTAAATATATCTGTTATATAGAAATTGCCATTTGTATAATTCTTAGCAAAATTATTTTATGAATAATGGCTTAGTTATCTCTATCAATGATTGTCATGAAAACAAATTTAGATAATTTTCTGTTTTAATTGTATTTTTATTCTGAAATCTTTCTAAAAATAGGAGTATTTTCTGCATTGCGGGCCGTTCCCCAAAAGGAAGGATACCTTGGATTGTATAAAGGAAATGGTGCAATGATGATTCGAATCTTTCCCTATGGTGCAATCCAGTTTATGGCATTTGAGCATTATAAAACGGTAGTTGAATTTTCCTCTTTCTCTTTAGTGTCATTGAATATTATACTTACTTGACCAGACATTTACTTTGAATTTTGTTTTATTTATTTATTTATTTATTTTGTAGTGCTGGGAATAGAACTCAGTACTTTGATAGAACTCACATGCTAGTGCTTTGAACTATATACTTTTTTATTTTTTTACTTTAACTTGTAGATGGACATAATAACTTCATTTTTATGTGGTGTTGAGGATTGAACCTAGTACTTCACACATGCTAAGCAAGTGCTCTACCACTGAGCTTCACCTCTAGCCCATGAACTTTAATTTACTTTCAATAAATGAATAAAGTAATATCTTTATAAGGAATGAGATTTGATAATGTTTAATTTGTAAATATAACTTGGTTTTAGAATTACCTATTCCATAGTTGTTAGTCATTTATGAATATATTCTTTTTTTGCATTACAATTCTTAATATATATTCTTTTTTTAAAAAATATTCTTTTTAGTTGTAGATGGACACAATATCTTTATTTACTTATTTTTATGTGGTACTGAGGATCGAACCCAGTGCCTCACATGTGTGAGGCACGTGCTACAGCCCCAGCCCATGAATATATTCTTTATATATATTTTTTTAGATATTTGAAATACAACTTTATTCTGATTCTAAACAAAAAGGAATGGGGAATATATTCTTTATGTTCATATTTATGAAGAAAAGTCAAAAAGATAAAAATAAACTGCGCATAGTTGTACACACCTGTACTCCCAGCTATTTGGGAGGCTGAGGTAGGAAGATCACAAATTTGAGGCCAGCCTGGGCAAATTAGCAATGCCTTGTCTCAAAATAAAAAATAATATTAAAAAAAAAAAGGACTGGGGGATGTAGCTCAGTGGCAAAGCATCTTACTTAATTTCTTACTTAATTTCCAGTAAGATAGATAGGTAGGTAGGTAGGTAGGTGGGTAGATAGATAGGTGGATGGATATCGGGTAGAGATGTAGCTCATTGGTTGAGTGTCTCTGAGTTCAATCCAATACAGCAAAAGTAATAAGAAAGCCTGGACATGGTGGCACATGCTTATAATCCCAGCGGCTTGAGAGGCTGAGCCAGAGGGATCAGCACATTCAAAGACAGTCTCAGCTACTTAGTGAGGCCCTAATCAATTTAGTGAGACCCTGCCTCAAAATAAAAAATGTAAAGGGCTGGGGATGTGGCTCAGTGGTTAAGTGCCCTTTGGTTCAATCCCAAGTACCATTTAAAAAAAAAAAAAAGTTTGTCTCCTCAAATATTATCTTAACATTAAAAAAGGGTTAAATTGATTACATTTCAAATGGTATTTATCTTTTTTCTCCCTTGCTGGGGATGGAACCTGAGCCTCTGCATGCTAGGCAAATACTCTACCACTGAGCTAATTACTTTACCATAAGTTTTGCGTTGCTAACTCTATTCCTGAGATACTTCCCTAGCCCTCTTATCTTAGAAGGAAAAGTGATAGATAGCAATGAGAAAAATATTTCAAGGTGGTTAGTCAGCACTGATGCCATGACTGTACCAAAGCCTCATTGTCTGTGGTAGCTTATTTGCCTTTTTTTTTTTTTTTAAACTCTCATTTTGAGGTGCTAGGGATTGAACCCAGGGCCCTGTGCACATTTGTCAAGCAACACGCCACTCTACCATTGAGTTCATCCGTAGCCCCTATAGTGGCTTTTTACTCCTACTACCCTCATTCACACTTTCAGTTTATTGTTGTTAATATATAGTATTGTAATTGTAAATTTGATAATCTTCATTATTAAATGGTGAAATGGACATCATGTAAAAAATATAATTTAATTCAGTATTTTTGTTTTCTAGTTAATTACCACAAAGCTGGGAGTTTCTGGTCATGTGCACAGATTAATGGCTGGATCCATGGCAGGTAAGAGGAGTAGGTCTATTTTATTTCTGAGAAGTTAATTTTTTTTCTTGTTGGTACTGTACTGGGGATTGAACTGAGATGCAGTTTACTACTGAGCCACATCCCTAGCCCTTTTAAAAATGTTTTTTATGGAGACAAGATTTCCCTAAGTTGTTTAGGGTCTTGCTAAGTTGCTGAGGTTGGCTTTGAACTTGTGATCCTCCTGCC
This sequence comes from Urocitellus parryii, assembly GCF_045843805.1. Classification (NCBI taxonomy): domain Eukaryota; kingdom Metazoa; phylum Chordata; class Mammalia; order Rodentia; family Sciuridae; genus Urocitellus; species Urocitellus parryii. The sequence continues at coordinate 156,551,780 of NC_135535.1, read as the reverse complement.
TCAGCCTCCCAAGCTGCTGGGATTACAGCTGTTGGCCATTGTGCTGAGGAAAATATTGCTAATGTTTATTTCCCAGTTTTATGTTTGTCTTTTGACCTTGTGATTTGGTTTTACTTTTAATTTTTTTTTTGGTGCTGAGGATTGAACCCAGGACTTCACTCATGCTATGTAAGTGCTCTACCACTGATCTACACCCAACCCTTGTGATTATGTATTTATTTCTATTTCTCTTTAATTTTTTAAAATATTTTTTTAGTTGTCAATGGACCTTTATTATTTATTAATATGTGGTGCTGAGAATCAAACCCAGTGCCTCACTATGCTAGGCAAATGCTCTACTACTGAGCCACATCCCCAGCCCCAATTTTTTTATTCTTTGTGATCTTTTTGGTCGTTTTTCTTTTTTAGTACCAGGTATTGAACTTGCAGGCACTCAACCACTGAGCCACATCCCCAGCCCTATTTTGTATTTTATTTAGAGACAGGGTCTCACTGAGTTGCTTAGCACCTCGACATTGCTGACGTTGTCTTTGAACTCTCGATCCTCCTGTCTCAGCCTCCCAAGCCACTGGGATTACAGGTGTGCACCACCATGCCAGCTTCAATATAATTTTAAGAAAAGAATTCTTTGTGTTCCATTAAGTAAACAATTTCTCCATTTTATGTTTTGGGAAAATAAGTAAAAAATCAAAATCACATGTCTTGCTTAGTGTCAGAGGTATATAGCATATCCTTTCTGATATCTTAACTATACATAGAGAAGCAGTAGAATAAATTGTTTTTATAAACTGTTATAATAAAAGCCAGTCTATTTTGTATATAGGTGGTACACACCTGTAGTTCCAGCTTCTTGGGAGGCTGAGATGGGAGGAGTGATCAGGCTCAGTAATTGGAGGCTACCTTGGGCAAGCAAGCAAGATGTTGTCTCTTAAAAAATAAACAACCTGAAGTTCTAGCTCAGTGGTAGAATGCTTGCCTACCACATGTGAGGCACTGAGTTTGATCTTAAAGACCACATAAAAATAAATAAAATAAAGGTATTGTTCCATCTACAACTAAAAAAATAAAATAAACAACCCCTTATGAGCAGGGATTATTGCTCAGTGGTAGAGAACTTACTAAGCATGTGTGAGACTCTGGATCCAATTCCCAAATTCCAAAAAAGCCGCCTCATGATCTACTTATACCATTTGGTACTAAAAATACTAGTGCAAATGGGAAGAACTTTAAAAGAATTTAACAGACTGACCCTTCCTACATGTTTTTTTCCAGCTGATTATAATTCCATCATTAATGTCACCTTTGATTTCATTGGGTTTTCATCATTACTCTGGTATTGAGAACACTACTATTGATAGGAGAGATCCGTACACATACATACACATAAATGCATACATATACACATACATGTTTGTGTCATAATTTTTTTTCTATATTTAAGTTTTAATTTTCTTTCCAGGTATGACAGCAGTTATCTGTACTTACCCTCTTGACATGGTTAGAGTACGCCTAGCATTCCAGGTGAAAGGGGAACACACCTATACAGGAATCATTCATGCATTCAAAACAATTTATGCAAAGGTATTTCATATTTACCTTCCACATATTTAACATGTCCTTTTATATTTAGGAAATTATTTTGAATTATATCTAACTGATATTAATAATAATAATTATGAAAGCCTATTCTTATATTTCAGTGTGGGTCCCAGAATAATTTTTCCAGTTTGTGTGTGTTTTTATTCTTTGAATTTTATCATAATGAACACAATGTAATATCACTTCTAATTTTCTTCACAAAAAGGAAGGTGGTTTCCTTGGATTTTACAGAGGACTGATGCCCACTATATTAGGAATGGCTCCATATGCAGGTATGTTTCAAATTAGGCAGGATCCTACTTTGTGTGTTTAAATTGTTACCAGTTTTTTTCAAAAATGGTAACATGAAGGATGCTACTTACAAAGGCTTTTTACTTGCTAAATGATGAAGATAAAATTATGGTCCATATATGGTCTTACAAAGATGACTATTCATGTAGAATGATTAGATGTTCACTTTTAACATGATTTTCATGGGACTGGGATTGTGGCTCAGTCGTAGAGCACTCACCTAGCATGCGAGGGGCCCTGGGTTGGATCCTCAGTACCACATAAAAAAATAAATAAATGGAATAAAGGTATTGTGTCCAACTACAACTAAAAAAATAAATATTAAAACAACAACAACAACAAAAAAACAACATGATTTTCTTAACATCGGTGTCAGGTATAGTCTTGTTAATGCACACTATTTTAGATGATTGTTAAGGATACAGTTTTATGAGTATGTTTATTAAAAGAAAGAATTGAAAAATATTTTTTCCCTTATGATAAATAATGATGATGTATTATGGGAAATTTAGAAAATATAGAAAAGTAGAAAGGAGAGATATGATATCTGTAGTTCTCAAATTTTGTTGTTACCTTGTTTATATTCCTGTTTTTAATCTAATTTTAAATTTTGAGATAATTATAGATTTACATAAAGTTGTAAGAATCAATAAGGAGAGATCTTGCATACTCTACCCAGTTTCCCCCAATGGGAATGCCTTAAAAAACTAGTACACTATCATAACTAGAATATTTACATACTGTAACGATACAAAATAGGTACATCATCAGAAAGATCTTGCTGACTTTTATAGCCATACCCCTCCTGTCCTTTCCCTAACTCCTGAGGTAATAAACTTTCAATAATTTTATATAAATGGTATCATTTAGTATATGACTTTTGGTTATTGATTTTTCACTCATAAGTTCCTGTAGATTCATCCAAGTTGTTTGTATCAATAGTTTGTTCTTTTTTGTTGATGATTATTATTCCATGGTATGGAAGTATCAATACTTTGTGTTTCATGGAATTATATTTTAAAGATATATTCATATTATGGATAAATGTTCATTTATTTATCCAGTCGTCTATATATTCTAGTTCAAGATTGTTTTCTGGACTATATAACTAGGAGTAGAATTTTTGGGTTGTAAGTAATGTGTTTCTTCACTTCTTGTAGATAAGATCAAATTGATTGAAAATAGTTGCTATCCATTTATATTTCCACCAGTAGTGGTTAAAATTCCCATTAGTAGTCAGGTATGGTGCCACATGCCTGTAATTCCAGCTATTTGGGAAGCTGAGGCAGGAGGGTTGTATATTTAAGGCCAGCCTGATCAATTTTGCAAGACTTTGTCTCAAAATAAAATAAAAAAGGGCTCAGGGTACACCCAGTCAATGGTAGAGTGCTTGTCTACCATGTCCCAGACTCTGGGTTCAATTCTTGTACTTAAAAGAAAAAAAAAAAATCCTATTAGTATTAACTGATTTCGAAATCTTCTGTGAGTTTTTTTTTGGTGAGGTACCAGGGTTTGAACTCAGCGGCACTCAGCGGCTAAGCCATATCCCCAGCCCTATTTTGTATTATTATTTTTTTTAATATTTATTTTTTAGCTTATTTAATTTATTTACTTATACGGGATGCTGAGGTTTGAACCCAGGGTCTCTCATGTGCTAGGCAAGCGTTCCACTGCTGAGCCACAACCCCAACCCCTATTTTTTATTTTATTTAAAGACAGGGTCTCACTGAGTTGCTTATTAGCATCTCTCTGTTCCTGAGGCTGGCTGTCTCAGCCTCCTGGGCTGCTGGGATTACAGGCATGTCCCCTCGTGCCTAGCTCTTTTGTGATTTTTGTAGGGAATAAAAAGTAATTTATGAAATTTTATTTTGTGTCTCCCAGATTACTGATGAGATTGAACAATTTTTATGTATTATCAATCGCATTTCCTTTTTTGTGAAGTACCTGTTTATACATGTGTTTGGCCTACTTTTCTTATTGATTTGTCTCAATTCTCCCCACTCCGTGCCCCCCGCCTTCCGCCCCTTTTGGTATTGGGGATTGAACACAGGGCCTAACACATGCTAGGCAAGCATTCTACCACTAAGCTACATCCCCAGCCCTTTTTCAATTTATTTTGAGACACGGTCTTGCTAAACTGATAAAACAGGCCTTGAACTCATGATTTTCCTGCCTCAGCCTCCCAGTTGCTGGGATTACAGGTGTGCCACCACCATACATGGCTTGTATTAATTCTTTATGTAATTTTTATTTATATATATTAAAAATATTATCTTGCTGTTTGTGGCTTGGATTTTTTATTTATTATTTATTTATTTAGGCAATATTGGAAATTGAATCCAGGGTGCTCTAACACTGAACTTCTTGTTCAGTCTTGCCCTCCCTTTCCCCAACCACTCCCCTCCCCATTTCTTTTTTCTTCTTCTTCTTCTTCTTCTTCTTCTTCTTCTTCTTCTTTTTCTTCTTGTTCTTCTTCTTCTTCTTCTTCTTCTTCTTCTTCTTCTTCTTCTTCTTCTTCTTCTTCTTCTTCTTCTTTTACAGAGAGAGAGAGAGAGAGAATTTTTTTAATATTTATTTTTTAGGCGGACACAACATCTTTGTTTGTATGTGGTGCTGAGGATCGAACCCAGGCCACACGCATGCCAGGCAAGCGCGATACCGCTTGAGCCACATCCCCAGCCCCTCATTATTCTTTAAAAAAAATTTTTTTTTGGTACCAGAGATTGAGCCACACCCCCCAGTCCTTTGTTTTATTTATTTATTTTTTTGTGGTGCTGCGGATTGAACCCAGGGCCTTGTCCATGCAAGGTAAGCACTCTACCAACTGAGTTATATCCCCAGCCCACTTTATTTTATTTAAAATTTTTTATCTTGGGACAGGGACTCACTAAATTGTGCCACCATGTAAAGCTACCTCCTATTTTTTTGAGACACAGTCTCTCTAAGTTGCCCAGACTGAACTCAAACTTGAGATCCTCCTGCGTCAGCCTTCTGAGTAGCTATGATTACAGACATGTGCCACTGTGCCCTGTTATTTATAGTGTCTTTAATTATTTACTTTTTTGCATAACTAGTTATTAAACTCAGGGCCTCGTGAGTGGTAGTGCTGTACCACTGAGCTGCACCCCCAACCCTATAATGTCATTTTTCTTTTTTGGGGGGGGTACCAGGGATTGAACTCAGGGGCACTCAACCACTGAGCCACATCCCAGCTGGATTTTGTATTTTATTAGAGTCAGGGTCTCACTGAGTTGTTTAACACCTCGCTTTTGCTGAGGCTGGTTTTGAACTCAGGATCCTCCTTTCTCAGCCTCCTCAGCTGCTGGGATTACAGGTGTGTGCCACCACACCTGGCTCTATAGTATCATTAAAAATTTTTTAAATTTAATTTATTTAGTACCAGGGATTGAACCCAGTATTGCTTAACCACTGAACTACAACCCTTGCTCTTTTTGTGTGTTTTTATTTTGAGATAGGGTCTTACTTAATTCTTAGGGTCTCGATAATTTGCTGAGGCTGGTCCTGAACTTGCCATCTTCCTGCCTCTGCCTCTCAAGTCACCACCATACCTGACCCTATAGTTTGATGAAGGGAATTCTATGTTTTTTTAAACTTAATGTGTCCCTTTTTTTTTTTTTTTTAGTTGTAGGTGAACACAATATCGTTATTATTTATTTACTTATTTTTATGAGGTGCTGAGGATTGAACCCACAACCCACTTCCTCACACGTGCTAGGCATTCTAGCACTGAGCACCAACCTCAACCCTCTATGGGTTTTTTTTTATAACAGCTGTATTGAGTTACAATTCACATGCCATAAAATTTACTTATTTAAATGTATATTTTTATTGATTTTGAGTATATTTACAGAGTTGTACAACTGTCACCACAATCAGTATTATAACATTTTAATTACCTCTGAAAGAAACTTTTCAGCCTTTGTCCATCACTTCCCAGTCCTAAGCAACTACTCATCTTTTCATCTCTATTGATTTGCTTTTTCTGGATATTTCATACAAATGAAGTCATTTTATACATGGTCTTTTATGACTGGTATCTTTCATTTAGTGTAATGATTTCGAGGTTCATTCATGTTGCCATATTCATCATTCCTTTTCATGGCCAAATGGTATTCTACTGCATGGACGTGTTGCATTTTGTTTATCCATTCTTAAGTTGACAGGCATTTGGGTTGTTTTCTGTTTTTGGCCAAGAGGAAAAAATGCTGCTATGAACATTCATATACATGTTTTTGTATGGTTATATGTTTTCATTTCTCTTGGGTATTTTCCTAACTGTTTAATATTTTGAGGAATTGTCCAACTCTTTTCCTGATGGCTTCACTATTTTACATTCCTGCTAGCAATATGTGAGTTCTTATTTTTGTACATTTTTGGTAATGCTTGTTTTTATTTGACTTTCAGTTATAGTCAATCTATTGAGTGTGAAGTTGTATCTCATTGTGGTTATAAATTTCATTGCATTTTTTTAAATTGCTGAGTCAGATTTCATTGTATGAGCATAGAATAGTATGTTTATTTTCCCATTAATGGATATTTGGGGGCTGGGGATGTGGCTCAAGCGGTAGTGTGCTCGCCTGGCATGCGTGCGGCCCGGGTTCAGTCCTCAGCACCACATACAAACAAAGATGTTGTGTCCGCAGAAAACTAAAAATAAATAAATAAGTAAATATTAAAAAATTCTCTCTCTCAAAAAAAAAAGGATATTTGGAGTTTTTCCAAGTTAGGGTTATTATAAATAAAGCTACTGTAAACATAAAAGTCTTTTTATGTGCTTATGTTTATATCTTTGGGTCAAAAACTCAGAAGTGGAATTGCAGGGTAATAGAATAAGAATATCTTTTAATTGAATATGTTTTAATTTATACAAAGCTTCCAAAATAAATTTTTTATTTAACTTTTTAAATTTTGAGACAGGGTTTCACTATGTTGCTAAGTTGCTGAGGCTGGCCTTGAACTTGTTATCCTCCTGCCTCAGCCTGCCAGGCCACTGGAATTACAGGTGTGTGCTACCATGCCCAGCTTTTCCAAATTTTTTTTTGTTGTTGTTTTTTCTTCCCTTAGTGCTGGGGATTGAATCTAGAGCCTTGTGCATGCTAGTCAAGAGCCACATCCCCAGCCTTGGATTATTTTTTCCTTTGTTAAGGATAACCATTTGGCCCAGTACCATTCATTAAATAGTATCTCTTTTCCCTGTGGCCTGCAATGATACTTTTTTTTTTTCAAAGTAGAGTACTATTTTGTAAGGAGTCATTATATTTTGTAGGGCAAATTCCTTCACCTTATTTATTATTTTCAAGAAAATCAAGAACTATAGATATTTTGCTGTTCCATGAATGTTTTAAAATTAGCATTTGCTATTTCACAAAAATCCTCATTGGAATTTTGAATGAAATTTCATAAAGGTATTTTTTTATAAATATGATTTTTTTTTTTTTAGTTTTAGGTGGACACGATGCCTTTGTTTTTATTTATTCATTTTTGTGTGGTGCTGAGGATTGAACCCAGTGCCTCGCCCTTGCTAAATGAGCGCTGTACCACTGAGCTACAACCCCAGCTGGTAGTGGTCATTTTTGTTAGATATATTTGTAGATACAAGGATTTTGTTTTTGTTTTTTGGTACAAGATATTGAACCCAAAAGCATTTAACCACTGAGCCACATCCCTACCCCTCTGTTTTTTTTTTAAATTTTGAGATAGGGGCTCACTAAGTTGCTTAGCGCCTTTCTAAGTTGCTCAGGCTGGATTTGAACTTGAGATCTTCCTGCTTCACTGTCCTGAGTTGCTAGGATTATAGGCATGTGCCACTGTACTGGGCTGTAGAACAAGTTTTTTTGTTGTTGTTTAGACACAAGTTTTGATGTATCTTTTAGACTAGTACATTTTCAGTTTACTGTTTGATTTAATTTTTATATTATAGCTAGCCATTTTCCTACTGTTGACATTATTATAATCATTAATATTTGGTACTTGGGGTTGAACCCTGGGGTGCTTAACCACAGAATACATTCCTAGTTCTTTTTTTTCTTTTTTTTTTTTAGATGATCTCACTAAATTGCTGTGGGTGTGACTAAATTGCTGAGGCCTGCCTCAAACTTGTGGTCCTTCTGACTCAGGCTCCCAAGTCACTGGGATTTCAGATATGCCCCATGTGCCTGTCCATGTTCACATTATTATAGTCAGCCTCCATGTTACTTATAGATAGTTTGGGTTTTCTATATGAACAGTCATATTCTGTGCAAAAATATCATTTTTTTCCTTCTAATCCAATCCTTCTTTCTTTTTTGTGTTTATCCTATCTTAGTATAATGGCTAGGGACCTTTAGTGCAGTAATGAATAGAAGTAGTGATAATGGACATTTTGGCTCCTTGCTGATTTTATTTTATTTTATTTTTTGGTACTGGATTCCAACTCAGGTGCTTTACCACTGATCTACATCCCCAGTACTTTTTATTTCTTTAAATTTTGGGGACAGGGTCTCACTAAATTGCTGAGGGTCTTTCTGAATTACAGAGGCAGGCCTGGAATTTACAATCCTCCTGCCTCACTAAGATTGCAGTCCCCTATTTATTTATTTGGTACCATGGACTGAACCTAGGGGTCTTAACCACTGAGCCACATCCCCAGTCATTTTTTTTTTTTTAAAGAGAGAGTGAGAGAGAGAATCTTTTAATATTTATTTTTTAGTTTTTGGCGGGACACAGCATCTTTGTTGGTATGTGGTGCTGAGGATCGAACCCCGGGCCGCACGCATGCCAGGCGAGCGCGCTACCATTTGAGCCACATCCCCAGCCAAGCTTTCTTTTTTTTTAATACTTATTTTTTAGTTGTAGTTGGACACAATACCTTTATTTTATTTATTTATTGTTACATGGTGCTGACCATCGAATCCAGGGCCACACACTTGCTAGGTGAGTCCTCTACTGCTGAGCCACAACCTCAGCTCTGGCCTTGAATTTTCAATCTTCCTGCCTCAGTCTCCTCAGTAGCTGGGTTTACAGGCGTGTGTCACCACACCTGTCTAAAGTCATCATTCTGAAAATATGCCATTCATCAGGCTGAGTTAGATTTTTGTTCTTTTTCTTGTCCTGGGGTGGAACCCAGGACCTTTGGCATGTTAGACAAGTGATCTATCACTAAGCCACATCCCCAGTACAGGTTTAGTTTTTAGGTTTTTTTTTTTTTTTTTTTTTTTTGTATCTAGGATTGAACTAGGGGCACTCTACCACAAAGTCACATCCCCAGCCCTATTTTGTATTTTATTTAGAGACAGGGTCTTACTAAGTTGCTTAGTGCCTTGCTGTTGCTGAGGCCGGCTTTGAACTTGCCGGCCTCCTGCTTCGGCCTCATGAGCCACTGGGATTATAGGCCTACGCCACTGCACCTGTCCAGGTTTAGGTTTTTTTTTTTGTGTGTGTGTATGTGTGGTGCTGCAGATAGAACCCAGGACCTTGTACATGTGAGGCAGGAACTCTAGCAACTAAGCTATATCCTAAACCTCATGTTTAGTTTAATTTTTTTTTTCAAATAAAGGTTATGTGCAGAACCCTTTTTTAAAAATATTTACTTTTTAGTTTTAGGTGGACACAATATCTTTATTTTATTTTTTATGTGGTGCTGAGGATCGAACCCAGGGCCTCACACATGCTAGGCAAGCACTCTACCACTGAGCCACAACCCCAGCCCCTCTTGCTAAGTTGTTTAGGAACTCACTAAGTTGTTAAGGCCTGCCTCAAAATTGTGATCCTCTAGCCTCAGCCTCACAAGTCCCTGGGATTACAGGTGTGTGCCGCTGTGCCTAGCAAAATCATGTAAAATTTTTAGCAAGCACCAACTTCATACTATATTATTAAAATCTCCAAGTCTTATGAGCCAATATGAACATTTTATTATGTTCATAATTTTTTCTTGAAGATAAAATTGTTATAGTTAAAATTGTAATGCTTTTTCACTTCTGAATTTTTTGCCCATATTATCACCTTCATTATTGTTGTAAGTATAAGTTGTCATAGTTACTTGTAAATATTAATCATGAATTTTCACTCATGTAAAACTTTGGAAAATGTTTATTTTGATTCTATATAAGGTGGCATTACAGTCACTACCACTTCCTTCAATGAGTAATATGCTAGTATATGAAAACCAATGCTATAATTTTTTATAGGTGGTAAATATTTATAAATATTTATAAATACATCAATAATTATAAATACTAGATCTTTCTTATGTTAAGCCAAACATCAGTAATTAGGAAATGCTTAGTTACTTTCTTTAGTTAATTGATTATTACATAAGAAAAGGTGACTTTTTCGCGGCTCATGTTCTGTGAAGCATCATGGTGAATTTATATTTTGTTTTTCAGGTGTTTCATTTTTTACTTTTGGTACCTTAAAGAGTGTTGGGCTTTCCCATGCTCCTACCCTTCTTGGCAGACCTTCATCAGACAATCCTAATGTCTTAGTTTTGAAAACTCACATTAACTTACTTTGTGGTGGTGTTGCTGGAGCAATAGCACAGACAATATCGTAAGTTTCTTCAACAACTTAATTCAGTCAAATTATAGTTATCCAATCCTAATATTTAGCGTTGGTTAATTATTTTAGTTTTTCTAATAAATTCTTCAAAAACAGGATCCCTTGTAAAACAACAAGTACTAATTTTTATAAGCATTAATTTTTTTTTCAGACAAGCCTTAACTTTAAGGATATTAATAAGTAATCATATGCCAAATTGATAAAGTTAAGGTGAATCCACCCGATTTTATACAGATACACTCAAAAGAAAGAAAAAGAAACACTAAATATATTGTTCATCCATATTTTCTTGTGAACTTGCCTATATAAAATTTCTAAAGTTTGAAACATTTAAGAGAGAGACTGTGTGTGTGTGTGTGTGTGTGTGTGTGTGTGTGAGTGGGTGAACACATGCGTGCTCGGAGTCACAGTTGGCTTTGAATCTTGAAGTCCTACTTTGTGCCAGATAGTACACTAGGAATTGGGAAATTCACTGAAAGGAAAACAAAGTTGTTACCTCAGCACGTTTATATTTTTTTTTTTTTAAAGAGAGAGAGGGAGAGAGAATTTTTAATATTTATTTTTTAGTTCTCGGCAGATACAACATCTTTGTTTGTATGTGGTGCTGAGGATCGAACCCGGGCCGCAGGCATGCCAGGCGAGCCCGCTACCGCTTGAGCCACATCCCCAGCCCGCAAGTTTATCTTTTTATTAGGAGTAGCAATATTGTGTTACTCTAGACAGATTTTAAAATGTAGTGGGGATGTTGATAAAGGTATTACTATAGTATAATTGGGAAGGTGACTTCAAAGAATTTTCCTAGGTCAAAAGAGATTGAGTAGAATGAAATTGGAAGAAATTAGAACACAAAATACAGGGATTTTTCAGCAATAGGAAGAAGAAAAGCTTTTTATGAACAAGAGAAAATATTCTGAAAAATAAGAAGACAAGGAAATAGTAATGTTACAAACAATCAAAGAGTATCCAGGACTGGGGATATAGTTCTGTTGGTAGAGTGCTTGCCTTGCATGTACAAGGCCCTGGAATCGTTCCCCATCATCACACAAAATAAATGAATGAATGAATAAATAAATAAATAAATGAGTCAAAGTCTTAAGAAAAAAAACAAAAACAAAGAGCATCCAATGGAAAAGGAAAAGTCAGTAAGATCAGTAAGGTTTTCATTAGATTTCCAAATTGAGGATTATTATTATTTTTTTTTTTTGAACACAGATTCCATGTATTTGTAGGTGGGAGCAGATTGTACTAGATTGAAGGTAAAGAAGAAAAGGTGTGTGATTTACTTTTGGAAAGTCGGCTGTCAATCCTGCTCACTTGAGAGACATGTTCATCTCCAGCTATTATTATCATTCTCTTTTTGTTGCTTTCCTTTCTTTACTAACTCACAGCTTAGCTCCCTAAAATCTGTCTAAATTCCACTTTTTTTCTTAAAAAGTATATTCTATGCCCATGGAATCATCCATCATCCAGTGGCTCTGGTTCTTTTTTTTTTTAAAGATAGAGAGAATTTTTTAATATTTATTTTTTAGTTTTTGTTGGATACAACATCTTTATTTGTATGTGGTGCTGAGGATTGAACCCAGGCCGCACGCATGCCAGGCAAGCGCGCTACAGCTTGAGCCACATCCCCAGCCCCGACTCCAGTTCTTTAAGCCTCTCTTCTGTTGTCCTAGTTCTTGGGCTGTTTTAATAGTACCTCCATTTTCAGGTATTTTCTGATTTATAGCCTACCTTTCTGTGTGAAAATTTTAAGAACAAATCAGACTTCAGCCTCTCTTCTCAAACTAAGTATGTAGAACAGCTTATTCATCTTCATTGTTTTATTTATTTTTTCATTTTCCCTCCCTTTTCTTCCTTCCATCCATTCCTCCTTCCTTCCTTCCCTCTTTCCCTCCCTCCCTTTCTTCCAACTTTCCTTCCCTCCCTCCCTCCTCTCTTCCTTTTTTTTTTTTTTTGGTACTAGAGATAGAACCTGGGGGTGCTTAACCTCTGAGCCACATTCCCCACCCCTTTTTAAAATTTTTTACTTTGAAACAGGGTCTTGCTAAGTTGCTTAGGGCCTTGCTAGTTGCTGAGGCTGGCCTCAGACTTGCAATCCTCCTGCTTCAGCCTCCCAAGCCATTGGGATTACAGGTATGTGTCACCATGCCCAGCATCTTCATGGTGACCACCTCTGTATAGATTTTTTAATCTCTATTATTGACTCCCTATTACAGCTCCAGCAAACTTTTAGATTCTATTTGGTCTTCTGCCATCATTGAACACTCTAGAATTCAAATATTACCTTCTTGGGGCTGTGGGCATTGATCAGCAGTAGAAAGCTTGCCTAGCATGCACAAGACAGTAGTTTTGATCTTTAGCAAAACAAAACAAAAAGAAACAAATATACCTTCTTGTCTTCATCTTTGTCCTCAGCCCTCAACTTTCCTATTTGTTATCGATAGACACCCATTCTACTAGTCCTAATCAATCATTTCCCACATCATATATAACTAGATAGTCACTATGTCTTGTCATTATTTTACTTTAGAAGATTCCCTAGAATGCCGTTTTTTCTTTCCCACTGTTATTTCCCTTCTTTTGGACTCTTTTAGTTTGTCTTCTTATGTTCTTTCTACCCACACCATTTCAGGTTGGAAACCAATCCTGCAGTTGAAGTTTTCGGTCTCTATAGTCCTGTAAATCTTTTTCCTTTTCTCTTCCCCAATAATAAGTATTTTCTGGAGATGGTATTGAGGTACATAGGGAGCCTCAACTACTGGTAATGTTATTTCTTATGTTGCAGGGTTGATATGTGGGTATATTTTTTAAAATAATGAATTTAAATGTGTATGAAATGTATGATTGTTTTATTATACTTTTGTGCATATTAGATTTCATAGAAAACTTGAAATAGGAAAGTAGAAAGCAGTTTTGTGACACTGATGGATGTTTCTCAATAATTTTAAACTTAGTATTGGAATAATAATATCTACTTCATGCAATTGTTTTGAAGTTGGAATTAAATAATGAACATAAATAGTTTAGCATAGTACTGAATACAAAGTAGTCAGTACTAGGAATGTAAAAGTAGTTTTTAAAGAAATCACCTGCAGTCCCACTGCTAAAAGAGATTACCTTTGCATATTTAACTTTTAGGCAATGGTATAATTTTCTCAGTCCTTAAAATGCAATTATTTGTATCATTAACTCTAGTCCTTTAAAAAAAATTGTGTTAGTCTACTGTATATGTGGGAACTTGCTGAATATTCTTCAGGTAGTAGTTCTCACTCTTGGGGTTGATTTTGACTTCAGTGGACATTGGTTAATGTCTGAAGACATTTTTGGTTGTCAAAACTGTAGGGCCGCTACTGGCAAATAGTGGGTAAAGGTCAGGGAGGCAGATAAACATCTTAGGATACACAGGACAGTGCCCACAGCAAAGAATGATCCAAAATATCAACAGTGCCAAAGTTGAGAAACCTTATGTCATCATTCCAACAATGAAAGCACCCAGTTTGTTTCTTTAGGAAGTGGCATAAAAATATGGTTTCAAGAAATGAACTGAACTTGATATTGCGATAATGAGAAAGACGTGTCCTTTAAAGAGAGAAAGGAGACATTGCATTGATTTATTCATGTGTTTATTTCCTGATTCCCAGATTGGAGAAAACATTAAGAATACACTTTATTTCCTAGTGTGAATGGGACTTTGCATTCAATGCTTGTTGAAATAAAATGAAAAATAATGTTTTTTAAGTCTTTTTGCCTTTTCTTCTTTTAGATACCCATTTGATGTAACTCGTCGGAGAATGCAACTAGGAACTGTTCTGCCAGAATTTGAAAAGTGCCTGTAAGTTCTCCATACATCATTGTATCTTTAGAAAATGTAATGTTTAAAAGTCAGTAGGAAGATAGGACTCTGGTCTCACCTATAGTCCCTGTCTTTCATTTTGTCTCCGATAGTATACTGTGGTAACTTTGTAGAAACATAAAGAGAGGTACATGTATAATTTTTAAAATTCTGGGAGCTACATTTTTAAAAAATATAAAAACAAACATAATTCTTTTATAATTTTTTTTGTTTCATCTAGTAAGTCTGAAATGTTATCATTTAAACATTTCAAAGTTTTTGTAATATTTTGCAATATTTCTGCCAAGTATTTGAAATCCAGTGTGTATATTATACTTACTGCACATCTCAATTTAAGTGCTCAGTAGTACATGTGGATAGTGGCTATCATTACTGCACAGAATAGTTCTGCAGCTTTCCATAATCTGTAGAAATTTAGCATCATTCTGATTTGTGCTAACTTTCTGTCATTATAACATATATCTTAGATAATCAACTTATAAATAGGAGAGGTTTATTTTGGCTCATGGTTTGAGAAACTCCAGTCCATGATTGATTAGCCCTGTTTTCTTTGTGTCTGTGACGAGACAGCACACCATGGTAGGCATTCATGGCAGAGGAAAACCACTCACTTCATGGCTGGGAAGTGAAAAAAGAGAAGCAAATAAGGGGTTGGGGACTCACAGTACCTTTTGAGCCCATAATGATCCAAAAAGACTTTTAACTAGGCCTCTCCTCTTAAAGGTCTCATCATCTCCCTATAGCACCTCCCTGGGGATCAAGTCTTTAAATCATAGACCTTTAGGGGAAATATTGCAAAATATTGCAAAATCTTGAAATGTTGAAATGATAACATTTCAGAATTATTAGATGAAACAAAAATATTATAAAAGAATTATCTGTTTGTTTTTACATTTTTTTAAAATGTAGCTCCCGGGGCTGGGGTTATAGCTTAGTGGTACAGATCTTGCCTCACATGCGTGAGGCCCTGGGTTCGATCCTCAGCACCACATAAAAATAAACAAATAAAAATAAAGATATTAAAAAAAAAATGCAGTGCTGGGGATGTGGCTCAGTGGTAGTGCACTCGCCTAGCATATGTGAGGCACTGGGTTCGATTCTCAGCACCACATTAAAAAAATAAAAAATAAAAGATATTGTATCCACCTAAAAACTAAAAAAAAATATTTAAAAAAATGCAGATCTCAGAATTTTGAAAATCATACATGTAGCTCTCTTTATGTTTTTTATTTAGTAGAGCTTCTCTAAAATGAATTTTATAAGAGAAATGGGATATAATTGAAACCTTACAGAAACCAGACCCATTTACCAGTTTGGCAATATGTTGTCCCTCAAAAGAAAAGCAAAATATTTGTTCAGACCTTGGATTGCCTTGTTCATGCAAAAGGTTTTTTTGAAGATTTCAAAATTGCTT
The DNA here is from genome assembly GCF_045843805.1 of Urocitellus parryii. Classification (NCBI taxonomy): domain Eukaryota; kingdom Metazoa; phylum Chordata; class Mammalia; order Rodentia; family Sciuridae; genus Urocitellus; species Urocitellus parryii. Next base: position 156,536,067 of record NC_135535.1, on the reverse strand, counting down.
ATTGAAGGGAAAAGGAAATGGTTATATATTGGTTTGAAAGGAAAGAAACAACTCTGAGCCAGGTGTGATGGTGCATTCCTCTAATCCCTGCATATCAATCCAGCCTTGGCAATTTAGGAAGGTCCCAAATACTTTATCCGGACCCTGTCTCAATATAAAAAAATTAAAAGGGCTGGGGATGTAGCACAGTGATAAAGAGCCCTGGGTTTGTCAATCCCTAGTACTCCCCCCTAAAAAAGAAAGAAAGAACTGTTTGAAACAAGAAAGACTTTATTGCTGAAATCTGAAAGAGAGTCTTTCAAACTTTAGTTCTAAGCTCACCAGCTAGTTACAGTATTTTAAAAGTTGAGCTATGCTGGATAGGGTCGAACATTCTTGTAAGCCCAGCTATTTGTTTGAGAGGCTAAGGCAAGAGGATCATACATGTAGGGCCAGCCTGGGCAAGTTAATGAGACCCTGTTTCCAAAAAAAACCAAAAAAGGTGTGGAGGAGGTAGGGGGAGCTGGAGGAGTAAGTAGCTAAGTAGTAGAATACTAGCGTGTACAAGATCTTGGGGTTGATCCTAGCATTGCAAAAAGAAATAAACAAATACAGGGATTGCCTCAATAGTTGTGAAATAGTGTTGTTAGTTAACATCATAGATGTAGCACAAATGAAATACATTGTTTTAATGAGCCTTCAAATTTATGTACAAAGCTTATATTACACTTGATTGAAATGATTTGCTGTTTCATTGAGAACTTTTAACATATTATAACACTTACTTTTCAAAAGTTATTTAACATGCCGTTTTAGCTTGTTTTTAAAATGCTATTATGGATCCTGAAATTGTGTCTTTATGAATGGGCAGAGAGGTGTCATCATTTAACTATTGTCTTTCAGTACCATGCGGGAGACTATGAAGTATGTCTATGGACACCATGGAATTCGAAAAGGATTATATCGTGGTTTATCTCTTAATTATATTCGGTGTATTCCCTCTCAAGCAGTGGCTTTTACAACATATGAACTTATGAAGCAGTTTTTTCACCTCAACTAAAAAAAAATTGCGGTTTGTGGTTTATTTTCCTTAATAAACTCTCAGAGAAAAATAAAATGTTACTTTAATTGTGAAGCAAACATTACTTGAAGGGGGATATTTACCCTGTCACAGGAACCACTGACTTTACTACTTGATTTTTTTTTTAATTCACAAATCAAAATTGCTTTTGATGCCAATATCCTTTCTGATGCCAAACATTATACCTTTGAACATTGAAAAAATATTACTAAGCTGATGATGCTAATCATAACAGGTTATTTGAGACCATTTTAAAGTGTTATTTGGGTGCAAAACTAACTTAAAATGGAGCTTAAGAGGTTGCCATTAGCTTTATCTTACTATTCCAAACTTCTTCTTCTTTTTATTTTTGCAGTGCTGGGGTCAAATCCAGCACCTCACACATGGCAGGCAAGTGCTCCATCCCTGAGCTAAATTCCCAGCCTCTTGTTCAAAGATTTTAATTGTAATCATGATTTTTTTTTTTTAAGGCTGAGAATTGAGCCCAGGGCCCTATACATGCTGAGCATGCACTTGCACTTGACCACTGAATGATTGTCCAAGCCTGTAGTCATAATTTTGTAAAGAGTCTTTGAACATTTTGTTTATATTATAAAATAAACAAGTTTGATTATATTGCAGTAGAACAATAAGAACTGAATTTTTAAGTTCTATAAAATATAGCCAGCATTCAAGTATTATTATTTCTCTTCTTATGAATGTGTTTCACAAGATAAAAGAACACTTTTCTTTTTAGTAAAATAAATATTGTATTTAAAAGTAGAAACTCGCTGGATGCAGTGGCACATACCTTTAATCCTAGTAGCTCGTGGGGCTGAGGTAGGAGGATCACAAGTTCAAAGCTAGCCTCAACAGTTTAGTGAGGCCCTAAGCAACTTAATGAGACACTTCTCAAATTAAAAAATTAAAAGGGCTGGGGATGTAACCAGTGGGTTCAATCCTCAATATATCCCCCCCCCCAAAAAAAAGAAACAACAACTAAAGACTCAAGATGGGTATGTTGGGACACACCTGTAATCCCAGTGGCTCCAGATACTGAGGCAGGGGGATGGCAAGTTGAGTCCAGTCTTGGCAACTTAGGAAAAACCTGTCTGAAAACAGGAAAAAAGGTCTAAGTATGTGATTCATTGGTAGGGCACCCCTGCAGTCAATCCCCAATACAGCCCCCCCCAAAAAAAAAGAGTGAGAGAGACTAAATAATCATCAGGTTTTGCTCAAATGTTATGACCAGGTACTATGAGGCATTTACATGTGTTTTTAAAATTCAATATATTTCCCAAAGGCAGTAATAATAAACCTGAATATCTTTGCTCTCAGAAAGAGTATACTGTAGATTTGTTCTTATTAGATCATTTGATGTCTACTGGAAAATTTATTTAAGTGGACTGTGAAATATACATTAATGTAGATGTGTGAGTATCAAAGAATGTGCCTAAGGTATTATGTCATGATGATACATCAAGTAGTTCTTCCATGTAAAGTAATTTTATTACAATATAAATTTAAGTAGAAAAATAAGATATGGTCTGATTGTTATCTTTTATATTAAGAAAACATTTTAAATGTAATAATTCCATTTACTGTATTTAGACACTTTTTATTTTTTGTTGTAAGCATGACAGAAATGGGCAGGGAACAATTAAAATTCTATATTGAGAAATAGTGATTTGTAGAAATTAATGTGATTTTTAAGACATTAGAAAAGTTGAAAGTGTTATTTCTGCATCAATTATTATTTTTTGCTTAAGAGATTTCTTGTCATACTTCAGTAAAAATTTAATGAACTGGTTTCATTTTCAAGTCTTTATTTTAAAAATAAATATGTATCTTTGTATGATTTGTAAGTGTACCAGCCAGTAGAAATACATGTGTTTCTAAAAGTATTTTGTATATTTTCATTTCTGGGGCACACTGTAGGTAACTGTTATCATGAGATCTTGAGATAATTTAAATGTATAAAATAAGTATCTCAGTTATGTTATCAATTAAAGGGAACTGCAGATATTTTTAAGTAAAAAATTGCATTCTATGTCTGTTACAGAATACACAGGATATTGAAAATAAATTTTATTCTTGTTTTGATGGTTTCTTTCTTTTGTTTACATTATTGAAGCACAAACGTGAAACATAAGCAGTCAGAATGGAAGAATATTTAAATATTCTTTGTATCTTATTTATTTAAGATCAGTAACCCAAAGTGCATCTTCCTAGGTTGTGTGTGTGTGTGTGTGTGTGTGTGTGTGTGCATGTGTGCATGCGCCCGCCCGTGTGGGTTACTAGGGATTCAAACCAGAGATTCTCTACTGCTGAGCTCCATCCCCAGCCTTTTATTTTTTATTTTTAAGACAGGGTCTCACTAAATTGTCAAGGCTTCCCTCATTAAAGTTGTGGTCCTCCTAACTTGGCCTTCCAAGTATCTGAGATCACAGGTGTGTGCCATCACTCCTAGTTTAGTTTACTTTCCATTTGAAGATTGTCAATTTCTTTCTTTTTGTCTCACCAGGCCTCTTTTCCTGCCTTTCATTTTGTTTAGCTCTCTGTCTGTACAATGGGTCAATGGTCTGATTAGGATTGATGTGTGCCGTAGCACCCCTAATTCTCAATGGTTGCCTGTGTGTAGGTGGAGAAGTTATTGGGTGTACATAATAATATCTTGCTCCATTTTCCACCGGGGTACCGAACATGCATTTGTTTCCCATATTGTACACCAGCTATACCAGCACTGTAGGGGACTTCCCTTGGGAGGCCAAATTTCACACAAACTCATTTGGATACTCAATAACATCCAACACTGGGTATCTGTCTAATAAAGTATGGGTTGCACTTTATGATAACTACTTGTTTACCTATGTTCTTCCCCATAGTTGTTTTCCTAAGGTCAGAGCCATATCCTTGTCCCTAGTGAGGAACAGAGGGTGTGGCACTATAACAGTGCTCAGTAATGTTTATTGATGGGAGAAGGAAGCCTCACTCCCATTTTTAGAGACCTTCTATCCTAATTGGGATAAATAAAGCACACATAGTCCAAGAAAACCACAATTTAGAAATAATATATTTTCTTTCACAGAAATGTTGTATTGCTAATTTGCCAATATGAGTGGTAATTAAGGAAACCTATATTATACAAGTAATGCATTGCCTGGCAGAGTAGGCCAATCATATCTGACACACTTGTTCAGCAGCTACACACTTTTCACAGTTCCTCAGATATCTTCTTTGAATATTAGACATTGTGTTAGGCACTAGAAACCAGTGATAAATAGTAATAGTCATAGATGAGTACAGTGCCACACTCCTGTAATTTCAGTAACTCAGGAGGCTGAGTCAGGAGGATAGCAAGTTTAAAACCAATCTCAGCAACTTAGTGAGACACTGCCTCAAAATAAAAAAAAAAAGTTCTGGGGATGTGGCTCAGTGATTGAGCACCCTTGGGTTCAATCCCCAGAACAACAACAACAACAGCAAAAGTAACAGTCGTGTATTTCCTTGGAACTTCTTTTATACCATGCCTTGTTTTAAGCAATTTTTATGCTTTAACACAATCCCTATAATAATGCAATGAGACACACACTATTTACTATTCTTTTTTTACGGATGGTAATAGTCAGGGCCGGGGAAGTTAAGTGATTTGGCTAGGTTCACATGATAAGTGGTGGATCTAGGATTTGAATTCAAGTTAGTCTGAATCTAGAGGGTAGTGTTCTAGTTATGTTACTATATGCTAACAATTATATCCTGTTCAGATGAAACTTAAGCATGTCTTTTTTTTTTTTTTTTTGGTACTGGTTATGAACCCAGGGGTGCTCAACCACTAAGCCACATCCCCAGCCCTGTTTTGTATTTTATTTAGAGACAGGGTCTCACTAGGTTGCTGAAACTGACTTTGAACTTGTGATCCTCCTGCCTCAGCCTCCCAAGCTGCTATGATTATAGGTGTGCTCCACCACTCCCAGCTTCAAACATGTCAATACATTTGAACATGTTAATAAACATAAGCCAGTAATAAAATGAGTGCAGTTTGTTAAAAGTGCTTACAAGGGGGTAAATACTCAAGGAGGCCACTTAGAATGGTTGAGAAAGTGTTTCTTTGATGTGCAATACATAGTATAACCTGATATGTGAATGATAAAAAGGAATCAGCCATGAAAAGAGTTACAGGGGAAGAATGGCCTTGTTGAAGGGAACAGTAGGTACAAAACTTTTTTTTTTTTAATATTTATTTTTTAGGTGTAGATGGACACAACACAATGCCTTTTTTTAAAATTTGATGTGCTAATATTTTATTCAGGTTTTTTACATATATGGTTTTGAGCGATATTGGTTTGTAGTTTTTTTCTTGTAATAGTTTATGTAGTTTTGACACAGTCTTATACTAGCCTCATGAACTGAATTGAGATTTATCTTCTTTCTTGTACTGGAGAAAACTTAAAATTTTCAAGTAGCAAAAATAATTAGATTCTGATCTTTTGGCAACTCAGAACAATTATAGTCAATGCATTAAATAAAAACAACCTACCAGAACAGTTACCTTTTCAAAAACAGAACTACTCTGAATTACACAAAGAAAAATTTTCCTTGAATAAAATTTAAAATATTACATACAATAGAAAGGAAAGAAAAATATCATAGTTTTATCAACTTGGTACTCTAGATTGTTTTTTAAGTAAACATGAGTATGACAAAGAAAAAACAAAACAAAAAAATAGTGATGGATTTCTAAACAGAATTAAGCTGCTAATGGAGTAAAATCCCAGGTGCTTATGAGATATATTTTACATGTAAGGTTTTATTCTGTTAAAAAATAAATTTTCTTTTGATAGAAAGATTTTTCTGAATGTATAGACACTTTTGCCACTTTCTTGCCTTTTTAGAGACTACAAAAATATGTTAAAATGCCTTGATTGTTCATATAATTATTTTAATTGGGGCTCTGAAGATGGAACCCAGGCCCTGCCTGTGCAAGGAGAGTGCTCTACCGCTGAGCCACAATCCCAGCCCAGGAAACTCTTAACATGGAAGAAAGCTTGGCTTGATAAGGGAATTGTCTGAAGGCCAGTGTGAATGAAGCATTATGGGTGAAGGAGAAGCAACAAATGCACTTTAAAAAGAGACAGCCGGGTGTGATGGTGCACGCCTGTAATCCTAGCTGCCAGAGAGGCTTAGGCAGGAGGATTATTATTTCAAAGCCAGCCTCAACAGTTTAGAGAGGCTTTAAACAACTTAGTGAGAGCTTGTCTTAAAATAAAAGGTACAACACACAAATTAAGACAAAGGCCAAAACATGAGGGCATGATGGCACATGCCTGTAACCCCAGTGACAGGAGGCTGAAACAAAAGGATCACAAGTTCAAGTCAGCCTTGACAACCTAGTGGGAAACTCTCTCAAAACAAAATATTGAATGTGGGTGAGAATGTAGATCAGAGGTAGAAGACCTCTTGGTTAAATCCCTACTAACACACACACACACACACACACACAAAATACACACCACACATCAAATCATGTAGAAGTCTACAGGGTGTGGCAATTTTGTCTTTTATTCTAAATGCGATGGGAAGCTACTGACCATTTTTGACAGGGAAGAAAAATTTTTTGAATATTATTTATTTATTTATTGTAGCACTGGGATTGAATTCAGGCTTCTGCGTGCTAGGCAAGCAAGGTTCCACTGAGCTACATCCTCACACTTTTTTTTTTTCTTTATACTGGGTATTGAAGCCAGGGGCACCAAACCACTTCCCAGCCCTTTTTGAATTTTATTTACAGACAGGGTCTCCCTAAGTTGCTAGGAACCTTGCTAAGTTGCTGAGGCTGGCTTTGAACTTGTGATCTTCCTGCCTCGGCCTCTGGAGCCACTGCAATTATACTTGTGCACTACCATGCCCAGCCTTAGTTCTTTATCGTTACTGAGGGTATCACTAAATTGCTGAGGCTGATCTTAAATTTACCATCCTCCTGAGTAACTGATTACAGGAATGTACCATCATGCATAGCTTGATGGAAATATTCTTACCAATGTATTAGCAATTCAAGTCTAGTGATACATAAAAAGCCATTACCAATTTGGGTTTACTCTGGAAATGCAAAATTTTTTAACATTCAGAAACCAATGGTGTAATTTCCCATAATAACAGAATGAAGGAAAAAAAAAACATGATTCTTAAATAGATGCAGTAATTGCTGGTCACATTGGTATGAACCTGCAGTCCCAAGAGTCTGATGGGGGAGGCTCTCGAGCCTAGGAGTTGGAGGGAGAGACCACATCTAGTCTCAAAATAAATAAATAAGAACATGGAACCTTCAAACAAAATTGCCTACTTATCAAAATATAATTAAAATATTAAAAACTTGGAAAATTAAAATTTTAAAGAAAGAATCTCCTTAAATTTTGTTCTACAGAATGACAGTAATGTGGTAAAAAGATAAAGGGAAGAGAATATTTTGTGGTCAGGTAAATTTGGTACATATTGTGATGAAAATTCTAGATTCCTCTGAACTTTATATATCATCCCTGCATAGTTTTGCGGTGCTTTTGAACTTATTTTATAGCCAAATTTTATTTTTACATAGAACATCTATGTTATAGGTTGGATCTGGAATGTCTCCCAAAATGCATGTGTTGAAGATATGGTCCTCAATGCAGCAATGACAGAGGTAGAGCTGTTGGGAAGGAATTGGATCATGGGGGCTCTAACCTCATCAGTGGGTTAACCCATTTGATGAATTAATAATTTGAATTGAATGTTGGGAGGAGGTGGAAACTGTAGCAGGTGGGGTCTAATTAGAGGAAGTAGGTCACTGGGGGCAAACTTGTGGGACCACATTTTGTCCTCAGCTTCTCCCCCTCCTTCTCTGTTTCTTAGATTCCATGAACTGAGCAGCTTTCTTTCTCCCCTCCTTTCTGCCATGATATTCTTTCTGCCTCACCCCAGACCTAAAGCAGCCACAAGAATTGAAGCCTCTGGAATTCTGAGTCAAAAGAAACTTTTCCTTCTTTAAAATAAAAAAGAGAAACAAAGAAGGAGCCAAGCACAGTGGTGCATGCCTGTAATCCCAGTAGTTTGGGAGGCTGAGGCAAGAGGATCATAAGTTCAAAGCCAGCCTCAGAAATTTAGTGAGGCCCTAAGTAACTCAGCAAGATCCTGTCTCAAAAAAGAAAAAGGGCTGGGGATGTGGCTTAGTTGTAGAGTACTCCTGAGTTAAATTCCCAGTACCATAAAATAATAAGAAAAAAGAAAAAAAAAATAGCCTGAGATGTATTTGAGGCAGAGGGTATGCTAAGAATTGAATCAGGAGGGTTCTTTTTTAGTGGAGGGGGTACTGGGGATTGAACATGGGGGCACTTGACCACTGAACCACATCCCCAGCCCTTTTTTGTATTTTATTTAGAGACAGGGTTGAGTTGCTTAGCAGTCTCACAGTTTGCTTAAGCTGGCTTTGATCCTTCTGTCACAGGTCTCCAGGCTCTGGGATTACAGGCATGTGCCACTGCGCCCGCCCTCCAGTTCTTTTTATTTTTTATTTTGAGACAGGGTCTTGATATATAGCCCAGGCTGAACTTAAACTTGGGATCCTCTTGCCCCAGCCTCCTGAGTTGCTGTAATTACAGGCATATGCTACTGTCCTTGGTAATTTGGGATGTATAAACAAATAAAAAAGCTTCAAGCAGAAAAGAAAACAGTTGACAGTGAATTAATATTTGGCAATAAAGCATATACTATTGCAGATGCACCAAAAAGAAAGAAAAAATAGATAAGCAACTCCCTTCCCTTACACGCCCCCCCCCCAAAAAAAAGAAAGAGAACAACAACTTATTATTCAGGGTTTGGCAAAAATGTTTTAGGTCACAAAAGACAAAAAGCATAGAAGAAAAATGGATAAATAAGAATACATAAGGAAAAAATAAAACCAGGAGGCTGAGGGTGTGTCCTAGTGGTAGAGTGCACATACAAGAGACCCTGGGTTCAATCCTCAGCACCCTCCCAAAAAAGCATACAAATGCCTAAATACCTTGTTAAGAATATAAATAGGCAATTAGGTGTGGTGGTGTATACCTTTAATCTTACCTACTCTGGAGGCTGAGACAGGGGAATTGAAAATTGGAGGCCAGCCTTAGCAATTTAGCAAAGCCCTCAGAAACTTAGCAAGATCCTGTTTCAAAGTTGAAAATAAAAAGAGCTTGGGGTGTATCTCAGTGGTAAAATATTCCTGGGTTCAATACCAGTACTAGGAAAAAGAAAAAATCTGAATAGGCAACCAATAGACTAAGAGAAATTATTTGCAAAATGTATACCATAAAGCCTTGTAGCCATAATTTATAAAGTAGTCCTGCAACTCAATAATAAAAGGGCAATTCAATTTTTAAAAAATAAGCAAATGATTTAAACAAAGGAATAGTTTACAAAGGAATATATGCAGGGGCTGGGGATGTGGCTCAAGCGGTAGTGTAATCGCCTGGAATATATGCAAATGACCAGGGACATGATAAAGTACCTGATTAGTGATTGGGAAATGTAAATTAAAACTAAAAAGATTGACAGTATCAAATGTTGTATGGGACATGGAGAAACTGATTCTCATATGTTGTTGGTAATATAAAATGTTATAATCACTTTGGTTAAAGTCTAGCAGTTTCTCATTATCATAACTATAAACTTATTCATGATCTAGATATTCACCCAAGAGAAATAGGAGTTTATGGCCATAAAAAAACTTATATAGGAATATTAGTAGCAAATTTATTCAACTTGGTAAAATACTACAGTGCTAGTGTCCATCTACAGGATATTGACCAAGTAAATTGTGGTATATTCATTGAATTCAGCAATAAAAAGAATCAAGCTGCTGATTCATTTTTAAAAATATAGATGAACAACAAAAACATGCTGAGAAGCCTGACAAAGAATTGTATATACTGTACATAGGGTGTGCTTGCATTTATGTGAAGTTTTAGAATAGACAGATTTAATTTCTGGTGAATAATAATAAGTTTAATGATTGCCTCTTCATAGGGATAGGCATGGGAACTGGCATGGGGGAACTTTTTGGGATGATAATAACATATCTTAATAAAGATATGGCAATTTGAGATGTATAGACAAGAGAACTGCTTATCTATTTGGGTTATACACTTGTATTTGTCAAAATTCATCAAATGGTGCATATGAGATTTGTGTATTTTATATAAAGTTTAAAATTTACATAAAAGGCATAAGAAGGGATATAGCTCAGTTGGTAGAGTGCTTGCCTCAAATGCACAATCCCAGCATCACAAAAAAAGAGAGCTATAAACAAATATTGAACTTTAGTTCATAATTACACTGAAGTATTTAGGTATGAAATGTAATGCTGTTTGCACTTTTGAAATGCATTAAACTTGAATTCATGGATATGGAGAGATGAATGAATAGATATACATGTGACAAATCAAAGACAGAAAAAATAATAATTGTTTATGGCTGTTTATTATAAAATTATAACTTTTCAGTACCTTTTAGAATTTTCATTATAATCTATTGAGGAAAAAGGAATGAATATCAGGGAGGCAAGACTGGAAGGAACCAGTACCGTTATATTTCCAGCTTAGTGACTACAGTTAATGACTATAAATTGGAGGGATTGTGCTTGGGAACCAAGGCTTCAGCATGTTCTAAGTTTGTGTTCTACCACTGAGCTAAGCTCTCCAGTTGAAGACAATTAATTTTTCTTTTTTCTTTTTGTTTCTGGCTCTAGGGATTGAAACAGGAGGCTCTACCACTGAACCACATCTCCAGTCGTTTTTTTATTTTTATTTTGAGACAAACTTGCTAAATTGCTGAGGCTGGCCTGGAACTTGAGATTCTCCTGCCTCAACCTCCTAAATTGCTGGGATTACAGGTGTGTGCCTGGCCAAGGTTAACAGCTTTTTAAAATGGGAGAATACCGTGGTGGCGCAAGCCTGTAATCCCTGCAGCTTGGGAGGCTGAGGCAGGAGAATTGAGAGTTCAAAGCCAGCCGCAGCAATTTAGTGAGGCCCTAAGTAACTTAGTGAGACCCTGTTTCTAAATAAAACACAAAAAAGGACTGTGGATGTGGCTCAGTGGTTAAGCGCCCCTGGATTAACTCTCCAGCACCCCCCACTCCCCCAAAAAGGAGATATATGGGACTGTTAGTACAGTATGGCAGCAAACCAATAGCGAGGGTAAGATTGATGGTAAAAGAGAATGAGGAAACAATTGATGAAGTAGCATCCTTCAAAATGCTGGAGGCCTTGAGGTTCTGAGTTCAAGTGAAATGATGGCCCATTGACAGGAGGAACACTTTAATTAAACGTGGAAAGAGGTTATGAGACAGGCAGATAGTAGCAGTTTTTTGGATTCAGTCTTGGCATGATGAGTCAGTTCCTATCTGATTGTTTCTATTTTTCTCTGAATTTTTCATTTGAAAAAGGAGAAGTTGTTTCTCCATGAATGCAAAATTCCCAAAGCCAACACCTGGTTTGGGCCATTTCTAAATGGTTCTGTTCAAACGAAAAGCAAGAGTTGGGCATGGCTTGGGGTGTCAAGAGCGTGGTCAGGGCACGTAGTCTTGGCCAGATATGAGGATTTACACTTTTCCAAGCCTTAAGTTAGGGAGCAAAGATGCAAGAGGCCTGAGTCCGCCAGTTGAGGCACTCCACTTTGAAAGCCCTGGGCGCGCGAGGGGCGGCCCCGCGCAGGTCACTTGGGACCTCGGCGGGTCGGCGCATGCGCGTGGTGCCGCGCAGATTCGCGCTTCTTTATAGCTTCGGAGATTTAAGGGTGGTTTCTGGTGCCCAGGGCTTTACCTTGTGGCTGTATGCGGTCCCCGAGCCGAGGATGGAGCAGCTAAACGAACTGGAGCTGCTGATGGAGAAGAGTTTCGGAGAGGAGGCTGCGGCGCCAGCGGAGCTGTGAGCGGAGCGGGGCGGGGGTGGGAATTTAGCGGGAGATTTAAAAGAAAGACGCGGGAGAGGCCACATCTGTGCCTCTGCCGGCTGAGCCTGGCAGCCGACTGTCTGCGGGCTGCGACCGAGGGGCCAGGTTCAGCTCCGCCCGCGCCTGGAGAGGCTCCGGAGCTGGGGACCGCTGCGCAGGGCTTTTGGGAGAGCCACATTGGGCCTTTGTGTGGACTGGCGCCCTGCAGTCATTCTTTCCCTTGAGTTCACCTCTTTCCCGAATATGGGGAGTTTCGGGCACCTGAAATGCCTTCCTAAAAGGAAACTTAAAGTGTCTGATGTTGAGTTGGAGGAATTTATCTCGGGAAGGAGTCTGCATCCTCAACTCTCTGGTCGGGGAAACTTCACGATCATGAAAGGGAATTATTTTAAGTAGTAATAGCAAAAAAAAAAAGATAAATTATTGAGAGATATTTGCATTAGGGGTTTTGATCAGCATTACTTTTTTTTTTTTTTTAATTGGGGTTAAGCCAGGGACACTGAACTAAATCCCAAGTCCCCCCTCCCTTTATTTTTTGTTTTAAGACAGGGTCTCTTTAATTTGCTTAGGGCCTCGCTAAGTTGCTGAAGCTAACCTTGAATTTGTGATCCTCCTATCTCAGCCGCCTGAGTCGCTGGAATTACAGGCCTGCGCCACCAAGCTTGGCTCACCAGTACCTTTTGAGAGAGCTTTTAGGCTCTGCATCCCACTTTGGATATTAATTAGTCTGAGCTAGATGGGGGAGTTGAGTAAACAAAATGATAGAGTGTACAGTCTGGGTGACAAAGATACAGTATTGTGAAAGACATTTGGTGTAATTGAAAGAGAGAATGACTTTGAACTCCTGCAGTCTGACAGAAAAGACTTATGAGGAGAAGGTCCTTTTCCAAAGAAGTTATTGTCCATGATTTCAGATAGCTTGGACCAAGGATAAAGTTATTTTGAAATGAACTTTCCCATTATAAAACAAATAAACTTATGAATTACTCTATAAAGGAATTTAATACTTAATACTCGGGTATTAAGAGGTAGAGTCTCAATGTTTTGCTCAGGCTGCCAGGAACTCCTGGGCTCAAGAAGTCCTCTTATCTCAGCCTGGGAGTAAGTGGGATTAGTAGTGGTGCCACCCAGTTTATTTATTTTTTTTGGTGGGGGGTGGGCACCAGGGATTGAACTCAGGGGCCTCACCACTACCCACATTCCAGCCCCCTATTTGGATTTTATTTGGAAACCGGGTCTCACTGAGTTACTTCGCACTTGCTTTTGCTGAGGCTGGCTTTGAACAAAATTGTGATCCTCCTTCCCCAGCCGCCTGAGCTGTTGGGATTACAAGTCTGCACCACCATGCTGCAGTTTATTCTTTTTAAAAATATTTTTAAATTGTAGATGGACACAATACCTTTCTTTCTTTCTTTCTTTCTTTCTTTCTTTCTTTCTTTCTTTCTTTCTTTCTTTCTTTCTTTCTCTTTCTTTCTCTCTTTCTCTCTTTCTCTTTCTCTCTCTTTCTCTCTCTCTCTCTCTCTTTCTCTCTCTCTCTCTCTTTCTCTCTCTCTCTCTTTTCTCTCTCTCTCTCTTCTCTCTCTCTCTCTCTCTCTCTCTCTCTCTCTCTCTCTCTCTCTCTCTCCTTCCTCCCTTCCTCCCTTCCTCCCTTCCTCCCTTCCTCCCTCCCTTCCTTCCTTCCTTTCTCCCTCCCAGTGCCTCACACATGCCAGGCAAGTGCTCCACCAGTGAGCCACAACTCCAAGTTTATTCTTGATTCTCATAGTGATGAGTGTACCACAAAGCTCAGAGATTAACTTGGGAAAGGCCATATCATAAGCACTTTTTAAAAATTTACTTATTGATTTTTTTGTGGTGCTGAGGTTTAAACCCAGTGCCTCATGCATGCTAGGCAAGCATTGTTGTTACTGAGCTGCACACTCAGCCCCTATAAGCATGTTTTAAATGGCATGGCTTCTGGGAAGCTTTTATAATAGGAATTTTTCCAGTATGCTTTGCTCAGTTTTAACTATTTTAACCAAAGGTCATTGTGATTCGCTCTCCAGAAGAAATAAACCTAGAAAACTAAAAGATTGACTTCCAGATAAAACAAATTGAATGACTTCTTATGTCATGGTTGTACTAATATAGTTTTGTATGTGTATGCTTTAGATTTCAGAAGAAGAAGGAAGCTTCCTTTCCTAAGACAATTCTGAGCCACGGAATGGATAACCGCTACCTGGTGTTAGCAGTCAATACAGTACAGAATAAAGAAGGAAACTATGAAAAACACCTAATCATCACTGCTTCCCAATCCCTAGACTATAAAGAACAGTGCATCCTTAGGAGTGACTGGTAATTTTTGTTTGACTTTGAGCACTGATTTGGCAGAGTCTTAAGGGTACCATATATACATATTTTTTTCAGTGTTGGGGACTGAACCCAGGGCATTATACATGCTAGACAAGTGCCCTACCACTGAACTATATCTCCAGCACTATCAAATGCTTTTGTGAATATTACTATAATGTAATTGTTAACAAGGGAGTAGATTTGAAACTGACTTAATTCTACATGAAAGTTGTTTCTCTTATCCAGGTATCTCAAGTCTCTTGTTCCAAAAGTTGATTTTTATTGTCATTTCAAATCATGATCAGGTCAAGTGTCCCTTATCCATAATGCTTGGGATTAAAAAAGTGTTTTGAATTTTGTATTTTCTCAGGTTTGGGAGTGTTTATTCTAACTTTGGCTCTTTGTCTAAAGCCTTTAGAAGCTATAGATGTACTGAAAGTCTTAAGAATGAGAAGATTAGTTATAAAAAACCCAATTCGTAATTAGAGCTATATATTACACTAGTAAATATTTGATAGCTTTTGCAGTAGACGTTGCTAACACTAAGCAGTTGTTTTTGTTTGATACTGGGGGTTGAACCCAGAGGGACCTTATCTCTGAGCCATATCCCTAGCCATTTTTAAAATTTTGAGATATGGACTTGCCAAGTTGCTTAGGGCCTTGATAAATTTCTGAGGTTAGCTTCAAACTTGAGATTGTCCTGTCTCAGCCTCCATAGTTGATGGGATTACAGGTGTCTCTATGCCTGCAGTTCCTCTTTTGGGATGTAAGGGAAGCCCTTGATTATTCTCTGGTATTTTTTAAATTTTTATTTTTAGTCGTACATGGACACAATATCTTTATTTTGTTTATTTTTATGTGGTGCTCACACGTGCGAGGCAAGTGCTCTGCCACTGAGCCACAACCCCAGCACCCCCACTCTGGTATGTTTTATGAAAGGGGTAGAGTGACTAGGAATTTATCCAGAAGACTGTGTCCTGGTGTTCAGATTTTTAAAGATACTCAGAAATTTAGAATTACTTATTCAGATGAAGTGTGTGTGTGTGTGTGTGTGTGTGTGTGTGTGTATGTGTGTATAGTTATTTTGTTTTCCCTTTTTTAGGGGAGTGGTCAGTGTTACTGAGGATTGAACTTAATGCACGCTACCCATAGAGGCACACTCCAGCCCTTTTTAATTATTTATTTTAATTTTATTTATTTAATTTTTTAAGTTGTTGATAGACCTTTATTTATTTTTTTATTATGTATTTATATGTGGTGATGAGAATCAAATCCAGTGCCTCACACGTGCCAGGCAAGTGTGCTACCACTGAGCCACAGCCCCTTTTTATTTTTTATTTTGAGAGAGGGTCTTGCTAAATTGCCCTGGCTGGCCTTGAAACTTGTGATCCTCCTGCCTTGGCCTCCTGAGTAACTGGGCTTACTTGCTTGTGCCACTGCACCTTGCTAAAAAGTATTCTTTTGAAATAGTGGTGGTTTTTTCTTTTGGTACTGAGGATAGGGGTGCCCAGGAATGCTTTACTACTGAGCCACATTCCTACCCCTTTTTTATTTTTAATTTTGAGACAGGATCTCACTAAGTTGCTTAGTACTTCTCTACGTTGCTGAAGCTGACCTTGAACTTGTGATCCTCCTTTTTCAGCCTCCCAAGTTGCTGGGATTACAAGTGTGTGCTACTGTATCTGGTGCTTGTTAGTTTTTTGAATTCTCCTCAATATCTTTAAATGCAGGAACCTACTTAACTTTCCTTTACTTTTAGGTGTTCTGTACCAGTAGAGCCAGGGGATATCATTCATTTGGAAGGAGACTGCAAATCTGGCACATGGATAATTGATGAAGATTTTGGATATCTGATTCTGTATCCAGACATGCTGATTTCTGGCACAAGCATAGCCAGTAGTATTCGATGTATGAGAAGAGCTGTACTAAGTGAAACTTTTAGGGTAAATAGTATTAACAACTGATGTTTACACAGAATCTTAGAGTTTATAGAGAACTATTTTTTGTTACGAGGGATTGAACTCAGGTGCACTTAACCACTGAGCCACATCCCCAGCCTTTTTTATATTTTATTTAGAGACAGGGTCTCTCTGAGTCGCTTAGTGCCTCATAGGTGCTGAGGCTGGCTTTGAATTCACTGTCCTCATATTTCAGCCTCCCAAAGTGCTGGTATTACAGGTTTGCGCCACCATACCCAGCCTGATTATCAGTTTTTTAAAAGGTTTTTATTTTGAAATAAATTTGCTGAGCTGGTTGCAGTAGCATATGGCAGGCTGGGGAGGCAGGAGGATTGCAAGTTTGAAGCCAATCTCAGCAACTTAGAGAGTCCCTAAGCAACTTAGCAAGACCCTGTCTCTAAATAAAATATTTTTTAAAAAGGGCTGGGAATGTGGCTCAATGGTAGTATGCCCCTGGGTTCAATCCCCAGCACTACAATAGTAATGATAATTACAACCCAGAATTTGCAAAAATAGTATGGAGTGTTCTCTTATAATTTAATTTATTAAATTTCTGATGGATATTTTGGTGGCCTTATCTTTTTTTCTGGTAGCTTGAAGGGAAAGGTTGAGCCCTATAAAAGAGTATAATGAGAAATAAAGGGGCTGGGGATGTGGCTCAAACAGTAGTGCGCTCGCCTGGCATGTGTGCGGCCTGGGTTCGATCCTCAGCATCACATACAAACAAAGATGTTGTGTCCGCTGATAACTAAAAAAAATAAATATTAAAATTCTCTCTCTCTCTCTTTAAAAAAAAAGAAATAAAATATTCTTTCTTTTGAAATACTTTTTTTAAAAAATATTTTTAGTTGTAGGTGGACACAATGCCTTTATTTTTATTTATTTTTATGTGACACTGAGGATCAAACCCAGGGTCTCAAGCATGGTAGGCAAGTGCTCTACCACTAAGCCACAACCCCAGCCCTTGAAATAACTTTTCTTCGAAACTGTCTCTATTTTTATTTATTTTTTAATATTTATTTTTTAGGTGTAGATGGACACAACACAATGCCTTTATTTTTATGTGGTGCTGAGGATTGAACCCGGGTCCTGCTCGTGCTAGGCTAGCGTTGTACTGCCGAGCCACAATCCCAGCCCCTGAAACCGTCTTTTATCGTAGGTTTAAATTTTAGTTGAATTGTATCTTTTTTTTTTTTTTAATATTTATTTTATTCTTTTAGTTCTTGGCGGATACAACATCTTTGTTTGTATGTGGTGCTGAGGATCGAACTCGGGCCGCACGCATGCCAGGCGAGCGCGCTACTGCTTGAGCCACATCCCCAGCCCCTCTTTTTTTTTTTTTAATATTTACTTTTTAGTTGTAGTTGGATACAATACTTTTATTTTATTTATTTATTTTTATGTGGTGCTGAGGATTGAACCCAGGGCCTCCAACTTGCTAGGTGAGTGTTCTACCTCTGAGCAACCCCAGCCTATGAATAGTATCTTTTATGTCCACACGTTTATGAGCTATGCTTTTATTTAGTTTTCTATTTGAGTGGATTATAAAGTGAAATTCGAGAATACTTATAAAACATTAAATGTTTGAAAATATGTTGAGCTTTTTTTTTTTTTTAATTTTTTTTATAGTTGTAGATGGACAGCATGTCTTTCTTTTGTTTATTTTTATGTGGTGCTGAGGATTGAACCCAGTGCCTCACATGTACAAGGCAAGCATTCTGCCATTGAGCTACAGCCTCAGCCCATATATTGAGCTTTTTTTATATCAATTTTATTATTTTTTAAAATGGAAATGTTTTAGAGTAACCCAGACTTATACAATAATTGATAATTCTGAATAGAAGGAAGTGTTACTTATAATATTTCACGAACCAGAAAAATATTGTTTAATAATCTTTTGGTATTTGTCTTGGTGGTACATTTTGGCTATGGTGCCTATACAATATACAGTCTTGTCTCTTAATGTATGGACTAAATTGTGTGATTTGTTTTCATAGAGTTCTAATCCAGCCACACGCCAAATGCTGATTGGTACCATTCTCCATGAAGTGTTTCAAAAAGCGATAAGTAGTAAGAGCTTCACCCCTGAAAAGCTGCAAGAACTTTCTTGTCAAATTGTTCAGGAAATAAAGCATTTGAAAGAAATGTAAGTAATTGTGAGAAGAACTGTAGGTACAACTTTATATTATATAGCTTCTTTCCTACAATGTTAGACTATTTGAATGAATTAATGTAACCTAAAATGTAGACTCCTCTAGCGGTACCTTGTTGCAAGTTGGAAGAGTTCTCAAAGTTGTACAACAGGAATTATTAGGCTCATAATTTATAATGTTTGGTACATGTGTACAACTGATTCATTAGCTGCTGTCAGATTCATTACCTGTGTCAAAATAAAAAATAAAAAGGGATGGGGATTTGGTTTAGTGATTAAGTGCTCCTTTGCTCCTGGGTTCAATCACTGGTATTCCGCTAAAAAAAGGAATGTGGATAGATTTAATAAAATTTTGACTAAATTAATGAAGTTTCACTTAGATCCTTATTTGTCATTATACATTGCAAATTTCTGACTTTCTTGTCACACCCTGGACTGTGCATGGTGACATATTATTATATTGATCATCTGTTTCCATGAAATAA
Source organism: Urocitellus parryii (assembly GCF_045843805.1). Lineage (NCBI taxonomy): Eukaryota > Metazoa > Chordata > Mammalia > Rodentia > Sciuridae > Urocitellus > Urocitellus parryii. Next base: position 156,517,146 of record NC_135535.1, on the reverse strand, counting down.
ATTTGTCAAAACTTAGTGACTTACTGGGCATAGTGGTGCATACCTGTAATCCTAGCAACTTTGGAGGTTAAGGTAGGAAGATTACATGTTTGAGGCCAACCTCAGCAACTTAGCAAGGCCCTAAGCAACTAAGTGAAATCCTGTCTTAAAATTAAAAATTGAAAGGGCTAGGGATGTAGCTCAATGGTAAAGAACCCCTGGGTTTAATCCCCAGTACCAAAAAAAGATGTTTGTCATTATAGTGACTTGAAATGACAAATGTTGCCTGCTGGGGGTGTAGCTTGGTGATAAAGTGCTTGCCTAGCATGTGTCAGTCCCTGGGTTTGATCCCTACCACTGCAAGGAAGGGAAAATATAAATATATAATAATGTTTGTTTATTTATTTAATTTGAGATACAGGCCCTTGCGCAGCATTGTGTTGCATGCCTATAATCCTAGAAGTAGGCAGATGGCAAGTTGCAGGCTACTCTCAGCAAGTTAGTGAGACCCTGTCTCAACATAAAAAGGGGCTAGGGGTACAACTTGGTGGTTAAGTGAGGAGGTGGGAATAGATAGGGTCTGGTCCATATTGCCTAGTCTGGCTCTAAACTCCAGGGCTCTAGTGATCCTCCTGTCTCAGCTTCATGAGTAGCTGGGACTATAGGCATAGGCTGGTGCACTTGACTTAAAATTACAAACATTTGTTAACCCAGTGTTAGAGTCTGTAAACAAGTCAGGATGGTGCCTGGCATTTTGCCAGAGGGAGTGGTTTGTGAAGTAACGCCAGCGAGCCATGAAGTGTGGAGTTTCCTTATTGGTTGACTGCTGTATCTAGTTTATGTTAATTAAGATCAGCTGTGTGGAATGTATAAATACCTCTGTTGTCCTACAATAAATGGCTCCCACTCCTGCTGTATCAATGTACACAAGTTGTTCGTCACCCCCCGGTTATTTTGCTGCAGCCGGACTGCTGCATCCCAGAGATTTTGTAGTTCAGAAATTTGGCAGTGACTTAGCTTTGTGGTTGGGCTCAGTCTCCCATGTGGGCTTGTCATCTTGGGACTTGACAAGGATTGGAAGATGAGGTTCTGAGATGATGCACCTGCATGCCTTCTGGCTAGGAAGCCTCAGTTCCTCTCCATAGGCTACTTATATGTTTTTACAAAGTAACTGCTTCCCCTAGATTGAATAACTCAGGAAGGAAAGGAGGCAAGAATCCACAGTATTCTCTATAACCTAATCTCTGAATTGATTTGTTGTAAATTTTGATTGATTTGTTTTTCTATGCTAGATATTGAATTTAGGGCCTTTTACATACTAAGCATGTACTCATCCAATAAGTGCCTGCCCAGACCCACATTTTTATTATTTTTTATTATAAGAACACTTAAAATCTATTCAAGTATTTCAAAATAAAACACTTTGCTATTAGTTTTAGTCACTATTTTACACAATAGATCTTTGATCTTATTCCTCCATGAAGAGAATTTCCTTTCCTTTTTTTTTTTTAAACATTTTTTAGTTGTAGATGTACACAATATCTTTATTTGCTTTTTTATGTGGTGCTGAGGATCAAACTCAGGGCCTCATGCTTGTAGGGCAAACGCTCTACCACTGAGCTACAACCCCAGCCCTCTTTTTTTTTTTTTTCCAGTACTAGGGATTGAACCCAGAGGTGTTCTACCATTGAGCTACATCCCCAGCCCTAATTTATTTTTTATTTTGAGACAGGGTCTTTCCAAGCTTCCATGGGTAGCTTCAAACTTATGATCCTTCTACATTTGCCTCCTGAGTCACTGGGATTACAAACATATGATCTGGCTGCTCCCTTAATAAAATTGCTACCTGAAATTTTGTATTTTTTTGTTTTTTGGTGCTGGGGAGGGCCACTTGATGCCAGGCAAGTGCTCTACCCTGAGCTATCACCCAACCCATTTATTTTATATTTAATTTAACTTAAAGACAGGTTCTAAATAAGGCTTGCCTAACACGTGTGAGGCCTGCCTCAGATTCCTCAGTAGCTGGCATTACAGGCATGTGCCACTGTGCCCAACCTAGATTGCACTTTGATGTAGTGAGGCTTATATTAGCTTTCTTTTCATATGATCTTTTCCTTTTTTAATGTTTATATATATATATATATATATATATATGTATATATAATGTATTTATTTAGTTGTAGATGGACAGAATTCTTTATTTTATTTATTTATTTTTATGTGGTACTGAGATTTGAACCCAGTGCCTCACACGTGTTAGGCAAGCACTCTACCACTGAGCTACAACCCCAGCATGTTTCTGTTTTTCATTACTTGGTTTCTGGACCAGTATCTTTTAAAACTAAAGTTATAATTTCTTTCTTATCCCAAAGATATTATTGGGACTGATCCCTCTAGTTAAACCGCGATGGTTGAATTAGAGAAAATACTGTGAAATTAGATGTCATGTCACTGTTATTTGGGTTTTTTCAAACGTGGTAGATACATATAACATAAAAGTTGCCATAATAACTATTTTTAAATATATAGTTCAGGGGCTGGGGTAGTAGCGTAGCTCAGTGGTAAAATAAATATAATATAAAAATTGCCATAGTAACTATTTTTAAATATATAGTTCAGGGGCTGGGGTAGTAGCTTAGTGGTAAAATAAATAAAATAAAGATTGTGTCAATCTACAACTAAAACAAAAATTAAAATAATATATATACAGTTCAGAGGTATCTAGTACATGCAAAGTGTTGTGCAGCAATCACCACCATTCATTTCCATAAACCCTTTCTTCCAAAACTGAATCTCTGTACCCACTAAGCAACAACCCCATTCTTCCTTCCTTTCAGAACTACTGTTCTACTTTTTTTTTTTTTTTAAATATTTTGGTTTTTAGTTGTAGTTGGACACAATACCTTTATTTTATTGCTGAGGATCGAATCTAGCATCCCCTGCATGCTAGGCAAACCCTCTACCACTGAGCCACAACCCCAGCCCCTGTTCTACTTTTTGTCTCTATGATTTTGACAACTGTAGTTTCTCATATTAGTGGAAACATTCATATTTGTCCTTTTGTGACTGACATTTCACTTAGTATAATGTCATCAAAGTTTATCCACACTGTGGTGTCAGAATCCTCCCCCCCCTTTCTTTTTGGTCCTGAGGATTGAACCTAGGCCCTTGTTCATGCTGACCATCTGCATTTTCACTGACTGTATCCCTAGCTCCTCACCTTTCTTCCTTTTACAAAGGTGAACAGTATTTCGGTGTGTGTGTGTGTATATATACCACATTTTGTTTATCTGTTCATTAGCAAATGGACATGTGAATTACCTATTTGGATGTTTTGGACCTTGTTTAATTTGCATTTCTTAGATCTATGGTTTTGTATTTATTATCTCTTATTTTTGGCAGGTACCGCTTGAATCTGAATCCAGATGAAGTAAAACAAGAAGTAGAGGAGTATCTTCCTTCATTTTCTAAGTGGGCTGGAGATTTCATGCATCAGAGTACTTCAATTGACTTCCCTCAAATGCAGCTGTCTCTGTAAGAAATGAATTTTATTTATATAGTTTTCATATATTTAGAGTGAGGAGGCTGAGGCAGGAGGGTTTCAATTTTGAGGCCAATCTGTGCAACTCGCAAGACTCTGTCTCAAAACAACAAAAGGGCTAGCAATGCAGCTCAGTGGTAGAGTGTTGCTGGGTTCAATTCTCAGTACTGCCAAAGAAAAAACCAAAACCAAAGGAGCTTCCATAACTTGAGACTTTTTTTTTTTTAATATAAAAAAGAGTGGGACCTTTAAAAACCATTTATTTTTTTAAAAATTTTTAATTATTTATTTTTAGTGTTTGGTGGACACAATATCTTTGTATGTGGTGCTGAGGATCGAACCCAGGCTGCACGCATGCCAGGCAAGCGTGCTACTGCTTGAGCCACATCCCCAGCCCCTAAAAACCATTTAAAGAGTCTGGTACAGTGGTACACACTTGTAGTCCCAGCTGTTGAGATTGGAGGATTTTCAAGTTCAAGGAAAGCCTGAGCACTTTAGAGAGAGCCCATCTCACAATAAAAATAAAAAGGAATGGTGAATTGTTCAGTGGTAAAACATCTCTGGGTTCGATCCCCAGTACCAAAACAAGAAATCAGAATAATTCATTTGAAATACTGTCATTAGCTTGAAGGGTCTAAACTGAAATCATATTGCCTTTTTTCTAATAGTAGTAATTTTTTAAAAAAATATTTATTTTTTTAGTTGTAACTGGACACAATATCTTTATTTTATTTATTTTTATGAGGTGCTGTGGATCAAACCCAGGGCCTCACACGTGTTAGGCAAGCGCTCTACTGCTGAGCCACAGTCCCAGCCCCAAGTAGTAATTTTTTAGTAGTAATTTTGTTGTCTTGTTTGCAGTGCTAGGTACTAGACTTAGGGCATTGTGCATGTTAAGCAAGCACTTTATCACTCATCTACAACTACTATGTAAGAACTTTTAGAATTTAATTACTTGTGTTTTATTAGGTATACATGTAAAATTTGACAAATAATAAATTTTGCTCTGTCTTTTAAAAATATATTTGAGTACATGGCATGATCAGAGAACATTTAATATCAGATTAAAATTTAAGGAATTTATTATAAATTGTGGCTTCCCTGATTTCCACAACTGTCTTCTTAAGTAATTCTAGTGTATATATATATTCCTCGAGATTATATTTGAAGCATCTTAAAGCAGTTTAAGAAAAATTGTTGAAGTCAGCATCCCACCCCATTTGTTAAATACCTGTTCACCTCAGTAACATGAAACCAAAGACTAAAAACAACTAAATCATTTATTCTAACAGCTGGAATTTTTTTGGTACTAGGATTGAGCACAGGGGTGCTCTACCACTGAGCTATGTCCCCAGCCCTTTTTATGTTTTGTTTTGCAACAGGGTCTTGCTACTTTGCAGAGGCTGGCCTTAAACTTGTAATCCTCCTACCTCAGCCACTTAAGTAGCTGGAATTATAGGTGCACCTTGTCACATGGGTATATGTGGGGTGAAGTGTGAGATTAGCAAAGCCTGTACTTCATAGATGGTCAAAAGAGAGAGTTTCTTCTTACCCAGTTTAATATGGTATTAAATGAAAGCGCATGCCTCTAACCAGCCACTGTGTATTCAGCCCAGTAGGCATGAACTTAAATGGACAGATAATAAATATTAAGACTTGCGCTGGGGTTGTGGCTCAGCAGTAGAGTGCTCACCTAGCGTGTGTGAGACCCTGGGTTCAATCCTCAGCACCACATAAAAATAAATAAATAAAGACATTGTGCCCAATTACCAATAAATAAATATTAAGAATGGCTAAATGATACCTGTAGAACAGAGGTCTGTAAACTGAAGAATACATCAGAATCACTTGGAGAATTTGTTAAATAGTTTGCTGGTTCTGTAATGAGTCAGTTGGAGTGGGACCAGTTATTTTGCATTTATAAGAAGTTTCCAGGTAATGCTGATGCTACTGGTTCAAGGGTGACACTTGGATAATGCTGCTATAAAGATATGTAGATTACTGGGGTTGTGCTCAGCAGTAGAGCGTTTGCCTAGCATGCTCAAGGCCCTGGGTTCAATCCTCAACACCACATAAAAATAAGTAAATAAAATAAAGGTATTCTGTCAAACTACACTAAAAAATAAATTACAAAAAAAAAAAAAAAGATTCTTTCCCATCCCCTTGTCATTTCTATGTAAAGTCAGTGCCAGCATGCGTGAAGTAAGCTGTCTCCTAATTGTTTTTGTGTTTTGTTTTTTTTTTTAGGCCAAGTGATGGTAGTAATAATAACTCAACAGGAAACATTGAAGTAATAAACTCACTGGATATTGAAGAAAGCATTTGGTCCCCTAGGTTTGGATTGAAGGGCAAAATAGATGTTACAGTTGGTGTGAAAATACATCAAGGTTCTAAAACAAAATATAAAATAATGCCATTGGAACTTAAAACCGGCAAAGAATCCAATTCTATTGAACACCGTAGTCAGGTATAAATTGTAAGAAAATTAAATGTAAATTGATTGATTGTTTGATTGATTATTTGGGGATTGAACCCAGGAGCATTCTTCCTCTGAGCTATATCCCCAGCACTTTTTAAAATTTCATTTTTAGACAGGATCTCACTAAGTTGTTGAAGCTGGCTTCAAATTTGGAATCCTCCTGCATCAGCCTTCCTAATAGCTGGGATTATAGACATATGCCACTATGCACAATTGAATGTTTATTTAAACATGTAGACTGCTTTTTATATTTTGGTTCAGTTTAGGTTATGTTTGTGTTTTATGTAATAACTTTTAATTTGTGATGCATTGGAGTACTCAATTTGTTTTGTCAATATATACAAGTGCCGTAGAAAACTGTATCTGGCAAAGTAATAAAAGAGCTAAATATATAGGCCAGTGATGCCAAATTTATGCTGCCAAATTACCAGTCTAAATAAATTTCTGAAAAACAGTAATTCCTTATTCATGTAAGTTGTGGAAACCAAAGGTATTTGGATAACTTACCATGTGTTAAATTAGCCTATTAAAAGTTCTGAGAAGGGGCTGGGGTTGTGGCTCAGTGGTAGAGTGCTTGCCTAGCATGTACGAGGCACTGGGTTCGATCCTCAGCACCACGTAAATGTAAAATAAAGATATTGTGACCACCTAAAACTTAAGAATAAAAAAAAGTTCTGAGGAATTATAAACTAATACAGTTTGTCTTAGCTAGGTTTAACTCATTTTTTTTTTTCCTAAACCTAATTATCATGGAACTATTTTTTTTTTTTTTGATACTGAAGTTTGAATCCAGGGGTGCTCTACCACTGAGCTACATCCCAAACCCTTTCTGTTTTCAATTTTTTTTTTTTTTTTTTTGATCATAGGGATTGAACTCATGGGCACTTAACCACTGAGACATCCCCAGCCCACCCCTGCCATTTAAAAAAAATTTTTTTTTAGTTGTAGATGGACACAATATCCTTATTTTTTAAATTTATTTTTATGTGGTGCTGAGAATAGAACCCAGTGCTGCCACATCCACAGCCCTTTTTTGTACTTTATTTTGATACAGGATTTCACTGGGTTGCTTAGGGCCTCACTATTTACTGAGGCTGGCTTTGAACTCATGATCCTCCTGCCTTAGCCTCCCAAACCCCTGGGATTATACGCATGCACCACCACCCAGCTTTTATTTTATATTTTGAGACAGAGTCTTTGTTAAGTTGCTGAGGGCCTTGTTAAGTTGCCCAAGCTAGCTTTGAAACTTGAGATTCTCCTGCCTCAGGCTCTCTGTAGCTAGGATTTTGGGCAATTGCCACCACTCCCACTTTCATTGACCTTTAGATTTTAAAATTATGTGTTGGCTATAAGATGATGTAGAGAAATGATTTTAGAAATTTGTGTAACAGAATTCTCATTGTTTGACAACCTGTCTTGCACAGGTTGTTCTGTACACGCTGCTAAGCCAAGAGAGAAGAGCTGATCCAGAGGCTGGCTTACTTCTCTACCTCAAGACTGGGCAGATGTACCCTGTGCCTGCTAACCATCTAGATAAAAGAGGTTGAGCTGTTTGCTTTCAGTTTTACTTCTCTGGCCCCTTCCCTCCCTTCAACTTTTGGTGATATAGTTTTATACCTAACAGTGTACTCACATACTTATCATGCCAACTATAGGTTGTAATTTGTAGTTGTGGTATTTTTAAGATAATTTTAATAATATGCTCTATAGTTGAAAATTATTAACCTTTTAAGTTTGTTTTTTTTTTTTTTAATACAAAAGTTTATCTTGAAGTTCTTATACTGGAGATATTCTAGGTAACTTTATCTTCAGCATTCACCTAATAAAACACAAGGTTCAAGTCTTATTAGTTATGAGATTAGTTGTTTCAAGAACTTATCAAGTGACTAAAAATTTGAAGGAGACATAACAAAATATAACCAACAGTGCTTATTCTCGTATAGCAGGAACTGTGAATATTATTTTATGTTGTTAAATCTGAAACTTTTACTGATACAATGGAAAGGGTGTGATAAGACACTTAGCTTTTTGTTTTTTCTCCCACAGAATTATTAAAGCTAAGAAACCAAATGGCATTTTTTTTGCTGCATCGTATTAGCAAATCTCCTGGAAAGGAGAAGACACAGCTCACTTTTTTGCCACAAGTAACTGAGGAAGAGAAAACCTGTAAATATTGTTCACAAGTGGGAAACTGTGCTCTTTATAGCAGGTAAACACTATTTTCAGAAAGCAGTATTTCAAGTTGAAAATGAACTGAACTCAAGATGACTTAGTATTGGTAGGTGGTCTGGTATTGATGATTTCATTTTTTTGTTGTTTAATTTTATTTTGTCCACATTTTTTATTGGTACATTGTAGTTGTACATATTGATGGAATTTGTTGTTACGTATTTGAACATGCACACAATAGATGACTTCATTTTAATTATTTTTATTTTCCTTTATGTATTGTATCTCTAAAATGAAGGGGGGAAAAAGTTTGTTTCCTGAGAAGCCCATTTTTCTCAGTAAATAATACAGTGCTTTTTAAACTTCTTCCAAAACTGAATGTTTTAATCTTTCTGTGTGTAGTTTCTGAAATGAAATAATTTTAGGACTTATGGAATCTGGTTAAGACAGATATAGAATATTCATTTTTAGTACAATATAAGTACAAATACTTTTGTTCTTTGACAATATGGGGAATCTAACCTACTGAGTTACATCTCCAGCCCCTTTTATTTTTTATTTTGAAACAAAATCTTGCTAAGGTTGTATAGGGTGGCTTTGAATTTGTGATCCTCTTCCTTCAGTCTGGGATTATGGGCATGGGCCTAAGTTATCTTAAAAGATAGTTCAAGAAGGCATCCATTTCTTTCTTTCTTTTTTCTTTTCTTTTCATTGTGTTTTTTTTTTTTTTTTTTAAGAGTGAGAGAATTTTTTTTACATTTATTTTTTAGTTTTCAGTGGACACAACATTTTTTTTTTTTATTTGTATGTGGTGCTGAGGATCAAACCCAGCGCCCCACACATGCCAGGCGAGCACGCTACTGCTTGGGCCATATCCCCTCTTAACTGCTATTTTAATCTGAGGTCTTTTGTAGTTGCACACAAGGAAACCAGTTTTTCCAGATGGATAGTTTGGCATGACCCAGTGAATGGGCCTGTACTGTTTGTATATGGTTATTTTTGTATAAATGGTAAGTTTATTAGCTGTTATTTGAACAGCCATGTCGGCCTTCATAGGCTAGCTGAAAATTTGAAGCACACAAAAAAGTAGTTAGATGTAAATATAGACTAAGAAACAAGGTCAAACCAGAGCCAAAGTTCTAATGCAGCCTGAAAGTTTATATGAAGTATGAACTTTAAAAGTATTTTAAGATAGACAATTGATCAACAAATATATGAAAAAATCTTCAACATCTCTAGTAATTAGAGAAATGCAAATCAAAACTACTCTAAGATTTCATCTCACTCCAGTCAGAATGGCAGTTACAAAGAATACAAACAATAATAAGTGTTGGCAAGGATGTGGGGGAAAAGGTGCACTCATACACTGCTGGTAGGACTGCAGATTGGTGCAGCCACTCTGGAAAGCAGTATGGAGATTCCTTAGAAAACTTGGAAAGAAACCACTATTTGACACGGATATCCTACTCCTCAGTCTATAACCAAAGGACTTAAAAACAGCATACTATAGTAATGCAGCCACATCAATGTTTATAGCAGCTCAGTTCACAATCGCTAAATTGTGGAAGCAACCTAGATGCCCTTCAATAAATTAATGAATAAAGAAACTATGATATATATCACAGTTTCTTTATATTATATATATTATTACATTATATATATATATATGTCATTAAAAGAGAATAAAATTATGGCATTTGCAGGTAAATGGATGGAGTTGGAGAATATCATGCTAAGCGAAATGCCAATCCCAAAAATTCAAAGGCCAAATGTCCTCTCTGATAAGTGGATGCTGATCCATAATGACAGGGGCATGGGAAAAATGGAGGAACTTTGATTGGGCAAATGGGAAGGAGGGGGTGGAAGGGAGCATGGGGGCTAGAAAGATGGTGGAATGAGATGGACATCATTATTACCCTGGGTACATGTATGACTGTATATAGTGTGACACTACATCATGTACAATCACAGAAATGAAAAGTTGTGCTGCAATTGTGTATAATGAATCAAAATGCATTCTGCTGTCATATACACTTAATTAGAATAAGTAAATTAATTAAAAGAAATAAAGTATAGAACTATGCACTAAAAAAATAGTTTAAAAAGTATTGTGTCAATATGTCCCTTAATGACAGAGTACTGTGTGGGATGTCTGGGACTATAGTACAGCCCAGTTTATTTGAAATCTTTCGTTTTACTCTCAATCTTTTGTATGCTGTCCTTTAATATATTTGTTTCTATGTGGAAATGTTTTAATTCAGTAGTAAGGAAAATTGAATCTACAAATGATTTTCCATAGTTTTAAATTGACTTCCTTATGTCACAGAGCTGGGCATACAATTTTTATGGTTTCAAGAAATGCAGTTGGAAAAAAAGCCAAAACTTATGTACGAGAATGAAGACTGGAGTATACCAAACTTGGCTTTGTTGTTTGGGGATGATCATTGAAGGAAAAATAATGCAGTAATCAATATCTTAAACATGTTGTTTTGTGAACAACTGCATGTCAGCTGGGTGTGGTGACTCACCTATAATCCCAGCAACTTGGCAGGCTGAGGCAGGAGGATTGCAAGTTCGATACCTTCCTTGGCAACTTAGCAAACCTCAAAACTTTAAAAGGGCCTAGAGATGTAGCTCATAGAAAATCACCTGTTGGTGCAACCCCCAGTACCCCTTCCAAAAAAAAAGCCACATTTTATCAAATATTCAAATGACTTTTAACGAAAATTAGGGGCTGTGTTTATGAGTTATGGTGGTTATTACATTTGTATACTTATTTTAGAAAAACCTCATTTTATAGCCAACTAGTAAAATGTTATATATACAACTCTAACTTGGAACTTTGTATTTAGAGCAGTTGAACAACAGATGGATGAAAATTCAGTCCCAGTGCTTATGCTGTCCAAAATTCAAGAAGAAACTTGTCATCTGAAAATCACACACTTAGAGTATTTCAGCCTTTGGTATCTAATGTTAACCCTGGAGTCACAATCAAAAGATAACAGAAAGAATTACCAAAATATCTGGTTAAAGCCTGCTTCAGAAATGTAAGTGGTCTATTTGAGTAAAGTGTCATTAATTTGTATTAGCTTGTGTGGGATGTGGAATTCATGACACATATAGGTTATATGGCATGTTAAAGATATGTGATTTCATTTGTTCATGAAAACTCCAGATGTCAATGAGTTGTTCCTAAGTAGAACATCATTTCTGCATGTGCTATGTGCTGTAATCATTGTTAGTTTTCTGTGTATATGAATAGATACTAATATCAACTCTGTTTTTGGGTTGGGGATACTGAAATTAAACACAAGACCTCCCACATGCTAGGTGGCAAGTGCTCTACAACTGAGGTACACCTCTAGCAAAGTCATATACTTTCTTTTTTTTTTTTTTTTTTTTAAGAGAGAGTGAGAGAGGAGAGAGAGTGAGAGAGAGAGAGAATTTTTAATATTTATTTTTTAGTTCTCGGCGGACACAACATCTTTGTTGGTATGTGGTGCTGAGGATCGAACCCGGGCCGCACGCATGCCAGGCGAGTGCGCTACCGCTTGAGCCACATCCCCAGCCCAGTCATATACTTTCAATAGCACACGACTGTTATCCCAGGAAGTTGGTTGGCCAAAGCAGGACACCAAGTTCAAGACTGGCCCTAAGCAACTTAGCAAGGCCCTGCCTCAAAATAAAATAATCAAAAGGAGTAGGGATGGGCTGGGGTTGTGACTGGGCGGGGGGGGGGGGGGGGGGGGCGAGCTTGCTTAGCACGTGTGAGGTTGTGGATTCCATGCTCAGCACCACCACATAAAGATAACTAAATAAGATATTGTATCCATCTACAACTACAAAAAAATATTTTTTTAAAACAGGGAATGGGGATGTAGCTCAGTGGTAAAGCACCCCTGGGTTCAATCCTCAGTACCAAAGAATAAATACAAATTTTTTAAAAATTATGATTTATTTATTTATGCCTCATCTCCAGACTTTTTATATTTTATTTAGAAATAGGGTCTCACTAAGTTGCTTAGGTCCTAAATTGCTTAGGCTGGCTTTGAACTTGAGATCTTTTTTGCTTCAGCCTCCTGTGTTATGAGATTATATATTTGTGATATCTGGAAAGAAATTTTTAAAATCATTTGTTAATTCTTATTCATCAGTGATATCCATATAAACTTGAGTATGTCTTAAGGTGAATTGTTACATATTGGTAGAGTGCATACTGCTTTTTTACTTTTTTTGTTTTTGTTTTTAGACTGGGTCTCACCATATTACCCCGGCTAGCCTTGAACTCTCAATCCTCTTGCCCCTGCCTTCTGAGTACCTGGGATTATGGGCCTGAGACACCATGTTCTTAAGTTTTCAAAAAGTAGTTTACTTAAGTTTTCAAAAAGTAGTGTTTTAAAAGTGTATATTTTCTATTTTGAGACAGATTCACATTTTCTGAAGGTCTATCTCATTTTCCTTGTGGCATCCACTTATGAAAGATAAATTATTAGAGGCTGGGTCTGTAGCTCAGCGGCAGAGCACTTGCCTAGCATGTGTGAGGCCCTGGGTTTGATCCTTAGCACCACATAAAAAATGAATACATAAAATAAAGGTATTATGTCCAACTACAACTAAAAAATAAATATTAAAAAAAGATAAATTATTAGGATTTTTATACCTTCACATAGTATTTTTCTGTAAGTAAAATTTAGTTGCATTAATTCCAGTTTTGTTTTACTAGAATAAGGTGATAATAGTGTGACTTTAGAAATAATTGGAAATAATTGGATCTGTGTGTCCCTAATATTAGGCTTTAATTTAGAAAACATTACAGTGGAGCAAGTTCATGTTGTAGGTTATATAACAAATATGTCAAGCACACATGCCAACAATTTGCCTCTGAGATTGTATAGTATTTAATAGTAATGTCTGAGAGGTTGTAAATGCTAAATACTTATTTATTAGAAGTAGTGTAATTATGACAACTTGCTTGTCATTTTATTTTTATTTATTTTGGGTACTGGGGATTGAACCCAGGAGTTCTTAACTACTGAGCCACATTCCCAGCACCCCCCTCCCACTTTCTTTCTTTTTTTCTGTTTTCTTTTTTTTTTTTTTCAATTTTATTTTTGAGACAGGGTCTTACTAAATTGCTGAGGCTGGTCTTGAACTTGGGATCCTCCTGTCTCAGCTTCCTGAGTCACTGGAATTACAGGTGTGCGCCACCATGCCCGGTACTTATCATTATTTTAATAATAGTATTTTAAATCCTCTTATAAACACTAAAGAAATCGGTTATTCTTTTCTTCACATCTAGTTTAGGAGATTATTATGGTTTGTCTTCTGTAATGTTACATTTATCAGCACAGGATGTGGGGGTATTGATATATCCATCATCAAGGATCCATGTGCCAATAAACACCCTGTTCAGACATCCCAGACTGTGGATGGAACAAGGAGGGGTGATTGGTCACTTAGAAACAAATGGGGCTGGGTGTATACCTCAGTGGGTAGAGTGCTTGCCTGGCATGCACAAGGCCCTGGGTTCAATCCCCAGCACTACAAAAACAAAACAAAAAAACAAAAAGAAGCGGGTTGGGGTTGTGGCTCAGTGGTAGAGCCCTTGCCTAGCACGTGTGCAGCACTGGGTCTGATCCTCAGCACCATATAAAAAGTAAACCAATAAAATAAAAAGTTTAAAAAATGTTTAAAAAAAAATGGAAGGGCTGGGGAGATAGCTCAGTGGTAAAGCACTTGCCTGGCATGCATGAGGCCCTGGGTTCAATCCCCATCACCACATAAACAATAAACAACAAAAAAGGTTTTAAAAAAATGGAGGCAATGTTTGTTTAGCGTTTCTATCACTTTAATGTTGATTGTGAAAAATGTAAAAAGGACAGACTCAGCATTAGTTTTCAGAGGCCAAATGAAGTAAATTGTAGAAAAATACAAACATAATACTTACCTGATATAAATGGAAGCATTTTCTTTCTTTTTCTTTCATAGGGAGGAGAGTGGCAACTGCATTGGAAACCTGATTAGAACAGAACATGTAAAGAGAGTTTGCGATGGACAGTATTTACATCATTTCCAGCGTAAAAATGGTTCTATGCCTGTCACAAACCTAATGGCAGGAGACAGAATTATTTTAAGTGGAGAAGAGAGAACACTGTTTGCTTTGTCTAGGGGATATGTGAAGGAGATTAACATGACGACAGTAACTTGTTTATTAGACAGGTAATGAAATAGTACATTTTTGATAATAGCGTTATTGATAGGTATTTCATGTATCATACAATTCATGCATTTAAAGTGTACAACTTTCATGGTTTTTCATATATTCAAAGAGTCATAGCTGGGTGCAGTGGTTAAGGCCTCTAATCCTAGCTACTTGGAAGGATAAGGCAGGAGGGTCTTAAGTTCTAGGTCAGCCGCAGCAACTTGGCAAGACTCCATCTCAAAATTTTGAAAGACTGAGGATGTTACTTTGTGGTAGAATGCTTGCCTAGAATGTTTAGGACCTTGAGTTCAATACTCAGTAATGCCAGGAAAAAAAACAAAAAGAGTTGTACAACCATTACCACAAGCAATTTCAGAATATTTTCATAACCCCCAAAAGAAATCTCAGCAGTCACCCTTACCTTTACTTCCCTTCAATTCCCTCTGCCCAGGCAATGCTAGTTTACTATAAATTGGCCTCTCACAAACATTTTTTTTTTTTTTTATTGGTTGTTCAAAACCTTACAAAGCTCTTGACATATCATATTTCAAACATTAGTTTCAAGTGAGTTATGAACTCCCATTTTTACCCCAAATACAGATTGCAGAATCTCATCCGTTACACATTCACATTTTTACATAATGCCATACTAGTGACTGTTGTATTCTGCTACCTTTCCTATCCTCTACTATCCCCCTCTCCCCATCTTCTCTTTCTATCCCATCTACTGTAATTCATTTCTCTCCTTATTTTTCTTCCAATTCCCCTCACAACCTCTTTTATATAGTTTTTTATAACAATGAGGGTCTCTTTCCATTTCCATGCAATTCCCCTTTTCTCTCTCTTTCCCTCCCATCTCGTGCCTCTGTTTAATGTCAATCGTTTCTTCCTGCTCTTCCTCCCTGCTCTATTCTTAGTTGCTCTCATTATATCAAAGAAGACATTTGGTATTTGTTTTTTAGGGATTGGCTAGCTTCACTAAGCATAATCTGCTCTAGTGCCATCCATTTCCCTGCAAATTCCATGATTTTGTCATTTTTTAGTGCTGCGTAATACTCCATAGTGTATAAATGCCACATTTTTTAATCCATTCATCCATTGAAGGGCATCTGGGTTGGTTCCACAGTCTAGCTATTGTGAATTGTGCTGCTATGAACATCGATGTGGCAGTATCCCTGTAGTATGCTCTTTTAAGGTCTTCAGGGAATAGACCAAGAAGGGCAATAACTGGGTCAAATGGTGGTTCCATTCCTAGCTTTCCCAGGAATCTCCATACTGCTTTCCAAATTGGCCGAACCATTTTGCAGTCCCACCAGCAGTGTACAAGTGTACCCTTTTCCCCGCATCCTCTCCAGCACTTGTTGTTGTTTGACATCATAATGGCTGCCAATCTTACTGGAGTGAGATGGTATCTTAGGGTGGTTTTGATTTGCATTTCTCTGACTGCTAGAGATGGTGAGCATTTTTTCATGTATTTGTTGATTGATTGTATGTCCTCCTCTGAGAAGTGTCTGTTCAGGTCCTTGGCCCATTTGTTGATTGGGTTATTTGTTGTCTTATTGTCTAATTTTTTGAGTTCTTTGTAAACCCTGGATATTAGGGCTCTATCTGAAGTGTGAGGAGTAAATATTTGTTCCCAGGATGTAGGCTCCCGATTTACTTCTCTTATTGTTTCTCTTGCTGTGAAAAAACTTTTTAGTTTAAGTAAGTCCCATTTGTTGATTCTTGCTATTAACTCTTGTGCTATGGGTGTCCTATTAAGGAATTTGGAGCCTGACCCCACAATATGTAAATCATAGCCAACTTTTTCTTCTATCAGACACAGAGTCTCTGATTTGATATCAAGCTCCTTGATCCATTTTGAGTTAACTTTTGTGCATGGCGAGAGGAGGGGATTCAGTTTCATTTTGTTGCATTTGGATTTCCAGTTTTCCCAGCACCATTTGTTGAAGATGCTATCCTTCCTCCATTGCATGCTTTTAGCCCCTTTATCGAATATAAGATAGTTGTAACTTTGTGGATTAGTCTCTGTGTCCTCTATTCTGTACCATTGGTCCACCCGCCTGTTTTGGTACCAGTACCATGCTGTTTTTGTTACTATTGCTCTGTAGTATAGTTTGAAATCTGGTATCGCTATACCACCTGATTCACACTTCCTGCTTAGAATTGCTTTTGCTATTCTGGGTCTTTTATTTTTCCATATGAATTTCATGATTGCTTTATCTATTTCTACAAGCAATGCCATTGGAATTTTGATTGCCATTGCATTAAACCTATAGAGGACTTTTGGTAATATCGCCATTTTGATGATGTTAGTTCTGCCTATCCATGAACAGGGTATATCTTTCCATTTTCTAAGATCTTCTTCTACTTCTCTTTTTAGGGTTCTGTAGTTTTCATTGTATAAATCTTTCACCTCTTTTGTTAGGTTGATTCCCAAGTATTTTATTTTTTTTGAGAATATTGTGAATGGAGTGGTTTTCCTTATTTCCATTTCAGAGGTTTTGTTGCTGATGTACAGAAATGCCTTTGATTTGTGCGTGTTGATTTTATATCCTGCCACTTTGCTGAATTCATTTATTAGTTCTAGTAGTTTTTTTGTAGACCCTTTTGGGTCTTCTAGGTATAGAATCATGTCATCTGCAAATAGTGATAATTTAAGTTCTTCCTTTCCAATTTTTATGCCTTTAATTTCTTTCATTTGTCTAATTGCTCTGGCCAGTGTTTCGAGAACTATATTGAATAGAAGTGGTGATAGAGGGCATCCCTGTCTTATTCCTGATTTTAGGGGGAATGCCTTCAATTTTTCTCCGTTCAGAATGATGCTAGCCTGGGGCTTAGTGTAGATAGCTTTTATAATATCAAGGTAAGTTCCTGTTATCCCTAGTTTTTCTAATGTTTTGAACATAAAGGGATGCTGTACTTTGCCGAATGCTTTTTCTGCGTCTATTGAGATGATCATATGGTTCTTATCTTTAAGTCTATTGATGTGGTGAATAACATTTATTGATTTCCGTATATTGAACCATCCCTGCATCCCAGGAATGAATCCTACTTGATCATGGTGCACAATTTTTTTGATGTGCCTTTGTATCCGATTCACCAGAATTTTATTGAGGATTTTTGCATCTAGGTTCATCAGAGATATTGGTCTGTAGTTTTCTTTCTTTGATGTGTCTTTGTCTGGTTTCGGAATCAATATGATGTTGGCCTCATAGAATGATTTGGAAGAACTCCCTCTTTTTCTATTTCCTGGAATAACTTGAAAAGTATTGGTATAAATTCTTCTTTAAAGGTCTTGTAAAACTCCGCTGTATACCCATCCGGTCCTGGGCTTTTCTTGGTTGGTAGTCTTTTGATTACCTCTTCAATTTCATCCATTGATATTGGTCTGTTCAAATCGTGTGTGTCCTCCTGACTCAGTCTGGGCAAATCATATGTCTTAAGAAATTTATCGATGTCTTCATTATCTTCTATTTTATTGGAATATAGGTTTTCAAAATAATTTCTAATTGTCTTCTGTATTTCTGTGGCGTCTGTTGTGATATTGCCTTTTTCATCCCTTATGTTAGTAATTTGAGTTCTCTCTCCTCTTCGTTAGCATGGCTAAAGGTTGTCAATCTTGTTTATTTTTTCAAAGAACCAACTTTTAGTTTTGTTAATTTTTTCAATAGTTTCTTTTGTTTCAATTTCATTGATTTCCGCTCTGATTTTAATTATTTCTTGCCTTCTGCTGCATTTGCTATTGTTTTGCTCTTCCTTTTCTAGGGCTTTGAGATGAAGTGTGAGCTCATTTATTTGTTGGTTTTTCCTTTTTTTGAGGAATGACCTCCAGGCGATGAATTTCCCTCTTAAAACTGCTTTCATTGTCTCACAAACATTTAAGGTTGATATGGTCTTTTTTTTTTTTTTTTTTTGGTACTGGGTTTTGAACTCGGGGGCACTCAACCACTGAGCCATATCCCCAGTATTCTTTTGTATTTTATTAAGAGACAGGGTCTCACTGAGTCCTTTTTTTTTTTTTAATATATGTATTTTATTTATACTTTATACAGTTTACCATTTTAATCATTTTATTTTTTAAAGAGAGAGAGAGAATTTTAATATTTAATTTTTAGTTTTCGGTGGACACAACATCTTTGTATGTGGTGCTGAGGATCGAACCTGGGCCGCACGCATGCCAGGCGAGCGAGTGTGCTACCGCTTGAGCCACATCCCCAGCCCTCTCACTGAGTTCTTAGTGTCTCACCATTGCTGAGGCTGGCTTTGAACTTGCGTTCCTCCTGCCTCAGCCTCCTGAGCCACTTGGATTACAGGTATGCACCACTGCGCCCAGCTAATGTGGTCTTTATGTGACTGTTTTTTTGTCAGTTAGCATATTGATTTTCAGATTCGTCTTCATTTTGTGGCATGTAGCAGTATTTCATTTGTTTTTGGATACCAGGGATTGAACTCTGGGGCGCTTAATGACTGAGCCACATCCCCAGCCCTATTTTGTATTTTATTAGAGATGGGATCTTATTGAGTTGGTGCTGGGGATTGAACCCAGGACCTTGTGCATGCAAGGCAAGCACTCTACCAACTGAGCTATATTCCCATCCTTCTTTTTGATTTTTTTTGAGACATGATCTGTTAAGTTCCTTAGGGTCTCACTAAATTGCTGAGGCTGGTTTTTAACTTGATCTTCCTGTCCTCCTCCAGAGTTGCTGGGATTACAGATATGCACCACCATGCCCAGCTTCTACTGAAGGGTTTTAAAGAGTACATGGTAATTGGTCTTGCATTTACTTGTTGGAGATTTGAATTAATTAAATGAAAGAGAAACCAGGAAGGTATTGTAATGACCCAGGTTATCTGTGATTGAAGTAGCATTGACCAGATATAGTGACTTTGATGAACTTGAAAGTAAGTTTGTCAGGGAGTCAGGTGCTGATTAGGTATGGGGGCTGAAAAGAGGATGAGGGAGAGGAAAGGATTCAAGTGCTGTTAACTGAGATCCCACCAAGAGGAGAGGCTCAGGTTCAACAGGAATGAGGAGTTCCATTTTAAAGATATTGAACTTTTGTAGCCTGGGTTTTAGCCAGGTAAAGAGATCTTGGTGCCTGCAAATATTCAAACCTGAAATTTGGATAGGCTAGAAGATGTTGACCTGGGACCATAAGGAAATCCTAAGAGCGAGCAGCACAGTGGGCTAGGGAAGGAAGGGGCTGTAGGCCATAGCAGGGTTTAAGGAGCAGATAGAGGAGTGGGAGGAGGAGACCTATTCTTCAGGCTAGAGGAGGGAGGAGCCAGGTGCTCAGAACCTTCTGGGGATGGTGAATTCCTGTTACATTGCAGGGTCAAATGGATTTTCAACAAATGTTACATGTTCCTGGTTCTTAATTGCTTTGACCTTAGCTTATCAACTCTTTTAGCAGATAGCAGTATATCTCTTATATAGACCATGGGAAAATGAAGAATTTTCATGTATGTTTGTTCTGCTGTTTTAGGAACTTGTCAGTGCTTGCAGAGTCAACTCTGTTCAGAATAGACCAGGAAGAAAAAAATTGTGATATAGATACCCCTTTAGGAAATCTCTCTAAATTGATGGAGAACACTAATGCCAGGTTTGTAACGATGAATGAATCTGAATTTCTCCCCACCTTTCTAAAGAATATTACTAAAAGTATGTATCTCCTTTTCAGCAAAAAACTTCGAGATTTAATCATTGACTTTCATGAACCTCAGTTTATACCCTACCTCAGCTCTGTTCTTCCACGTGATGCAAAGGATACAGTTGCCAACATTCTAAAGGGTATGCTATAATCAGCACTTTGGTTAATTTTTCTTGATTCTACTTACACCAAGAACCAAGAAATAGTCTCATTTCTTAATTAATTAGACTAGGAATTCTAATATTTACATAGGGGCTTTTTGGAAGTAGTTTTTATACATCCTTAAAAAACGCCATAATAAAGCTGGGTGTAGTGGAGCACACCTGTGATCCTAATGACTGGGGAGGCTGAGGTAGGAGGACCACAAGTTCAAGGTCAACCTCAGCAATTTTGCAAAGCTCTAAGGAACTTAGTGAGACCCTGTCTCAGAAAGGGCTATATATGTGGCTCAGTGGTTAAGCCTCTCTGGGTTCAATCCCTGGTACCAAACGGGAAAAAAAAAGAAAAGTTGCCATAATTTATATATTTTTTTAACTTTGAAAAGACATATTTAAGAAAATTCAGATTGAGATTGCTTTTCTTCGGGCTGGGAATGTGGCTCAAGCGGTAGCGCGCTCGCCTGGCATGCGTGTGGCCCGGGTTCGATCCTCAGCACCACATACCAACAAAGATGTTGTGTCCGCCGAGAACTAAAAAATAAATATTAAAAAAAAAAAAGAGAGAGAGATTGCTTTTCTTCTAAATTAGTGAATTTATTCCCTGAAATTTAATACTCTTTTTCTTGTTACTTTTTTATTTTAAATGTAGGATTGAATAAGCCTCAGAGACAAGCAATGAAAAAGGTTCTTCTTTCAAAAGACTATACCCTCATTGTGGGTATGCCTGGGACAGGAAAAACAACTACAATATGTACTCTCGTAAGGTTATTATTATTTTTCTTAGAACCTCAATATTTATATCAGCTTCTCAATTGAGAAGATATTCTATTTGATATTAAAATGGCTGAATTTTAATTCAGAATATTTATTTCAAATCAACTTTTTAGAATGACATGAGAAATAATAGAGCTGAATTATAAGTAGAATCCTGTTTTGGATTTCTTGCATTTCAAATTTTTTAAGTTCTTTTTCTGTTGGTGTGTGATATGTGTCACTATGTTTTCCTTTTCATTTACAAATGGTAAGTCATGCAGAAATGATTGAAATCAATTTTCTTGAATTTTTTTCATTTCATTAATTTTCTAAGCAGTTGTAGAGTAAGTAATCAATGATGGCAGCAAATATTTATTGGTTGAAACACTTGTGCCACATACAATTAAAAGTTTACATGTATTCAATTTTATTATCAGTTATATTATTAATAACATACAGTAATAATGCCATATAATTTTTGAAAACATTTTGGCCTTATAATTTTTTTAAGTTACTTGGCTTAGTTCTTACATATACTTCCTATTGAGCTTTGTAGTTCCATGTAAAAAATATAAGCATGTTAAAAATTACTTGAAATGGGGTCCGGGCTTGTGGCTCAGTGGTAGTGTACTTGCCTAGCACATGTGAGGCCTTGGGTTCGATCCTCAACACCACATAAAAATAAATAAAATAAAGATATTGTGTCCACCTACAACTAAAAAAATAAATATTTTTAAAAAATTACCTGAAATGTAAAAGTAATGCTTATTTTCTTTCTTATCCTTTATTAGGTAAGAATCCTCTATGCCTGTGGTTTTAGTGTTTTGTTAACCAGCTATACACATTCTGCTGTTGACAATATACTTTTGAAGTTAGCCAAGTTTCAAATAGGATTTTTGCGTTTGGGTCAGACTCAAAAGGTTCATCCAGATATCCGGAAATTTACAGAAGAAGAAATTTGCCGATCTAAGTCCATTAAATCCTTAGCTCTTCTAAAAGAACTTTACAACTGTCAAGTAAGTACAATTACTGTATAATGCTGATAGTAATTACTGTGGCTAGAATGAAGGAGAAATGATACTCTGGGAAATTAAGTCACATTGACCAGATTTACATGTGATTAATTTATATATTTATCTCAGGGAGAGTATATTAATGTGTAGCTCATTGTTTCCTACAAAACTGGAATGAGATTTTTGATTATTCCTCATGAATGCCTCCTTCTAGAAAATGAATAATAATCAGGATGTTTTAGTGAGTTTGAATTAGAAGTCTTGATACCTAAGTCTTATAAGTATTTATAGAGACTTTGGTATAGAACCTAATTTTTAATTTTTCTTTCTTTTTTTTTCCTAATTTTTATTTTATTATTTAATCTCTATTTTTAGTGGGAAGTTTTCATTGATATTTTTGTCTTTAAAAATCAACTAAAATTAGCCAGATGTGGAGGCCAGCCTTAGAAACTTCTTCTCAAAATAAAACAGCTAGGAATATGGCTTGGAGGTAGAGTGTTTCCTAATACCAAAAAAAAAAAAAAAAAAAGAAAAGAAAAAAATCAATTCCTAGTTTAATTTTGTCTTTAGATTGGATTTAATAGGCTCTTCATTCAACTCCTTTGTCCAGTATTAATACAGTTTTGCCTAAATCTATAGCAATTATTGAAATTATTGATGGATTTTGAAGTGATTTAAGATGAAAAAGTCTGATTGACTTTGTGTGTGTGTGTGTGTGTGTGTGTGTATTTTGCTGGAAATTTAACCCAAGGCCTCAACCATTGCTAATGGTAGAGAAGTGCTCTACCACTGAGCTATATCCCCAGACCTCCTGGTTGACTTTTTAAGTTAAAGTTTGTATTTTGAGAGCTGGGGTTGTAGCTGGGTGGTTGAGGTCTTGTCACCATTGGCATTGGTGAGGCCCTGGGTTTAATCACAGCACTACAAGAAAACAAACTTTGCATTTTGAGGTAATTATTGATTCACATATAGTTGCAAGAAATAATGGATACTGTGTTCTGTTGCGGACCACAAATCAAGTCAAGATGGCGCCTGGCAGTTTGCCAGGAAGAGTGGTTTGTGAGGCAATGCCACCGAGCCATTAAGATGGTAGGGATTCCTTATTGGCTGATTGCTGTAACTGGATGATGCTAATTGAGTCGAGCTGTGTGTAATCAGTTAGGTATATATACCTCTGCTGTTTTGCAATAAAGCGGCTCCCGCTACCTTGGGTGCCCACTACCTTGAGTACCCGCTACCTTGAGTTCCTGCTCACTTCCCGCTGAGTTTCCCCGCAATAAAGCAATTCCCGTTTCAACCTTCAAGTTGCTTGTCACCTCCCGGTTATTTTGCCCAGCCGGACAGCGGCAGTGTTCCAACTATCCATTGGTAACATCTTGCAGTTCTGTAGTATATAACTAGGTGCTTTTTTTTTTTTTTTAAGTTGTTGATATAACTTTATTTTATTTATTTGTATGTGGTGCTGAGAATTGAACTAGTGCATCACACATGGTAGGTAAGCGTTCTTCCATTGAGCTACAACCCTAGCCCCTATAATTACATTGTTGCCATCTTGCCATGGATACAGTCTATGCTCTATCACCATAAGGATTCCTCATGTTCTTTTCTCTCCTGCCCAATTCTCCCTAACCCTAACAACCACTAATGTATTCTTCATTTCTATATTTTTGTCATTTAAGAATATTATACTATGGGCTGGGCTCATGGCTCCATGTAGAGTGCTTGCCTAGCATGTGTGAAGCACTGGCTTCGATTTTCAGTACTGCATATAAATAAATAAATAAAATAAAGGTTCATCAACAACTAATAAGTTTTCTCTGATAAGTGGATGCTGATCCAAGGTGGGGTGTGGAAATAGGGAATAATGAAGAACTTTAGTTTGTGTAGAGGGGAGTGAGGGGAGGGGTGGGGCTTTGGGGATGGGAAGGACCATAGAATGAGGCAGACATTTTTACCCTATGTACACGTATGATTACACTACTAGAGTGACTCTGCACCACGTACAGCCAGAGGAATGAGAAGTTATGCTCCGTTTGTGTTCAATATGTCAAAATGCATTGCACTGTAAAATAAATAAATTAATTTATTTTAAAAAAGAAAAGAATGTTACAATAAGGAAGTCATACTTTTTGGAGTTGGCATTTTTTATTCTGCCTATTATCTGGATATCCACCTAGATTGCTCTGCAGATTGTTTCTTTTTATTGTTGAGTATTGTTCCAAAATGTTTCTCTGCTATAAATTCCTGGGAGTGCAATTTCTGTGTCATTTGATAGCTGCCTGCTTTTTGGAGGGTAGTTCTTGTTGAACTGGGAATTGAATCCAAGGCTTGGTGTGTGCTAGGCCAGCACTTGGCCCCTTTGCTACATCCCCACCCCTGCATGTTTATATTAAAAAGAAAAATCTACCAAATTACTTTTTATAGCATCGGTAACATTTTACATTTCCACCAGCAACGCATGTGTGATCCTTGTCAGCCTTTGGTGGTGGTACAGTTTTTTGTTTTAGTCATCCTGATAGGTATATAGTGATATCTCATTATGATTTTATTTATTTAAAATTGATATATGAGCCTGGGCACAGCGGTGCAATCCCAATGGTTCAGGAGGCTGAGGCAGGAGGATTGCAAGTTCAATGTAACCTCAGCAACTCAGCGCTAAGTAACTTAATGAGACCCTGTCTCAAATTAAAAAGGGCTGAGGTGTGGCTCAGTGGTTAAATGCCCTGGTACTGGGGGCAGGGGGGATGGAGGGAGAGAGGGAACTGATACAAGAAAGTCATGCTTATTTATAGAAGATGTTTTGATATGTGTATGCATTCTCTAATGTTCAAATAAGGACAACATTTTTCTCTTCATTTATCACATCTTTATGGTCAAAACATTCCAAATCCATAGTTACCCTACTGTGCACTGACACGCCAGAACTTCTTGCTGGCATCTAACTTTACCTTATACCTATGGATCAGCCTCTCCCCATCTCTCCTTCCCCTCTACTCTCCCCAATGTCTAGTAACCAACATTCTACTTAAAACTTCTGAGATCAGCTATTTTAGATCACAAATAATGAGTAAGGTCATATGCTAAAGATCTTTCTGTGCCTGGTACTTAACATAATGACCTCCAGGTCCATGCATGTTGTTGAACACTGTGTTACTTTGTGTGTATGTACTACATCTTCTTTATACGTTCATCAGTCAGTGGGTACTTAGGTTGTTTATATTTCTGGGCTATTGTGAATAGTGCTATAGTAAACATGGGAGAGCAGAGTTATCTTCAATATATGATTTGATTTCCTTTGGATATCTACCTTGTAGTGGAATTGCTGGATCAAATGGCTATTAATTAGCATTTCCCCAGTCACTAATGATATTTTCATGTGCTTGTCATTCATATTTACCCTCTTCAGTGAAATATCTCTTCATATCTTTTATCCATTTTGGATAATTTAGTTTTCTACTGTTGAGTTTTGAGAGTTCTTTAAATATATTCTAGATACGAGTCCTTTATTGGATATGTGGTTTGCAAATGATGGTAGCTTGTCTTTTCTTCCTCTTTACAGGGTCTTTTGCAGAACTAAATAATTTTTATAAAGCCCAGTATATAAATGTATTCCTGGGGCTGGGGATGTGGCTCAAGTGGTAGCGCGCTAGCCTGGCATGCATGCGGCCCGGGTTCGATCCTCAGCACCACATACAGACAAAGATGCTGTGTCCGCCAAATACTGAAAAATAAATATTAAAAAAGTTAAAAAAAAAAAATAAAATAAATGTATTCCTTCTATGGATTGTGTTTTTGGTACTGAATCTAAGAACTCTTAGTCTAGTCTAGAGGTGAGGGCAATATCCTAATTTTTTCCTAAGTTTTATCTTTAACATTTAAGTCTGTGGCCATTTTTTTAAATATTTTATTTTGTAGTTATAGGTGCACAAAATATCTTTATTTTATTTTTTATGTGGTGCTGAGGATGGAACCCAGTGCCTCCCTCATGCTAAACAAGCGCTCTACCACTGAGCCACAACCCCAGCCCAAAGTCTGTGGCCATTTTGAGTTTAATTTGTGCTGTACGGTGTGAGATTTAGGTTGAAGTTAATTTTTTTTGGCCTATGATTTTCCAGTTATTCCAGTACCACTTGTTAAATGACCACCATTCCTCCATTGAATTTTTTTGCACCTGTGGGCATATTTATGTGATGAAAAAATGCCCAACAAAATACTAGCACACTGAATTCAGCAGCATACTTAGAGCATAATATACCATAACCAAGAAAGATATATTCTCATAATGCAAGGACTGTTCTACATATGAAAATCAAGTTTAATACTCCATTTATTTGATTCCTTTTTTTGTGTGTGTGGTGATGGAGATTGGATACAAGGCATTGCTTATGCTAGGTAAATATTTTACTACTGAACCCCATTCCCATCCATTGGCTCTTTTTTTTTTAATTTTAAAATTTATTCTAATTAGTTATACATCCATTTGCTCTTAACATGCCTGTATTATTGTTTTGAAGTGAGTCTTTTGTAGATAGGTAAGTCATGTTTTGCCAATCTCGCTTTCTCTCTCTTTTTTTTTTGGTACCAGGAATTAAATCCAGAGGCACTGAGCCACACCCCCAGCCTTTTTATTTTTTCATTTTGAGACAGGATCTTGCTAAGTTAAGGGACTTGATAAATTGCTGGGACTGGCTTTAAACTCTCAATCCTCCATTCTGCCAGTTATCTCTCACTCTTTTTTTTTTTTAGGATACTTTTTAAAAAATATATATTTATTTTTTAGGTGTAGATGGACACAGCACAATGCCTTTTTTTAATGTGGTGCTAAGGATCGAACCCGGGTCCCGCCCATGCTAGGCAAGCGCTCTACCGTTGAGCCACAATCCCAGCCCCTTAAGATACATTTTTAAAAAAATATTTTTTAGTTGTTGATAGACCTTTATTTATTTATTTATATGTGGTGCTGAGAATCGAACCCAGTGCCTTATGCACGCTAGGCGAGCGCGCTACCACTTGAGCCACATCCCCAGCCCATCCCTAGACCTTTTTAAAATTTTTATTTGGAGGCAGGGTCTCGCTAAGTTGCTACGGCCTCACTAAATTGCTGAGGCTGGCTTGATTACAGGCTTGCACCACTGTGCCCTGCCCCATTTTCATTTTGATGTAGCTGTAGTTTGTTTTCCCCCCAGTCCTGGGGATTGAGTCTAGGGCTTTTTGTATGCTAGGCAAATGCTCTACCACTGAGCCCAGTCCTTCCTAGGCCACTTTTAAACTCACCAAAAAAACAAACCAATAGCCTTTCAGACTTATTTATTTATTTATGTTTTAATCTTTGTTTTATGGGTTTTTTCCTGTAGTACTAGCGTTGAACCCAGGGCTTTGCACATGTAAGGCAAGTGCTCTACTACTAAGCTACATCCCTAGCCCTGATCTATAGTTTTTTTTTTTTTTTGTACTGGGGATTAAACAGCTCAGGGGCACTGAGCCACATCCCCAGCACTATTTTGTATTTTATTTAGAGACAAGGTCTCACTGAGTTGCTTAGTGCCTTGCTTTTGCTGAGGCTGACTTTGCACTTGTGATCCTCCTGCCTCAGCCTCCCAAGCCGCTGGGATTACAGGAGTGCACCACCAAGCCGGTCTTGATCTATAGTATTTTGGGGAGTATCTCTTTGAATAACTTTCAGTGATTTTTTTCAAGGCATTATATTATATTATATACCATCATAATCTAGTGTCATTTTGCCAGTTCAGATGAAGTTGGAGACCCTTTACTTCCCTCTTCTGCTTATAATGTAATCATCTTAATTTAATTTGAGAACTAGATCAGACAATTATAAGTTTTGTTTCAATAATTGAACATAAATTTGAAAAGCCTGTTGTTTTTATCTATAGTTTTGCTTACTGTGTGTTTTGTTCCCTCTAGATGTTCCTGATTTTCTTTTTTATTATATCCTTTCTGTTTAGAGAACTAACTTTATCAATTCTTTTAGGATGATAGGTAAACTGGAAACCAATTCTCTTCATTTTCCTTCAGTGTGGAAAATTTGATTTCCCCTTCAGTTTTCAGAATTTTCATTATAATATGTTTTGTAGTGGATATTTTTAAATTTTGTGGAGAATTCTCTCAGGTCAATGATTCTGTAAATTAATTAATTCCTTCCTTGCTTGGATTTACCCCAAGGGCACTTCATCCTGTGCTATTTTAAGAGTGGGTCTTAGTAGGTTTTTGAGTCTGTCTTTGAACTTGAGATCCTCTTGCCTCAGCTTCCTAAGCTGCTGAGATCACAAGCGAGCACCGCTCTGCCTGGCTTCACTTACTGTATTTTCAGTTCTAAAATTTCCATTTGGTTCTTTTTATCGTCTGTTTCTTTGCTGAGTCTACCTATTTTTTTTCATTTAGTTTGAGATTTTCCTCGTTCTAGTTTATAAAGAGTGAATTTTGATTGAAACTTGAGCATGTTGGCATTGTGTTACTGAAGAGATCTGTATGAGTTGGCTTGCTCTGTGTGCTCTGGTAGGAGAGGAAGTTGTGCCACCTCATTACTTCAGTGGGAGTGGAAGTGCAGTCTCCCTGCCTACCCGTCCCCATCCCTCACCCCCCACCCCCCACTTCCCACCTCCATGGGAAGCCAAACTTCCCAGAACACTTTGGGGTAAGTGGTCTTGGGATTTTGACTTCCCATGTGCTCTCTGTTGACATTGCGGAGATGAATTATGGCCTGATCCCCTGCTTGGCCTCCAGTACCACCCAGTGGTTACTAGGGTGCCTTGTTACAGCATGGAGGGCTGCAATCTAGGCTGCCTACTCAGCCTTTCTTGGCACTAGGGGGGCTGGGGCTATGGTTGAGGGTTTTTCTTCCCCTCTGTTTGTTTCTTTTGTTTTTATTTTCAGTGCTGAGGATCAAACATAGGGCCTTGCGCCCGTGAGGCAGGTGCCCTTTCACTGAGCTACATTTCTGGTCTAGGTTTTTAGAAGTACTTTGTGGGAAGAATAAGGAAACCTAGTGGACATTTTTAAAGAAATTAACTAACTTCTTGCCTCTTAAATGTTTCAGATTTGCATTTAGAAACACTAAGCCTGAGCATTATTCATAATGTCTGAAAATTTTTACTTGATTTTTTTTTATTTGTAGAAAAAAATTAAAAACCACTTTTACATACTATAAATGCTTCAGAATTAAATAATATTGGAGAATTCTTGCTACTAGGGGCCAAAAATTGGTTTTGATCTTTTAATTTCAAAAATGGGAAAAACCAAACTGTATTTCTTTCATATACTAAATGACTAATCTATTTTCTTCATTTGTTTTTAGCTTATAGTTGCAACAACATGCATGGGAATAAGCCATCCAATATTTTCCCGTAGAACCTTTGATTTTTGTATCGTGGATGAAGCATCTCAAATTAGCCAACCAGTTTGCCTGGGGCCACTTTTTTTTGCTCAGAGATTCGTGTTGGTGGGGGATCATCAGCAGCTTCCTCCCCTGGTGCTAAACCCAGAAGCAAGGTAGGCAGGTATTTAAGTTTTGTTGTATTTTGATGTAATAGAGTTAGGCTTTCTCTGGGTTGTCCAGGCTGGCCTCTTAACTTCTGGGCTCAACTTCCTCCGGCCTTGGCTTCCCAAGTACCTGGGGACTATAGGCTCACACTAGCATGCCTATCTTTAAATTCATTTATTTATTTACTTATTTATTTGTTGGTGTCTGGGTGCAGGGTATGAACCCAGGGGCATTTAACCACTGAGCCACATCCCCAACCCTTTTTATTTTTATTTAGTGACAGGGTCTCGCTAAGTTGCTGAGGGCCTCACTGATTTGCTGAGGTTAGCCTTTGAACTTGTGGACCTCCTGCCTCAGCCTCCTGAGCTACTGGGGTTACAGATGTGCAACATCATGCCCAGCTTTAAATTTTAATTTTAAACTGGATTCTTTTTTTTTTTTTTTTAATATTTGTTTTTTTGGTTGTAGTTGGACACACTACCTTTATTTCATTTATTTTTATGTGATGCTGAGGATCGAACCCAGGGCCTCGCACATGCTAGGTGAGCGCTCTACCACTGAGCCACAATCCCAGCCCCAAAACTGGATTTTTTTTTTAACATTTTTAAAAAATTTTTAATATTTATTTTTCAGTTTCAGCCTACACAACATCTTTGTTTGTATGTGGTGCCGAGGATTGAACCCTGGCCGCACGCATGCCAGGCGAGCTCGCCACCGCTTGAGCCACATCCCCAGCCCAAAAACTGGATTCTTTTTAAGGGACAATATTACTATAATGATAAGCCTGAATTTGATTTATTTATTTATTTTTGACAGTGCTCTTGGCATGAGTGAAAGCTTATTCAAGAGGCTGGAGAAGAATCAAAATGCTGTTGTACAGTTAACAGTGCAGTACAGAATGAACAGGTATTTATAACAGTGTCAGCAATAAATGTTTTTTAATGTACACATTTTCATGTACCAGAACTTAAGTTTGTGTTTTGCAATTCTCTTAGTAAAATTATGTCTCTAAGTAATAAGCTGACCTATGATGGAAAGCTGGAGTGTGGATCAGACAAAGTGGCCAATGCAGTGATAAACCTACCTCACTTTAAAGATGTAAAGCTGGAACTGGAATTCTATGCTGATTATTCTGATAATCCTTGGCTGATTGGAGTATTTGAGCCAAACAATCCTGTTTGTTTTCTTAATACAGAAAAGGTAAAAAATATTTTTTCTTTTGGTTTTACTGCTTTTGTTCTGTTAATTAAATTTCTCAGTTTCTATTAGTATACGTTTCACTGGACCTTATCAGTAGAAAGGCAAAACTGATGTGTACTTCTCCCACTTCAACACAAGAGTCTTTTCTTTCTATAGCCCAATATTTGGGGGAGGAGATTTATTTTGGGGGTTGATAGATGTCAAAATTAATCATTTTGTGGGAGAGGATTGAACCCAGAGGCACTTAACCAATAAAACACATCCCTAGCCCTTTTTATTTTGAGATAGGGTTTTGCCAAGTTGCTTAGGGCCTTACTAAGTTGCTGAGGCTGTCTTTGAACTTTTTTTTTTTTTTTTAAAGAGAGAGAGAGAGAGAGAATTTTTAATATTTATTTTTTAGTTTTTGGCAGACACAACATCTTTGTTTGTATGTGGTGCTGAGGATCAAACCCGGGCCGCACGCACGCCAGGCGAGCGCGCTACTGCTTGAGCCACATCCCCAGCCCTGTCTTTGAACTTTTGATCCTCCTGCATCAGCTTCCTGAGCTGCTAGGATTACAGGTGTGTTCCGCCACACCTGGCTTGTTTTATTTATTCACTTATTTATTTTGCAATGTTGGTGATTGGAACCAGGTGCTGGGCAAGTGCTCTGCTACTGAGCTATATGCCTGCCTACCTTGTTTTATATAATGCTTCTCAACATTGAGTTGGAAGTTCAAATAAAAGTATAGTGACCAGTTATATATATGCATACTCCTCTAAAATAATTGTCTTTTGGGCCAGGGTGTGGCTCAGTGATACAATACTATTTCAGCATGTGTGGGGTCCTGGATTTAATCCCCAGCACCCCCAAAATAATACTTGTCTTGTTATTAAGTCAGATTGTTCCTAGCCAGCCTCAGCAACTTAATGAGGTTCTCAGCAACTTAGTGATACCCTGATTCAAAATAAAAAATGAAAAGAGCTGGGGATGTGCCTCCATGATTAAGTACCTCTTGATTCAATCCCCAGTACCAAAAATTTAAAAATAAAAAAAGGAGATGGGGGCTGGGGCTGGGGCTCAGTGGTAGAGCACTTGGCTTGCATGTGTGAGGTACTGAGTTCTTTATTCAGCACCACATAAAAATAAATAAACAAAATAAAGGTATTATGTCCATCTGCAACTAAAATAATATTTTTTAAGAGATGAAAAAAAATAATCGAGGTTGCAT
Source organism: Urocitellus parryii (assembly GCF_045843805.1). Lineage (NCBI taxonomy): Eukaryota > Metazoa > Chordata > Mammalia > Rodentia > Sciuridae > Urocitellus > Urocitellus parryii. The sequence goes on along the minus strand of NC_135535.1, from coordinate 156,485,289 downwards.
AGGGATAATGTAGGTAAATAATGTGGATGATGTAAAGTATTCCTTAGAGAGTTATATCAGGTTTGGCAGAGCCTAGCACCCTTATTTTTCCCATTATTTGTATAAAAGGAGACAAGAAAATGTAAAAACTGGTACTACAACCAGGTCTAAGTTTGAATCTTGTGTCAGGATCTGTTGTGAGGCCCTGGGAAAATTACTTGTTAGTCTGCCTTTGATTCCTATAAAAGGTAAGGTAATAGAGTGAATTACGTGAAGCCCAGCGTAAGGTCAGCTTTCCTAGAGATTTTAGTCTGAACTGCACAGCATGTTTAAGTTGAGTTGCCCTCATGTTCCTTTTTAAAAGTGCTCATATTCATTTCTATTGATTTTTTTTTTTTTCACCTTCACTTCAACAATATTTCTCCTGTCTCCAAACCATAGCAGTGGAGTTTCTAAGCTACCTGCACACTTAAGTACTCTGAACTTTAGAGACTGTATTATAAGTGAACTACGTATTTTTTTTAACTTAGGTTCCAGCACCAGAACAAGTTGACAAAGGTGGTGTGAGCAACGTAACAGAAGCCAAACTCATAGTTTTTCTGACCTCAATGTTTATTAAGGTAATTTAGAATTTTTAAGGCTAATCAATATTAAGGAGCAGAGTAATAGGAAATTTAAGATCTGGTTTTAACTCTTGTTAACATAGAAGGACTGAAGCCCTATTGTTTTTGCTTCATTTGGAGAAAATTAATTCAAGATGTCTTTTTTAATAAGGACATTTGGGTTTTCCATCTAGGATGGTTTTGTCTAATCGTGTCACTCTGTTGCTGTAGTTAATGTGATTGGGCATTGGGAACTTTTACACGGGGATGGGTTTTCTGTGTGCTCTTCTTTTGTGGGGTAGCCCTTTTTAGTGGCCCATAAGCCATTATCCATTATCCTTCATAAATCTCTCAAAATCGAAGGAATGAAAGTCGGGATTCTTCATTTAAAACTGTGTCCTTTTCTGTTTAGGCTGGATGTAATCCCTCTGATATTGGTATCATTGCACCATATAGACAGCAATTAAAGATCATCAATGATTTGTTGGAACATTCTTCTGTTAAGATGGTGGAAGTGAATACAGTAGATAAATACCAAGGAAGAGACAAAAGAATCATCCTAGTGTCTTTTGTTAGAAGTAATAAGGATGGAACCGTAAGTTGATTGTATTTGCCACTGACTCGTTCGAGAATCAGTCATAGTCTCTGTCTTCTCTCTCTTTCTGTCATTTTTTTCATTTGGGGTCCAGGGCCTTGTGTGTGCTAGGCAAGTCTTCTACCACTGAGCTACACCTCTAGCACTCTTTTTTAAATTGTGGTTAAAAATAAAAAAAGAAAAATGAAATTTACCATTTTAATCTTTTTTGGAGAGGAGCAATGCTGGGGATTAATTAAAGTCAGGCATGCTTTACTGATGAGCTGCATCCCCAGCCCTTTCTATTTGTTTTTTAAATTTTGAGACAGGGTTTCCATAAGTTGCTTAGGGCCTCACTCAGTTTGTGGTCTTGCTCAATTGCTGAGGCTACCCTTGAATTTGCAGTCCTCCTGACTGTAATCCCCTGGGGGTATACAACCACAGTGCCCAAGTTCCCTTTTCATTTTATATTTTAAAACAAGATCTTGCTACTTTGCCCAAGCTGGCCTTAAAGTTGTGACCTTCCTGCCTCTGTCTCTTGAGTAGCTGGGACCACAGGTGTATGCCACTGTTCTGGCTCCATTTTAACCATTTTTAGGTACACAATTCAGTAGACTTAAGTATATTCATGTTGTTGTTCAAGAGATTCCAGAACTTTTACATTTTGCAGATCTAAAATTCTGTACTCATGAAAAACTCTCCATTATGCCCCACTTCAGTCCTATAACCACCATTCTGCTCTCTGTCTCTGAATTTGACTTTTCTGGGTATAAATGAAATCAAACAGTATTTGTCTTTTTGTGATTATCTTATTTCACTTGTGTTCATCCATGTTGTAGCATATGTCAGTATTTTTTTTCTTTAAGTGTTCCCATGTCTATACGTACCATGTTTTATTTATCCATGGGATGGACATTTGGGTTGCTTTCACCTCTCGGATATTGTGTTTGAGGCTTTGTGGGTTTTTTTGTTGTTGTGGTTGTTTGTTTGTTTTGGGCATTGGGCATTGAACCAGTGGCACTTGACCATCAAGCTATCCTCGCCTTTTTGTTTTTTATTTTGAGACAGGATCTCACTAGGGTGTTCAGGCTGGCCTAGAACTTACAATGCTCTTGTCTCAGCCTCCCAAGTTTCTGGGATTACAGGTGTGTGCCACCACACATGGCTAGGCATTTTAAACACAGAGCCTTCCTTATATACTTTGACATTAAATATAATTACAGATTTTATTTTATTTTGTTTTTGTTTGCATTTTTACCCCTTTATTTTTCTTGACTACCTGATACATTCTTTTTTTTTTTTTAATATTTATTTATTTATTTAGTTAGTTAGTTACTTAGTTAGTTTTCGGCGGACACAACATCTTTGTTTGTATGTGGTGCTGAGGATCGAACCCGGGCCGCACGCATGCCAGGCGAGCGTGCTACCGCTTGAGCCACATCCCCAGCCCCCTGATACATTCTTATGGTCTTTAAAATATGTATAAAATCTCCTTCCTCCTCTACTGCTCATCTACTCGGTTCTTATATTAGAGATACTCACATCTTTTTAGTTATTTTTGCAGTCTTCTAGATAATATTCCAGACTTTGCTTTTTTGACTTAAAATATGTTAGAAATCTTTCCATGTGAGTACACAAAGGAAGGGTTTAATTTATTTGTTTGTTTGTTTATTTATTTATTTATTTATTTTCAGTTTCGTAGTTGCCAGTGTATAGACATGTTGTATTTACTCCTCTATTTTCACAATTTTAATTACTATTATAAACATTGCTACAGTGAATGGAGATAGCTTTAGTCCTTTTTGTTACTTGTAATTAATAATTTAAAAATGTGCCTAGGATATCACAACATAAAATATTTGAGGTTGGCAAGTTTTTTTTCTAGCTGCCTAGAATTGTAATTGTGTTGATAAATCTTTTTTATAATTCATATTTTAAAAGTAGGGAAATACTTCATGATAAGCTAAGTTCTGTGTCAAAACAAACTCAAACATACAGTGTAAGAAAACTCAAAGAATCTAAAATTATTTATTTTACAGCTTGGTGAACTCTTGAAAGATTGGCGACGTCTCAATGTTGCTATCACCAGAGCCAAACATAAACTGATTCTCCTGGGCTGCGTGTCCTCACTGAAGCGCTATCCTCCTTTGGAGAAGTTATTTTGTTATCTAAACGCAGAAAAATTAATATCCTTTTTATTACGTGTATGGTCACATTCAATTGTGCTACTGTGAGTACTTTATGTCCTTATATAAATTAAGATTCAGAGTCTTACGTTTTCCATGGGCATATTTCAAAGATCTGATTCAGAAAAGGAAAGAGAACAATATTCAGGAAGTCATGTAAGCCAGTATTGAAGTAATGAGTTGATGGAGAAGGATAGTTTCTGAACTGAGGAAGAGAAAAAAGGAATGTGATCCATTGTCCTACAAATCGCAGGTGCAGGAAAATGGGTTATCCCTCTGGTTCTGCAACTCCAAATTTATAACTTTGTTTTCAAACCAAGGTAAAATATTACATTTAAAAACTGAGCCAGGTGTGGTGGCACACAGCTGTAATCCTGGCAACTAGGGAGGCTAAGACAGGAGGATTGCAAGTTAAGGCCAGACTCAGCAACTTAGCAAGGCCCTTGTCTTAAAACAAGAAATAAAAAGGGCTGGGGATGTGGTTCAGTGGTTAATCCCTAGTACCAAAAAGAAAAAAAGGGCGGGGGGGAGGGTAGAGGGCTGGGGTTGTAGCTCAGTTGCCACTCAGAGTACTTGCCTCGCAAGCGTGAGGCCCTGGGTTCAATCCTCAGCATTGCTTAGTACCTCGCTGTTGCTGAGGCTGGCTTTGAACCCACCACCCTCCTGCCTCAGCCTCCAAACCACTGGGATTACAGGCATGTGCCACTATGCCCAGCACATTCCATTATTTTTTATTTTATGGATATTATTTGTTCCTGACAATTGAACTTGGGCTTCATGCATGTTAGGCAATGACTCTACCATTGACTACATCCCTTGCCTTATTTTACAGTCTTAGATTAAAATATATAAATCTTATTGCCTCAGTGTATAAGTATCCATAGAATACCATAAGATCTTGACATTTCTTTGTAGTAAACCAAATCACAAAATGTGAAATAATGTCATGAATGTTTTTGTGCAATTTCATACTGTGTTTAGTGTATCTTCCTTAATTTGTCCTACATCATTGATCTCCCATCAAGAGAACATGAAAGTCTCTGTAACATTTTGGATGATTTTCAAAGAGGATAAAATGCTGTTTTCCTTGCTTTTTGATGTCTGGACAGTGTCTCTTGGCTCGTGTCTAAGATTCATAATTTAGCTTTGCTATAAAGGCCGTGTTTGGTTAAACTATGAAAATGACTTTTCATCTTATTAACATAAAATTCTATTGCCATACAAAATTTAACACTACCTTTTTTCCAGTACAGATGTGCTCCAAACTTTGGAAAGTCTAAATTTATAAGTATGATAAATTCATTTTTGTATGACCTAGATAAAGAGTTTGAGGCCGGGCGCGGTGGCGCAACTTGGGAAATTGGGAAGCGGCTCAGTGGTCAAGTGCCCCTGAGTTCAATCCCTGGTACCAGACCCCCCCCCCAAAAAAAAAAAATTGACAAGATTTTTTTTTACCAACTTTAAAGATGGATTAAATTTTGGATCTAAGCTTTACATTTTTAAGTCTAAAATTTCAAAACTAATTTGATTTATAGATTCAGTCATAAGAATTGTATCTGCAAGTTGGGCACAGTGATGCATGCCTATAACCCCAGCAACTTGGAAGGCTGAGGCAGGAGAATCCCAAGTTCAATCCCAGCCTGGGCAGCTTATCAAGACCCTGTCTCAAAATAAAAAAGGCTGAGGGTGTGGCTCAGTGGTATAGCCCCCTGGGGTTCAATCTCCCCATCCTCAGTATCACACTCACAAAAAAAAGGTATAGTCCCTATTTTCAATTATTCTGTTTGTTTACCTCTTTGTTTGGGGACATTATTAAATTTTCCCTTTTTGTATAAAGATACCTCAGAGTGATTAATTGTATATATGATGACAGAGTTTAGCCTTAGGGTTTCCATCTTCTGGAAGAAAAATCTTTCTATTGAGTGTTTTTGTTTAATGAATGTTAAATATTTTTAAAATTATTGCTTCTACCTTTGAAATTCTTATTTAATAAATTGTTTTTTACTGATGGACTTTACTGTGTCATACATTATTAATATCGACAAATCCAGAAACCAAGGAGAGTTAGGATCATAGAGAGATTCCTGAAGGATGCACAGAGTGGACCTGATCATAGACAAGTCATTGATCTGACAGGGAAGACTGCAGAGGACGCTGTTACGTATCATGAAAATATAAGTCAGGAAGGAATCTAAGATGATTTCAATTCCTGGGAGTGAAATGGATCAGAAAGTTCTTTGGTTTAGTCAAGTGGTTGCTTGTTTGTACGGCCTGAGAAGTAAAGCTTCAAGAGGAGCCTGGGGAAGAGTGCCCTGTCTCCTTTCATTTTGGGATCTCTCTTGGTCTCCAGATCTCACCATTTAGGGGCTGGAGTTTTGGCTCAGCGTAGAACGCTTGCCTGGCATGTGTAAGGCACTGGGTTTGATCTTTAGCACCACATAAAAAATAAAAGAAAGGTATTGTGTCCATCTACAACTAAAAAAAATTTTTTTTAAAGGTGCTATGAATTGGAGGCGGGGCATAAATTTGAGGTTCAGATCAAATCGTCAAAGAACTAACAGTGCTTGTGCCCCACAGTGTGACTCCATGCTCAGGGCCCAGAATAGGTGGCTACCAGTCACCAGTAACAGTAGTGTCATTGGTTCCCCACTTTGTGCATTTCTAGGTCAAAAGCACTATTAATCTTGAGAAGGCTTTCCTTATTGTTGGGTTAAACATGAACCAGTTTCTGGGAAAACTTGCAGTGAGATAAGTTCTCTAAAGGAATGTGGTAATGAGGGAAATGGGAAGGGGGAGCTGGCCATTCCTCTTATCTCCAGTCCTTGGGAGAGAATCTGAAGAGAGTCACCTTGGTTGTAAAGTAAAGGAATGTGCTCATAAAACACCTCAAGAAAGCCTCCTGTGCACTATGCACACAGCCTGTCATTTACTCCTGCCTGTAGGCACAGCGAGGCCCTCCATTGCATCCTGGCCCACTGCTGCGGCGGAGTCGGTCAGTATTACAATGTCTGTTCCTCTGTTACCATTTATGCAACTCTATGCAGTACCAAAGACTTTAAGGTTCCACCTTCTCCAAGGGTGCTTTTCTGATTTTTTTTCCCTTCCAAACATAATTATCCCCCTTTCTACTGTAATAGTATATATGTGTTGCATTATGATATCTATATTTTAAAAATCATCAGTATTAATAGTAGCATGCTTTAAAATTTACCAACATTTCTCATAGTTATTCTCTCAATTGAATTAAGCCCTGTGAAGTATCTAGCATAGATATTTTGGTTTAGTTAATGACTTTGGCCAAGTCATTGCCAGATCCAGATGTTCCAATTAATAATTCAGCAATATTCACAGCCATTGTGTGTTCCCCATTCAGTGTTTATATATTTTCCAGGTGCTATGCAAATGTTTAGAAGCATTACAATTGTCATTGTAAGAAAATCGAATCTTGGGCCAGATCGGGATACAACTGAAAGCTCTGTGGTGTGATGTGACAAGCTGGTCCACCTGAATTTAGTGGACTGATTGGTCATTAAAAAGACCGCTTTTGCTGGGCATGGTGGTGCCCACTGTAATCCCAATGGCTCAGGAGGATTGTGAGGCCCTAAGCAATTTGGTGAGACCCTGTTTCGAAATAAAATATAAAAAGGGCTGGGACCACAAAAATAGGAAGTTATACCCCATGTATATATGATATGTCAAAATACCTGCTACTGTCATGTATAACTAAAAAGAACAAATAAAAAATTAGAAAGGGCTGGGGATGTGTTTCAGTGGTTAATCACCCTGGGTTTATTCCCCTGTACTCCTGCCGCCCTGCTAAAAAAAAAAAAAGAGAAAAGAAAGTGTTTTTAGCTCATAGGGGAGGCCCATCCAGTCCACACAAGTCACTACTGTTAAAGTGATTGGGACTCAACCCTGGGAAGATTGAACCAAGATATACCCAGGGGATTAAGTCTGACTTTCAATTCTTGTTTGGATATTGCTTTGGCACATGAAAGATTTTTACATTAATTTTTTAGCCTTATTTTATTCGCTTTTATTTTTTTTATGTGGTGTTGAGGATCAAACCCAGTGCCTCATACATCTAGGCAAGTGCTCTACCACTGGACCACAATCCCAGCCATTTTACATTAATTTTTAGAAACTGTTACTGTGTTTGTGGGTAGTGTACTAGGGATAGAAACTTTGACTAGCATTTTGTGATTTAATTAAGTATACTCCCTGTACTTAAATATGTCACTAGGGATGGAACCCAGGGGTGCTTTACCACTGAGCTATATCTCCAGCCCTTTTTAATAGAGATCTTTTATTGCATCACTGAAATATCAGATTGACTCCAGGACTTTGTTTCTATGGCTGGAACACTCCTAGATCTTATTCATCAGCCTGCTGAACTGTTCCATTTTCAGAAACATAAATACCATCCCAAAATTTTCTGATATCCTTGTTTTTCACTGTTGGGGCTTGCAAAATTAAAGCAGCTGGAATTTGAAACAAGTTCAATGTCATTTCCTTCAAAAATTAATTCATCTTTCTGAGCTTGAGACACTGAACAAGCAACACCTGTCATCATCCGAACCCTGAGGATGTATTTTTCACCCAAGAAATTTCGGATTTCAATAAGAGACCCATTCTCCTCTCCTGAATAACAACGTTAATAGGACGTAAGCATAGACAGACCTCATCTTGTCACGAAGCCCAGTGTAAAAACCCTGATCACGTTCTCTACATCACCGCAGATCATGCGAACAGTGGCCAGTTCCCTTCTATTTCCCCACCATTTGTCAACCGTAGCCTCTCTTTCTTTCCAAGGAGGCTGAGGTCTACATGGATATGACTGAAATCCCTCCAGAGGGTTCTTCAGAGTAATGTTGACATTTTTTAGAATGTTGACAGTCTGATTGCTGAGAATGGTCTTCATTCTCACAGTAGATGTGGCAAAGAGTGAACACAGGGGATCTTAACCACTGAGCCACATTCCCGTCCCTTTGTATATTTTGTTTTGAGACAGGGCCTCATTACCTTGCTGAGGCTGGTTTTGGATTTGTAATCCTCCTGTCTCAGCCTCCTGAGCCACTGGGATTACAGATGTGTGCCACCCAACTGGCTTTTATTTTTTATTTTGGGACAGGGTCTCTAAATTAGTTTAGGCCTAGCTAAATTGCTATGAGTGGCTTCAAACTTGCTATTCTCCTGTCTCAGCCTCAAGAATCACACTGAGATTAGAGGTATGGGGATTGTAGTCATGAGCCCTCTATGATGAGCTTTTCAAAATATTTTCAAAGAGACAGAAGTAGAATAGTACAATGAACTCACATACTCATTACCCACATTGAGCTGTTGTAGATTTTGTTGAATTTATTTTCTTTTTTTTTAACAGTTTATTTTTTAAGAGAGAGAGAGAGAATTTTTAATATATTTATTTTTTAGTTTTCGGTGGACACAACATCTTTGTTTGTATGTGGTGCTGAGGATCGAACCCAGGCTGCGCGCATGCCAGGCGAGCACGCTACCACTTGAGCCAAATCCCCAGCCCTGTTGCATTTATTTTCAACATCTTTTATTTCCTGAGTTATTTTAAAGCAGACATTTGATTTTTTACTCCCTGTACTTCAATACGTGCTGACTTTTAAAAAATTAATATTTTTATAAAATGACTAAGTTTAGAAATCCAAAGTCTTGAGGCTGGGCGCGGTGGAGCATGCTTGTAATCTCAGTGGCTTGGAAGGTGAGGCTGGAGGATCCAGAGTTCAAAGCCAGCCTCAGCAAAAGCGAGGCGCTAAGCAACTCAGTGAGATCTTGTCTTTAAAAATAAAATACAAAATAGGACTGGGGATGTGGCTTAGTGGTTGAGTGCCCCTGAGTTCAATCCCCAGTACCAAAAAAGAAAAAAAAAAATCCAAATTCTTGGGAAACGGGTTTAGCTCAGTGGTAAATGCATACTTACTATGCACAATGCCCTGCATTCAATCCCAGCATGCATGACCTTCGGCACCACGCTATGTCCCCCTTATCAAAAATCTAAATTCTTACTTTCTGATAAAGTACTCAGAATAGGTTAGTACCCTCTGCTTCAATCCTACCAAGAGTTTGTAAACACATAGATGACACCGAATTCCAATTCTGCTTAATACAGGAAGCTAGAGTATCTTGTAGAACAGTGGTAGAATACTTAACCTAGCAAGCAAGTGACCCCAGCACCCAAAGAAAAATAAATTTACCCTATAGGGGACAATTTTTTTTTTTAAATACATATGACCAGTTGGGCACAGAGATGCAAGCCTGTAATCCCTGTGACTCAAGGCTGAGACAGGAAGACTGCAAGTTCAAGTCCACCCTGAACAAGTTAGCCAGACCTTGTCTTTTATTTTTTATTTTTATGTTTTAGTTGTAGATGGATACAATATCTTTATTTTATTTTATTTATTTTTTATGTGATGCTGAGGATCCATTCCAGTGCCTCACATATTCAAGGCAAGCGCTCAACCCTTGAGCTACAACCCCAGCCCCCGGACCGTGTCTTAAAATAAAACTAAAAATGCTCAGTGGTAGATGGCCCTGGATTATATGCCTAGAGGCACAATAAATACATACATACAGGGCTGGGGATGTGGCTCAAGCGGTAGCGCGCTCGTCTGGCATGCGTGCGGCCCGGGTTCGATCCTCAGCACCACATACCAACAAGATGTTGTGTCCGCCGAGAACTAAATAAAATAAATATTTAAAAAAAAAATAAAATAAATAAATAAATACATACATACATACATACATACATACGGCTGGTTTTTTGTTTTTTTTTGGTACTGGGGGTTGAACCCAGAAGTGCTTAACCATGGAACCACATCCCCAGCCCATTTTTAAAAATAGTTTATTTAGAGACGCTGAGCTGCTTAGGGCCTTGCTAAATTACTGGTGCTGGCTTTGAACTCAAGATCCTCCTGCCTCAGCCCCCTGAGTATCTTAAATTATAGGCGTACACCAGCACATTTGGTAGCTGTTTTAAAATTAAACTTCTATTAGTTACCTGTGAAGTCCCTAGTGGAAAAACAATCTATAAAATAAAGCTCTTTTGCATTGTTTTCATGGTTCTATTAAATAATTATGGGCTGAGGATGTAGCTCAGTGGTAGAGTGCTGGAGTGGTAGAATACCCTAAATTTGATTCCCAGAACCAGTGCACCTCAAAAAATATCTTAACGGAGACTTCATGGTGCAAAGGTTGTGCATCTGACTCCAGATCAGAAGCTTGGGTGTTCAAATAATTAAATATGTAGTAAAATTTTATTTGCTTTTCTAAATTCCCTTTGAATATAAATTCCTGCTGCCCAATTTAGCACACACCTGTAATCCTCCAGACTAGAGAAGTTGAGAGGATGGGAAGTTCAAGGCCAGCCTCAGCAACTGAACCAGGCAACTTGACTCTGTCTTTAAAAAATAGAAAGGGCAGGGCAAGTAGCTTAGTGGTAAAGTGCCCCTGGGTTAAATCCCCGGTTCAAAAATAAATAAATAAATGTATGGGATGTAGCTTAGGGGTAACAGGTCCTGATATGGGGTTTGACCAAAAAAAGAAAATTCCTTCTTTAACCTGTCATTTGGAGAGGATGAAAATGAACAATCCAGTAGTATCACAGTTTTTTTTTAATATTTATATATTTTTAGTTGTAGGTGGACACAATACCTTTATTTTATTTACGTGGTGCTTATGATTGAACCCAGGGCCTCGCACATTCGAGAGGAGCGCTCTACCACTGAGCCACAGCCACAGCCCCAGTATCACAACTTTTTTTTTTTTAATTGGGATCTCATTATGTTGCCTAGACTGGACTCAAACTCCCAACCTTCTGGCTCAGGCTTCCCTATAGCTGGAATTGCAGAAATGAGTCACCATACTCAGCTCTTATTTCAATTATTATTTTTTTTTAGTTATAGTTGGACACAATACCTTTGTTTTATTTATTTATTTTTATGTGGTGCTAAGGATTGAACCCAGTGCCTCCCACGTGCTAGGTGAGCGCTCTACCACTGAGCCACAACCTCAGCCCCTCAGCCCTGAACTTTTTTTTTTTTTTAATATTTATGTAGTTGTAGATGAACACATAGTATCTTTATTTATTTATTTTTAATGTGGTGCTGAGGATTGAACCTGGTACCTCACCCATTCGAGGCAAGCACTTTACCACTGAGCTACAGCCCCAGCCCTGCACTTTTAATTGCCAGATAACAGTAGACCAATTTAAACTTTTCATGAATTTTAAACTCTATGAAACACTATCAAATGTTCATTTTGAGATTATGAAAATGGTGACTATTTTTGTGCTGGTTAAAATTCTGGTTCTGTGACATTGGGCAGATTATTTACCCTTTCTGAAGTTAGTTTCTTCATCTGTAAATTGGGTGTAATTCCTTCTGGTAGGGTGATTTCGAAAGCCAAATGAGATTTCAGCCTAAAAACTGACCTGCTCATATATGTTCATTGATGGATAAAGGAGATCAACATGAAATGAAAACAGTACAGTTGACTGTACATAAGGACCTATCTCACATTATTCACAAAAATCAATTCTGGATGCCATAACAGACCTAAATATGAAAAGCAAAGCTATTCTCTCAAGATTTTCATGCAGCTGGGGTAGTGAGGATTTCTTAAACAAGATACTAAAGCATAAACCATAAATGTAACTATAAGAAAATTAAAGCCTGGTACAGTGGTGCACATCTGTATTTCCAGTGGCTAGGGAAACTGCAGCAGGAGGATGGCAAGTTTAAAGCCAGCCTCAGCAACTTGGCGGGGCCCTAAACAACTCATCAAGTCCCTGTCTCTAAATGAAATACAATAAAAGGCTGGGGATGTGGCTCAGTGGAGTGTCCCTGAGTTCAACCCCATTACACCCCCCTCAAAAAAAAGAAAAGAAAAAATGGCAACAAAGAAAGAAAATTGGAATACATACTTATCAAAGGTCATCATAAAGAGAAAAATCAGGCAAAAAAACCCCTAATACTGGCAACATATAACTGACATCAGAGTAGTATGTAGCATGTTAGGAAAATCATACAAGCCAATGAAGAAAAGACAATACAAGAATGGGCTAAAGACCTGAACAGTTTCTTGGCAAACTTGGATCTCCAAGTAAGTAGAAAATATGGGCAAAAGTGCTCAATGTTATTAGTAATAATGATAAATACAAAGTAAACTCACCATACAAGTGCATATTCACAAAACTGGAAAACAATTTGACAATTCCAAGCACTTGAATGGACATTAAGCAACTGAAAACGTTAAGTGCTGGTAGGAGTGCAGATTGTGGAAAAAGTTTTGAAACCATTTTGAATTTATCTGGTCAGTTTAAAGAAAGGTATACCCGCATTTCCAGGAATTCCAGTTAATCATATGCCTTTGAGACTTTTAGCACATGCACTGAAGGATGGATGTGCACCTTGAAAACAGTCCAAAGTGGAAACTCCTTGTGGACTTGGATGAATCTCAAGAACATGGTGGTGTGCAAAAGAAAAAAGCAACAAAATTACTCAGTATTATGCGGGTTGGAAGCGACATTGTTTAGGGGTACATACTTAGGTGATGGTGTTATACATAAAAGCAAGAAAATTTTTCTCATAAAGGTCAGAATGGTATTTAACTCTGGGGGATGAGTGAGACTACTGTTTAGGGGGATTTTCCTGGGAGGGTGACTCTGTTCTATGCTTGATGTGGTGATGATTACTTTATAGTGATTCCTTAAACCATATATGTAGTGTATATATATGGTTTCAGTGTGTGTGTGTGTGTGTGTGTGTGTGTGTATATATATATATATATATACACAGTGTATATGTATGGTTTAAGGAATCACTATAAAAGATATCTATCTATATACTATATGTTTTAAGGAACCAGTACATATTTTTTATACATTTTATCCATTTATGATTATCTCACAATAAAGAAAATTTAAAACCACAAGAAACAGAACAGAACTTTATAGTAGCCAAATTGATAAAGAGAATTTCAATTTCACAAGATACCAGGTCTTTCAAGTTCAGTTATAATCTGAACTGCTACAGATCTGACCAGGTAATAGATTACTTTTGCTGGGTGCAGGGGTGCATGCCTGTAATCCCAGCGACTGAGGAGGCTGAGGCAGGAGGTTCTCAAGTTCAAGGCTCAAAGCCAGCTCCAGCAGTTTATCAAGACCCTAAACAATTTAGCAAGATCCTGCCTCACAATAATAATTATAATAATGGCTTAGGGGCTAAAAACTCAAACAAAAATACATTAACTTAAAAATAATTACTTTCGAGCATTGTTTTATTTTTAAACATATTTATTTATTTAGTGGCACGGGAGATTGAACCCAGGAACGCTTTACGTCTGCACTACCTCCGCAGTCCTTTTTATTTTCTATTCTGAATCAGGATCTTGCTGTGTTGCCCAGGCTGGCCTCGAATTCGCAATCCTCCTGCCCTAGCCTCCCCAGTCGCTGGGATCACAGGCGAGCGCCGCCGGTGCCTAGCGCTGTTCTCATTTTTCCGCTCCCCGAAGGAGAAAACACTAGTTTTCCCTCACACCTCTCCTTGATCAACGGGACCGTTGCTCGTGACACCTTATAAACCTGTGTATTTCCTGATTTAACGCCGTGATTTGGAGCTGCCTGCCTAACTTCAAGGGCTTCTACCTACTGTGAACTGCGTCCTGTTTTCTGCATTCCCTGGTCCGCTGTGAGTTTGAGAAGGTGAGAGGCGAGGTCTGGGCCAGCCCGTGGGCACGGAACCGTTTGCACGCGCCTCTTATCCCCCGTTAAAACCCGGGATTTGGGCTCTGGCGAGGCGCCGGGGAGAGAAGCCCCGCCGAGGTCCGGCGCCGGCTCCCACTCCCGAGCTCTGGTCTCTTCCCGGTCGAGTGGACGCCGAGGCTGAGCGGGGCGGGCTTTCTCCCGTGCGGGCTGCAGGCTCCGTCGTCTCCCACCGGAGCCCGGGCGCCGCTTCCCTCGGGGGCCGCCCGGGCGTCCTCCCGCCGCCGGGGGCGCTGTGGGCCGCAGCGGGCCCGGTGCAGATGCGGTGGCGGCCGCCGAGCGGCTGCAGGGAGCTAGTGGCCGGGCCCAGGGAGCCCCCGCCCGAGACCGCGCCGCCGCCATGGGTAAGGGGAGCCGGCCGACAGCTGACGCCGCCCTCGGTCGCGGGCTGCAGGCTGCGGCCGGGCGGGGAGGCCCGCGCGGGGGCTGCGGGAGCCGTGGAGTCGGATCTGGGGCCGGAACCTGGGGTGGGCGGGGGCAGCCTAGATTCGGGGGCTCGGGGTCGCCATGGCAACGCGCGGCCCCACCTTGTTCTTTCCCGCCCCCGCCTGGATTCTGGGGTCTGGTGGCCGAGGACTGCAGGTCTGACGGCTTCCAGGAAGCGAGGACCAGGCGGGCTGGGTTTCGCTCCGGGGTCGGGGTCACAGTCTGGGAAGAGCGATGACTTTTCAGATTTGGGGGTGGCGGAGGGAAGACGCATCTCAGGTTTTGGCCTGGGCGCCCCACGCCGAGAGAGGGGGAGCGATGCCGTGCCAGACCCTGGGTGAGCCCTCCGCGGGGGTCTTGGGGGGGCTTCGGGAGGCGGCCTGGGGTTGGGGTAGGAGGAGAGGCAGGGAACGGGCTCCAGGCCTCGGCTAGGTGCGCAGAGGGGCCCATTGCCTGGTCTCTCTGTGCATCTGCAGCCTCACCGAGTCACGGAGTCCTGCTAGGGCGTGGCCGCAGCGTAAAGGTCCTCCGCCTGGCAGTCTCTGGTACTTAGCACCAACCTGCGCCCAGCAACTGCGGTCACCCTTTGTATGGTTGTCATATCCCGCGTTACGGGTTTTGATGGGCACTATAAAATGAGAATCGTCACAGATTATGACACATCAGGTGGTTTCACTGGGGAGCCCTACCACCATGCAGATTTGAAGAAATAATGGTGCACACGTATTCCATTAAGTCGGCCTGGTCATAACACTTGGGTTTGGGTTTTAAATTCTTAAGAATTCAATGTCATGCTTCATGATAGCTAGCTGAAGTCAGATCTAGAATACTAAATTATGCAGAACTCTGAATTTTTGTTCAGTGAAGGAAAAATGGGCACTTTGACTACTTGGGCTTGTACATTAGTCAGATATTATAGATAATTAAGTGTTATACGAAGTGCTTTGTTCCCCCTTTGTGCTAAAGGGGATTAAACTCAGGGACGCTCTACTATTGAGCTATATCCCCAGCCCTTTCTATAATTTTTTATGTTGAAATAGAGTCCTGCTAGGTTGCCAAGGCTGATCTCAGATTTGCAGGTCTTGCCCTTCAGAGGCGCTAGGATTATAGGCACGCACCACAAAGTGTTTCATTTTTCCGCACCTCAGCTTTGTCATCTCTGTTTTCTGAAAATATTCCTGCCAGTCACAAGTGATGAGAGTATGGGGAAGCATCTGTATTTCTTAAAGAATAAAATTTGTGAGAGAGAAGATATATTTGGGAGTTGAAAATGTCATTTAAAAATCTGGACTTTAAAATATGTCTTGGCATTCAAACTCAAACACAGACATCATCAGCTATATGGAAGGACAGGGAACTGTGGTTCATGCAATACAAAACTACAATTGGAATGGAAAAACAAGATAGAAAGAAAGTTGAAGTGACTGAAAGAATTGAGCAGCTTCCGCTTCTCCGTTTTTGTCGGTGTTACTGTTTTAACTGCTGTGTTTGTTATGAGAGATAGTAGTATCTTAGAGCTTTACCTTTTATTTTATTATAGGTTTATTCTGAATATTTTTTGCTTGGAATTTATCCTTAAGAGCATATCTGTTATCTACCATTTGCATGAGACCCTTAAATGTGTCGCCTATGTCCCCAACCTATCTCCTTAGAAAATAATTTTTAAAAACTCATTTTGTTAGGGAAGAGTTTCCATAAAGTAAAACAACTGTAGGAGAATGGCAAAACTGCAGAAACTTAAAAATGATTCAGACCTTTGTCTGGAGCAGGCATGGCAGTTTGCTATGGTACGAGTGAGAGAGACATAAAGAGAAATTAGGTAGGAGATATTCAGGAAAAAGGAAAAGCAAACCAGTGTTCATTTTATAGAGGAAGGGACAAAGTTTGTATATTTTTTATTGTCTTGTGAGTGATATTGGATTCCTTTCTTGTATTTCCAGCTACAAAAGACCCTACAGCTGTAGAGAGAGCAAACTTGTTAAACATGGCTAAACTGAGTATTAAAGGACTCATTGAATCTGCTCTCAGCTTTGGTCGCACTTTGGACTCCGACTATCCCCCTTTGCAGCAGTTCTTTGTCGTTATGGAACATTGTCTGAAACACGGTCTTAAAGGTATCATGAAATTTAAAAAAATTCACTTTAGAATCCCTCCCTTTCTATCTTAGCCTAGAAAATGTATTTTTGAGGCCATAATTACTGTTATTTTGTGTTTAAAAAATATTTAGTGGGTTGATTTGGGGGAGAAATACCATTTTGTTTTCTAATAGGTGATCTTCAGAAAATGCTTAATTGTTTGTAAATTTTTTTTCTTTATTAAACATTTTTTCAACATGTACCCTAGAACTGGTTTCCATTTTGTAGAGCAATCAGAATTATTTTAAATTTCAAACTTCAAATGGTGATAAGAACTCAAAGTTTGAGATCTATTAAACAAATACATTGAAATAGTAGATAGCGTAGCTGGACATGGTGGTGCACCCCACCCCTGCAATCCCAGCTCAAGTTCAAGGGTACCCTTTGCTCAACAACTTAGTGAGAACTTGTCTCAAAAAATAAAAAGGTCTGGGGACATAGCTCTGTAGAATAATATCCCTGCGTTCAATCCCCAATGCTATGAAAAACAAAAACAAAAAAACATTAGATTGTTAAAATAGGAACCTCCTTATTCTATGGGAACATATCTAGAGAAAATATTCTCTGGTTTGGGTTATTATAGAAATGAAAGTGATCCCTGAAAAAGATCATCCATTCTATTATACATTCATATTGTGAATGTAAAATGTTTGTTTTATGCTTAATTTCTTTTTCCAGTACTAGAAATAAATCTCAGAGCCTCCTGCATGCTAGACAAGTACTCTACAACTGGGTCACCTCCCCAGTCCTAATAATTAAAAGTTAAAGAGTAGGTCTTATACAACATATACTTAAAAATTAAATATAGACTTGAGGATGTGGCTAAGCACTTGCCTAGTGTGCTTGTAGCTCTGGGTTGAGTCTCTATCACCAGACACACACACACAATTGACAGTTTGATTTGTAGTTCATATGATCAGCATCTACATGGATGGTATATAAGAGTTGTATGCTAGCCTTCATGGTGGTACACACCTATAGCTAGTAGGGAGGCTGAGGCAGAAGGAAAGCAAGTTCCAAGCTAGCCTGGGCAACTTAGTGAGACCCTATCTGAAAAATAAAAAGAGCTGGGGATATAGCTTAGTGGTAAAACATCATTGGGTTCAATCTATAGTAACCCCCTGCCAATTTTTTTTCTATATGATAATATTCATTTTTACTTTTGTTTAAAAATGATTTTTTAAGATATTAGGGATTGAACCTATGGATGCTCTATCACTGAGCTGTATCCCTGGCTTTTTATGTTTTGGTTACTACGGATTGAACCCCTAGCCCTTTTTATTTTTTATTTTGAGACAGGTTCTTGCTAAGTTACTTAGGTCCTCACTAAGTTTCGGAAGCTGGCCTGGAACTTGTGATCCTCCTGCCTCAGTCTCCTGAATCACTGGGATGACAAGTATGCACTGGCTAAAGAATTAAAATAATTTCTTAAAATTGCGCTGGGCATTGTGGCACACACTCTAATCTCAGCAGCTTGGAAGGCTGAGGCAAGAGGATTGTAAGTTCAAAGCCAGCCTCAGCAACTTAGTAAGACCCTGTCTCAAAACATAAAAGGGCTGGGGAGCAGGGCTTGGTGACTCACACCTGTAATCCCAGCAGCTTGGGAGGCTGGGACAGGAGGATTGTGAGTTCAAAGCCAGCCTCAGCAAAAATGAGGTGCTAAGCAACTCAGTGAGACCCTGTTGCTAAATAAATATTATATATACACACATATATTTTAGGGGATGTGGCTCAGTGGTTAAGTACCCTGGGTTCAATCCATAGAACCAAAAAGAAAAAAAAGAAAAAAAATTATATGAATGATAGTGAAATATACTTTTTGGCACAGTATTCCCCCACCCTACCTTATCTGTGACCCCTCAGTGGATGTCCAAAACCATGAATAGTACCAAACCCTATGGTTTACTTTGTTTTTTTCTTATGCATGACTATGAAAAAGTTTAATTATCATTTAGACACAGTAAGAGATTAACAACAATAATAAAATAGAAAAATTATTACAATATACAGTAATAGAAGTTGTGTGAATGTGGTCTGTATGGAATTTTCTATGTAATACTTTCAGACCATAGTTGACTACAGGTACCAAAGTATAGAAACCTCAGATAGAGGGAACTATTGAAGTATATCAAACAATATAACATAAAATAAAATAATGCCTGGCATAGTGGCAAAAATCTGAAGTCCCAGCTACTCAAGAGACTGAGTTGGGAGGATTCATTGATCCCCAAGTTTGAGATCAACCTGGGCAACACAGTGAGAGCCCATCTCAAAAACAAAAACAAACAAAAATCATAACTACAGAGAGCAAAATATGAATTCTGTTCGTTCCTTTCCATTCATCTTCCTGAAGAGAATCATTCTTTCAGCTCTTTTTCTTTTTTTTTCCCTTTTACTCTAAATACCATTGTGTTTTATTATCCTGCAATTTTTGTTTTTGGAGAACTTTACGTAGAAAGATTCCTAAGAGTATTATTACCAGGTCAAAAGATATAATTGGCATTGTACAGGCTTCACTGATTTATCCACTAGCAGTGGACAAGAGCATTTGTTTCCCCACATTTTTGTTCTCTCCTGATGTCGTCAGTCTCTAAACACGTTTTTTGTTTTGTTTTTGAGAGGAGCTCTCCTTATCTTGCCCAGGCTGGTCTCAAACTCTTAAGATCAAGCCACTCTCCTGCCTCAGACTCCCAAGTAGTTGCAACTCCAGGTGCTTCCACATTCTGCTTCAAAATACTTTGAATACATAGAAAATCACCAGTCTGGTCCAATCAGACCTTTGTGATTTTTAATTTCCTTTTCAAAAAATTTTATTTTTAAAAATAGCAGTGATGTAGATCTTTATTTTCCCAAAGCCTAATAAATTGGAATTTAGAATTTGCTGGCCAAAATAGTTATTTTCATAATTCATTATCATTTACAAAATATAGTAAACCATTTTCTAGTAGTCATAGACTTATCCCCCCCCCCCCCCCGCTTTTTAGTACTAGAGATTGAACCCAGTGGCACTTTACTGCTGAGCTAGGTGCCCAACACTTTTTAAATTTTTATTTTGAGAAGGGTCTCACTAAGTTGCTTTGGAATAAGTTGCTTAGGGCTCACTAAGTTCCTGAGGCTTGGAAGCCTCATGCCTCAGCCTCCATAGTTGCTGGATTACAGGTGTGTGTCATAGTGGCATCCCCAACCCTTTTTATTATTTTTTTATATCTTTATTTTTGTTTATTTTTATGTGGTGCTGGAGTATGAACCCAGGACCTCACGAGTGCGAGGCAAGCACTCTACCACTGAGCTACAACCCCAGCCCCCCTTTTTATTTTTTGAGACAGGGTCTTGCTAAGCTACTGAGAACCTTGCTAAATTTCTGAGACTGGCCTTAAATTTGGGATCCTCCTGCCTTAGCCTCCCAAGTGACTGGTGTGTACCAACCACCAAGCCTGGCTCCTGCTTATCTTAATGCATCTAGGTTTTTTTTTTTTTTTTTTTTTGTGCTGGGGATTGAACCTAGTGGAGATTAACCCCTGAGCCATATCCCCAACCCTTTTTGTTTTTTTATTTATATATATTTAGTTATCAATGGACATTTATTTAATGAATTTATTTTTTTATTTTTATTTTTTTAAAGAGAGAGAGAGAGAGAGAGAGAGAGAGAGAATTTTTTAATATTTATTTTCCATTTCTCGGCAGACACAACATCGTTGTTTGTATGTGGTGCTGAGGATCGAACCCGGGCCGCACGCATGCCAGGCGAGCGTGCTACCACTTGAGCCACATCCCCAGCCCATGAATTTATTTTTATATGGTGCTGAGACTTGAACCCAGTGCCTCACACATGCCAGGCAAGCACTCTGCCACTGAGCTACAACCCCATTCCCTTGATCAAGGGTCTCGCTAAAAAATAAATTCATAATTTTTCATAATTAAAAGGAAAACACCTTGTTATTTGTGCTTGGCTTATTTAAACTTGTAAAGATCAATCTGCAAGGGCTACCAGTCTTTATTTTTGTACTGGTCAAGAATGAGTCTGGGGTTGAAGATGTAGTGAATTCAATTCTTAGCACCACATAAACATAAACAAATAAAATAAAGGCATGCTGTCCATCTACCAAAAAAAAAAAAAAAAAAAAAAAAGGATGAGTCTGGTCATTGTTTAATTACTTGCTATATTCTTTTCTTTTTAAAGTGGTATAGGGGATTGAACCCAGGAGTTCTTTACCACTGAGTCGTATTCCTAGCCCTTTTAATTTTTTGATTTTGCAACAGGGTCTTACTAACTTGCCTAGGATGGTGTCAAACTTAGAATACTCCTGCCTCAGCCTCCTGTGTGGCTGGGATTACAGGGTGTGCCATCATGACCAACTCTGCCTGCATACTTTTGATATGAAAGACTGTCCCAAATGCATTTTTCCGATATGGCAAAATGTGTGTGTGTCAGGGGCAGAATGGGCAACAAGTTCCTGATTGAACAGGTTCCTGATCAACAAGAATGGAAAAGTGGAGCATGGAGGGGCACACCTATAATTCCAGCTACTCAGAATGCCAAGTCAGTCTAGGCAATTTTATTGATACTTTGCCTCAAAATAAACAAAAACAAGGGCTGGAGATGTAGCTCAGTGGTAAAGAACCTTTTTACTACTTTGGGGCTGGGGCTGGGGTTGTGGCTCAGCAGTAGAGTGCTTGCTTAGCACCACAATAAAATAAAGGTCTTGTGTCCAACTGCAACTAAAAAAAAAAAAAAATATATATATATATATATATATATATATATATATATATATATATATTTCTATCACCTCTGGGTTAAATACCCAGTACCAAAAAAATTAGTTAAAAAAAATAAAGGAGTGGAAAGGTCTTTGAATAATGGTATGTTAAGTTAGAAATAATGAAACTAAATATTTAAGGTGAAGTTAATACCATTTTATATGTTGAAACTGTCGGTATTGTACTTTTTTCTTTCTTTTTTTTTTTTCCCTCCAGTAAGAAAATCATTTTTGAGTTACAACAAAACTATTTGGGGCCCTCTGGAACTGGTGGAGAAACTTTACCCAGAAGCAGAGGAAATAGGAGCCAGTGTCCGAGACTTACCTGGTCTTAAGTAAGTAATGTTATTAGTGTTCATTCTTAACCTCCGCAGTGTATTTACTGTCCTCTAACATACCTCATAGTTTATCATCTTCTCTCAGCCTTAATGATACCAAGAATTCAGTCCTAGTCTCCGGTAAAAATCCAATGACAAGGACAAGGTTTTAAAGAAAAAGAAGATTATTGCTTTGCCAGCAAAGGAGAATACACAGTGGACTCCTATCCCAGGGGCTGTGATTCTAACAACCAGGGGAAATAGTGGGATTTTAAAGAGGGGATACAAAGGCTACACTCTGGCTGTGCCTCCTCAGGAGTTTCAATTCAGCTTTAGCCTTGAGAGGTAGCCATTTCTCAGACCCCTTGGTGCCAGCTCTGAAGTCTAGATTCCTTCATTCCTGTGCCCTGAGCTGAAAGATAGATAACTTGACCTAGGACAGAAAGGTTAATCTTGTTTCCCCATGATTAGGAAGGAAAAAAAGGAAGGGGGGGAGGATTCAGTTTTAAATTAAGCTGCAGTGGCAGAGCAGCAAGGGTTATATTCAAATCATGAGTGGACCCCTATTGTATTACATACCCTTCTTTCCTTGTCTTCTAATAAAATTCTGTTCATGCTTTGTTTGTTTTTTGAACTAGGGATTGAACTCAGAGGTGCTTTACCACTGAGCCACATCTCCAGCCCCATCCCATTTTATTTTTTTAAAATTTTTTATTTTTAGGTGAACACAATATCTTTATTTTATTTTTATGTGGTGCTGAGGATTGAACTTAGTGCCTCACGCCCATCCCCATTTAAAAAATTTATGTAAAAATTTTTTGAGACAGTGTCTCACTAAGTTGCTTAGGGCTTGCTAAGTTGCTGAGACTGGCCTTGAATTTGTGATCCTCTTGCTTGAGCCTCTGGGATTACAGGCATGTACCCCAGTATTTGGCAAACTGTTTATTCTATATGATTCAGCTCAGATTCCACCTCCTTCAATAGAAGTTAACCATCCTTCCTTTTTTAAAAAAAAATCTTTGCTTTATTTTATTTATTTTTATGTGGTGCTGAGTATTGAACCCAGGGCCTCGCACATGCAAGGCACGTGCTGTACGGCTGAGCCACAACCCCAGTCCCCCCATCCTTCCTTTTAAGTTCTTACCACTAACAGGGGAAATAAATATATATATGTGTGTGTTGTATCATTACTTCAGTTTCATTGTATTGTAGGAAATTGTAAGTCACTTTAAGAGGCTGTATCAACCTGGGTGCAGTGGCACACATCTGTAATCCCAGCAATTCTGGAGACTGAGGCAGGAGGATCACAAGTTGAAGGCCAGGTTTGGCAATTTAGCAAGGCCCTAAGCAATTAGCAAGACTTTGACTCAAAATAAAAAATAAAACAAGGCCTGGGGATGGTGCTCAGTGGTAAAATGCCCCTAGGTTCAATCCTAGTTACCAAAAAAAAAAAAAAAAAAAAAAGGATATATTAATTCTACATCTGTTCTGAGGGTTAAACTAGTTTCTTCAAAGTAGGCAGTCAATAACTATATGTTGAAGACTGAAGTAGGCTTAATCCAGGGCAAAGGTTCAGGAGAGTTTTCAGTTAAACTCTTCATATACCATAGGATTTGTGCAAATTGTTTCCTTCCACCTGAAATTGGAGCCTATAGCGCCATCTGCTTATTTTGTTGGATTAATGTATGTGAAATGCCCTAAAAGCTGGAAACTTCCAGCTAAGAAATCATGACTGTTGAAACCTTTGCTGAGAATTGGATTCAGGGCCTCACACGTGTTAGGCCGGTGGTCAGCCTCTGAGCTACACCCACAGCCCAAGGCTAAGTTCCATGTTTCTTTCTTTCTTTTTTTCCTCTTTTTTGTACCAAGGGTTGAACCAGAGGCACTACACACTGAGCCATATCCCCAGCTCTTTTTTATTTTTCATTTTGAGACAGGATTTCTTTAAGTTGCTTATGGCCTCACTAAGCTGCTGAGGCTGGCCTCAAACTTGCAATCCTCCAGAGATAACATTTTTATGCTTAGGATTTTCTGTCAGGATTATCAGTTTGTTTTTTCCAACCCTGACTCTCTCAGTTTGTATTTTCTTTACAACTTAGGGTTTTATATGTTGTGGGGAGTATGATAGTGTTTTTACAAATATTCAGATATTTGTAAATTGGGCTTAATTGAGTGATAAGAATAAATCAATACTACTGAGTACTGTGTGGGTAATATATAATCTTTTTACAAAAATTGTCTCATTTGGTTGTTTTTTTTTTGCTTTTGTAATAGGTGTTGAACCCAGGGGTGCTGAACTACATCTCCAGCCCTTTTTATGTTTTATTTTGAGATAAGGCCTTGCGAAGTGTCTAAGTCTGACTTTGAATTTATGATCCTCCTGCCTCAACCTCCCAAACTGCTGGGATTACAGACATGTGGTACCACATCTGGCTCATTAAATGTTTGCTAATCTTATAGGGTAGATATAATAATTGTATAGATGGAAAAAATTAAGGTCAGATAAGTGGTATGGGCTGGGCATGGTGGTACATTTCTGTAATTCTAGTAAGTCAGGAGGCTGAGAGAGGAGGACTGTAAAGGCCAACCTCAACAAATTAGTGAGGCCCTAAGAAATTTAGTGAGACCCTGTCTCAAAATAAAAACAAAAACAAAAACAAAAAAACCTACCTGCCATTGGCTGGGGTTAGGGCTCAGTGGCATAGCACTTGCCTAGAATGTGTGCGATACTAGGTTCAATCTTAGCACCGTATACAAAAATAAATAAAATAAAAGCATGCTGTCCATCTACAACTACAAAAAAATAAAAATAAATAAAACTACCTGCCAGAATCTTCTCTGCAAAAGAACATGTGAAAGTAAACTGGGCAAGGTGGTGCAGGCCTATATTCCCAGCAATTTAGGAGACTGAGGCAGGAGGATTGTTAATTTGAGGGCAGCTTCAGCAACTTGCAAGGCCTTAAACAACTTAGCAAAACCCTGTCTCCATAAAGGGTTGGGGATGTGGCTCAGCAGTTTAAGCATCCCAGGGTTCAATTCCCAGTACTTATAAAAAAAAAAAGAAGAAAGTATGAATGATACCATTCTCTTAAAAAATCTTTAAAATTTGATTTTATTTTTACTAAAATATAGAATTTAAAATTTGGATAAAAGAAGTACGAGGTTTAATTTCTCTTTTTGTGTGTCTGGCCTCTTTCTCTCTTTCTTCCCACCCTACCCCCAACACCCTGTACTAGGGATTGAACTGAGGGGTTCTTTACTACTGAGCTACATCTCTACCTTTTTATTTTTTATTTTGAGACAAGGTCTCACTAAGTTGCCAAGGCTGACCTCAAATGTGTCATCCTCCTGCTTCAGCCTCCTGAGTCAGTGGGATTACATGGTGAGCCAACATGTCCAGCTGTATACAGCTTTATTGATGCATTTTTGCCTATTCACTTTTAGAGGGCTAAGATTATTTAGACAAAATATTTCTTATAGAAATATTCTTACTATTTAGTGAATCATTTCTTTGTGTTTATTTATTAATTTTTAGATGAAGTCTCACTAAGTTACTGAAGGCCTTACTAGATTGCTGAGGCCAGCCTCAAACTTGTGATCCTCTTGTTTTAGCCTCCAAAGTTGCTGGGATTACAGGCATGTGCTCCATGCTGGCTGTGAATAATTTCTTTATTTTTTTATTGGCACATTCTAATTATAATATTGTGATTTATTGTTACATATTTGTAACATAATTTGGTCAACTTCATTTCCCAGTATCGCTTCTTTTAAGGCATAAAATGGTACTTACATACTTTATAGGAGCAGGGACTGGTTAACTTGCTGGCTTAAAACTATAAAAACGAGCTTTGAACCCTGGTAGCATCGTAGCCAATGAGGTTATCCAAGGTGTGATTATTGCTAATTGAAAACTATAAAATTGAAAAGAACACCATGATAAAATGGCTTTTTTCTTTGTTGTGTACCACAACAGAGATGGAACATGTATTCCATGGTCTTAGAGCTAAGGCTATTTTCTGACCATTTGGTTCTTCTTTTTAGGACCCCACTGGGCCGTGCAAGAGCATGGCTTCGATTAGCCCTCATGCAGAAAAAAATGGCTGATTACCTGCGTTGCTTAATTATTCAGAGGGATCTCTTGAGGTTGGTACCATTAACTCATGTTCATTTTTTTTCATTTATATTCTCTCTTCTAAAAATGATCCAACCTGTAGTATAAAAGGATACAAAAGATATAAAAATGTGACATAAAATACAAGAGGAGTAAAATGAAAGAGAGGAACTAACCCCAAATAGGAATACCATGGGGTTTTTATCAGCTAATATAGGAAAATTTACATATGTTCTGTTTCTAAGTTAGTTTATTTTTCTGAATTATAGTTAATTCTATGGATAAAAATTTGTTTTGGAATTTGGGGGTTAATTCTGTTTCTTCCTAGATCTTGAATGTCCAGTACAGATAAATGCTTCAACTGTGTTGTGAGCACTGTTTAAACTGAAGGTCAAATATTTAAGACAGACAACCAGAGAAAGGCAATCAGTCTTTCAAGGAAGTGTACCCAGGCAACCTTTCATTTGTCCTTGGTGTTATAGTCTCTCTCTCAAAGTTTTGAAGAGCATGTTCCTGTTTTTGGATTTACGTATGACTTTGGTTCTATATCTCAGTAGTCCCATTTGTAAAATGAGAATATCCATACTGTAAGCCCTGTTATATTTCTCAACAATATTCTGAAGAGGAGGACATGAGATAGTGGTAACTACTTTGTGAGTATAGACAAGGGATTCTTAACCACTGAGCCACATCCCCAGTCCTTTAAAAATTTTTTAAAATTTTGAGATAGGATCTTGTTAAGTTGCATAGGGCCTCGATAAATTGCTGAGGCTGGCTTTGAATTTTCAATCCTCCCTCAGCTGGGATTTAGAAGTGTTAGCCACCACGCCTAGTATTAGATTACCCTACTTCTTTCACAGGTCTCTTATTTGAACTTTTTTTTAAATACAGATATCCACATGTGAATCTATCTATCTATCTATCTATCTATCTATCTATCTATCTACTTTGCAGTACTGGGAATTGAACTCAGGGGCATCTCTACCACTGAACTGCATCCCCAGTCCTTTTTTTATTCTGAGACAGGGTCTCACTAAATTGCTGAGGCTATCCTGGAATTTGTGATCTTCTTGCTTCAGCCTTTTACCTTGCTGAGATTATAGTCATGCACCACTATGCCTGGCTTTCCATAAATATGTTTAAAAGATAACTTAAAATACACCTTTTTGGGCTGGGGATGTGGCTCAAGTGGTAGCACGCTCGCCTGGCATGCGTGCGGCCCGGGTTCTATCCTCAGCACCACATACAAACAAAGATGTTGTGTCCGCCGAAAACTAAAAAATAAACATTAAAAAAAAAATTTCTCTCTCTCTCTGTCTCTCACTCTTTCTTTAAAAAAAATACACCTTTGAAATGCACTGATTTGAACATGGGCTTTGAAATATTTTGTTATTATTTTTATTTTTATTTATTTTGGTACTGCGGATTGAATTGAGGGGTGCTTATCCATTAATCCACTTCCCCAGTCCTTTTTTTTAATATTTTTTTTTAGTTATTGATAGACCTTTATTATTATTTATTTATATGCGATGCTGCGAATCAAACCCAGTGCCTCATCCATGCTAGGCAAGCACTCTACCACTGAGCTATAATCCCAGCCCTTCCCCAGTCTTTTTTATATTTTATTTTGAGGTCTCACCAAATTACTTAGGACCTTGCTACATTGCTAAGGCTGGCTTTGAACTTGCAATTCTCCTGCCTTAGCCTCCCAAGTTGCTAGGATTGCAAGCATGTGCCACCATAATTGGCTATTTTTATTTCAAAAAAATTTTTGTGTAGTATTGGGGATTGAACCCAGGGATGTTCTACCTCTGAGCCATGACCCCAGCCTTTTTAATTTTTAATCTTGAGACAGGATCTCACTGAATTGTCAAAGTTGGCCTCAAACTTTTGATCCTCCTACCTCAGCCTCCCTAGTGCTAGGATTATAGGGGTGTGCCACCATGCCCAGCTTGAAATGTTTTATAGTTATTTTCCACCTTAGTTTTTATCCCAAAGGTTTTAGTGAATCCTAGTTCTGAAAATTCAGTTCTAATAAAATGAATAATCAGATTAGCAAATCGCTGCATGTGCTTGTTTATTACTGAGAATTGAAACCAGTGTGTTCTACCACTAAGCTATATCCTTTTTTTATTTTGAGGTAGGTTCTCACTGAGTTTTTGAGGCTACCCTCAAACCCGTAATCCTCTTGCCTCAGTCTCCTAATTGGCCGGGATTACAGGCCCCTATGCCAGCCCACTGTCCTGAAAGTCGGAAATATTTCAGGTGTCAGTGTTGCCTTTCTTTTAATCTCACTTTGCTTTTCTCTTTCTCTCTTAAAATTACTTTTCCTGTTTTATTTCCTTTAGTCCTTTTTCTTCCAACTTTTTAAAAATATTTAAATTTTGAAAAGTTAACATGTAGAAAGGTTAATTTTAAAGTTACCGAACATGGCTGGGAGCATAACTCAGTGGGAGAGCGCTAGTGTAGAATGCATGAGGCCCTGGGTTCATCTCATAGCACTGCAAAAATTTTAAAAATAAAGGCATCTAATATGGATTGCATCCATGTCTGCAAGGTGGGAGATAAGTTGCTAAGATTTCAAAGTTTTATTTTAGAAATAAATTTGTGATTTAAAGTTTTTGTTCTTCTAATTTTCACAGTGAGTTCTATGAATATCATGCACTAATGATGGAAGAAGAAGGAGCAGTAATTGTTGGACTGCTGGTTGGTCTGAATGTAATAGATGCTAATCTTTGTGTGAAGGGAGAGGATTTAGACTCACAAGTAAGTGCAGAAGGTTTTCAGTTTGCAAACTTACTCTTGATCGAGATGTCACTCCAGGTTGTAAACAGTGCTATTAAACACTAAAGAAAAATTAAGAGGGGAAAAAGAGTTGCATGATTAGGTATCATTTCTTCCCTTTAAATAAAAATAACCTTATTAATTTCAGGTTGGAGTGATTGATTTTTCCATGTATTTAAAAAATGAAGAAGATATTGGAAATAAAGAAAGGTATGATTTTCCTAAGTTATTTCACTTTTTTAAAATATTTATTTTTCAGGTTTAAGTGGACACAATATCTTTATTTTACATTTATGGGTGCTGAGGATAGAACCCAGTGCCTCGCGCACGCTAGGCGAGTGCTCTCCCACTGAGCTACAACCCCAGCCCCTTATTTCACTTTTTTAAAAAAATATAGCTCTTTAAAAATCAATTTTAGATTAATCTATTTACATTGTGGTTTGTGTCCATGTCCCCTGTCACTCCAACCCCATGACTCCTTTTTTGTTTCATTTTACTTTCTTTAAAAGCTTTACAAAGCAAAATGAGAAAAATCAGTTGGAAGAAGGTGACTTTAATGTGAAGTAGGACTTTTGATCATACCTGTACTTAATAAGATCCATTTTAATAGGTGTGTTTTGTAATAATGCTGATTTATTTCAAAGTCCAATTATTTAAAATATACTAACAGTGTTGTTAAGTCTAGTATTAGTGAATAATTTATTGAACAAAAATTATGATTACTTAGTACACAGTTTATATCTGAGACTACAAAAATCCTTGAATTTTGTTTTAAAGGCAAGACAATGTTGTTTTCTGATAATTTTTTAGATGATTTAGATATTTTTCCCACCCTTCCAAATAGCATAAAGCTTCTTTTTCTCCCCTCTAGGAATGTTCAAATTGCTGCTATTTTAGACCAAAAAAATTATGTTGAAGAATTAAATAGACAACTCAAGTAAGTATTATGGATACCTCACATACTTATTAATATTCTTAGGCTTTGCTTTCAGTTTACATCTTTCCTTTCTCCTAAGCTTAGTTAAGAAAGGGTGGAAAGAATATATAGAGAGAACAGAAATTAAGAATACATAGAATTGAGCTGGGTGTGGTGGTGCGTGCCTGTAATTCCAGCAATTTGGGAGGCTGAGGCAGAAGAATTTCAAGTTCAAAGCAGCCTCATAAAAGCGAGGCGCTAAGCAACTCAGTGAGACCCTGTCTCTAAATAAAATACAAATTAGAACTGGGGGTGTGGATCAGTAGTCAAGTGCCCCTGAGTTCAATCCCTGGTACCCCAAAAAAGAAAAAGGTTTGGGGATATGGCTCAGTGGTTAAGTACCCCTAGGTTCAATCCCAAGTTCCAAAAAAAGAAAAGGAAAAAAAAAAAAGAGATAAAGAAAAATGATTTAATATGAACAGAAAAACATTTTTCTTATTTCACCAATCTTATATACAAATACTTGTGTCTGAGGGTGGTATAAAATTTGTTGTACCTATAGATATAAAAAGAACAGATAAATAAATAAAAATTGTTTGGTTTACTATAAATATTGCTGTAACAGATTATATTACATATTATTGGGAAAAGTTTGAGAGGATATTATCAAGTAGGCCTTGGACAACAAACCTAATAAATGTATAATAGTGTCCACTCCTTTTTTAAAAAAATTTTTTAATATTTATTTTTTAGTTCTCAGCGGACACAACATCTTTGTTGGTATGTGGTGCTGAGGATCGAACCCGGGCTGCACGCATGCCAGGCGAGCGCGCTACCGCTTGAGCCATATCCTTAGCCCACACTCCTTTTTTTTTTTTGGTTTCTAGATATTGAACCCAGGAGTGTTTTACCACTGAACTTCATCCCCAACCTTTTTAAAATTATTTATTTATTTATTTGTTTGTTTGTTTGTTGTAGTTGGACACAATTCCTTTATTTATTTATTTTTATATGGTGCTGAGGATCTAACCCAGGGCCTTGCACGTGCAAGGCGAGCACTCAACTGCTGAGCTACAATTTCAGCCCTAAAATTTTTTATTTTGAGGGGCTGGAGTTGTAGCTCAGTGGTAGAGTGCTTGCCTCACATGTGTGAGGAACGGGGTTCGATTCTCAGTACCACATAGAAATAAATAAATAAAGGTCCATTGACAACTGAAAAAATATTTAAATTTTTTTTTTTTTTTGTGAGACAGGTCTTACTAAGTTGCTGAGGCTCATCTTGACCTCGCTATTCTCTGCCT
This sequence comes from Urocitellus parryii, assembly GCF_045843805.1. Taxonomy (NCBI): domain Eukaryota; kingdom Metazoa; phylum Chordata; class Mammalia; order Rodentia; family Sciuridae; genus Urocitellus; species Urocitellus parryii. Next base: position 156,454,412 of record NC_135535.1, on the reverse strand, counting down.
CAGCTTTCCAGTCGCTGGAATTATAAATGTACACCACTGTGTCCTGCTAGTATCCACTCTTGATCCACTTAGAAATACAAAACCAAATGTGTTTGTGTAGAGTTACATGCGTTTTGACTATATTCACGAAAGATAGTGTGTCTAGGTATCAGCCAAATGGGTACCTGCTGCTGGGTATCTCATATCCATGTTTTTCAAGCTATGTGTGACTTTGAAGGTTTGTTTCTAAGTTATTATGAAAATAGGGGAAACAGATTGGGAGTTGAACTGAAAAGCACTGTATGCTTCATTAAGCCACATGATTATATACTGTACATTTAAAATTTATCCTTTTAAAAATAATTTAAATTTTAACAATATTTATTAATTTTGTGTGGAATTTCCATTCCTCAACTGGTAAATGTTACCAGTTAAATGTAAGAAGGACTCTAAGAAGACAATGAAAAATGAACAGTCCTAGGTTGATTATTTTGTTTTTTTATGATGGTGTTGGGGATGGAACCCAGGGCCTTGCATATGGTAGGCATGTGCTCTACCACTGAGCTATATCACCAGTCCTGGTATGTGAGTAGAAATATTGTTTTGCTGTCCTAGCCAAATAAGTTATCCTAGTAAATGAAATTTCCCACTTCCAGACATTTGTTCAGGATAGTTGGTATATGTCACATAATGAGTCCAGGATAACATTGATTTTCTTGCCTTCGTGAGTTTGTATGATTGTGAATGAGTTTTTTCTTTTGTTAATTTCAGCAGTACAGTCAGCAGCCTCCACTCAAGAGTTGATTCATTGGAAAAGTCAAACACTAAGCTGATTGAAGAGGTATTGTCTCCCAGTAATGGATGATTTTTTTTGATGGATCTACTATTTGTGATCCTTTTCCCTTTTAAGTATAAAGCCATTAAGTGGATCTGTACACACACACTTTTATCATGATGGAATACTTGCATTTATAATTGTGATTGTGAATTCTAGGAACAACATATATTCATAGACAAATTCCCAGTTATGCAAATCTGTGAGATACTATTGAAATACTTCTGAAAATGAGCGCCAGAGATGAAGCTCACATAGACTTTTCTATAGATAAGTTATGATTCCCATTTTAAATCTGAATGATATGTATTTAGATAGTGGATTGACCTATAGTTAGAAATTCTTTTTTCATTGACACTGTGTGTCCCTGTTTTTCCACTATTCAGCTTACTTTTCTTCACAAGCATCATTGCATGGTTGTGTCTGCCCTTCTTCAACCCTCTCGTGTGTAAAAGTCATCCCATTTGTCCTGGTTTCCTCTGTTGTGAATGTGGCAATCCAGTGGTCTGAGAGCTCATTTGAAGAACCAGAAACTTGTCTTAGCTGTCTTGTTCAAACTATTTGCAGTTATTTTTCTAGAAAAGTTAAAAATCTATCAGTCAGGAGTGGTGGTGCATGGCTTTAATCCCAGCTACGTCGGAATCTGTGGATTGGAGAATCACAAGTTTGAGGCCACCTTGAGAAGTTTAGTGAGACTCTGGCTCAAAATAAATATCTACCAAATCAAAGAACTTTTGCTTCCTATTTTCAAGATTTTTTTAGACTAGAAGAAGAAGCCTGTTATTAGTACTATGAATTCTATTTTCCACGTTAATTAAAATTCTTAATTCTTTAAGAATCGGCCTGTTCTTGAGGCTGGGGTTGCTCAGTGGTAGAGCACTTGCCTAGCATGTGTGAGGCACTGGGTTCAATCCCCAGCACTACATAAAACTAACTAAATAAAATAAAGGTATTGTGTCCATCTACAATAAAAATAAAAAATAAAAAAGAGAATTGGCCTGCTCTTTCTAAATCATAGAATACTTGATGCTTTATAGTATTGCAATTCAAAATCTATCTTTATGTTGATGATTGGACTCATTGGGCCCATTATTGCTGCTTACTAGTTCGTGCCTCTTCTTTTTGGTGCATGTGTGGCACTGGGAATTGAACCCAGGGATACTCCACTACTGAGCCACATCCCCAGTCCTTTTTATATTTTATTTTGAGATAGGATCTTGCTGAGCTGTTTAGAGCCTTGCTAAGTTGCTGAGGCTGGCTTTGAATTCGAGATCCTCCTACTCGGGCTCCCAAGCTGCTGAGATTACAGGTATGCATCACTGAGCTCAGCTGCCTTTTAAATTTTGAGACAGATTCTCTCTAAGTTGCTGAGGCTGGCCTTGAATTTGCCATTCTCCTGCATCAGTCTCCTGAGTTGCTGGGATTACAGGCATGAGTTACCATGCACAGTTATCCTGTTACATTTTCAATGATAGCACAACCTTCTTTTCTTATGTGTGTTTCTGTTTTTACACAAGGCTTTATTATCATCTTGTTTAATGCATAATTGAGTACATATATATTTATTTATTTATATAATGCTCACAGACTTTTCATTCTGGACATATTATAAACCTCACAGTAAGCATAACATGATTGTTATAAGCATAACAAATAAGCTTAATGTGTTTTAATGACAAAAGGAAATAGTAGAAATAGTACAAGAGGAAATAATTTTTTATTGGTATTTTGGGATAATAACACATTTTTCTCATGAAAATTTTTGTAAGTGTAAGACATTTTACTAGTTTTAGGATTTTATTTTCTGTTTATAGCCATGAACATAACCTGTAAGGCAAGTATGTTTAAAATCTTTTTTCTTTGTTCTTGTTTCATAATATTTAGTTAGCAATAGCAAAGAATAATATTATTAAACTCCAAGAAGAAAACCATCAATTACGGAGTGAAAATAAAATGATTTTAATGAAGACACAGCAGCACCTAGAGGTAAGTACAGACTGCTTCCAGACAGATCATCCTGTGTCAGAAATTAAGGGACTTTTGCTTAGTCTAGATATTTCTGTGCTATATTAATAGTAGTAATTATAGAATAAAAAGTTTGTTTTCTTAGCCAGTCATGGTGATGCCTGCCTGTCATGCCCGCTACCCAGGAGACTGAGGCAGAAGGTTGGCAAGTTTGAGGCCAGCCCCAGCAATTGAACAAGACTCTGCCTCAGAAATAAATAAATAAAGGTTGGGGATGTAGCTCAGTGATAAAGAGCTTTTTGGTTTAATTCCCAGCAACAAACAAAACAAGACAAAACACAAGTTGTTTTGTTCTTTTCTTCCTAGGTCACCAAAGTGGATGTGGAAACAGAACTTCAAACATATAAGCATTCTCGGCAGGGGCTGGATGAGATGTATAATGACGCCAGAAGGCAGCTTCGAGATGAATCTCAGTTACGACAGGTAGCTTCCATTCAAATTAGTTAGCAAAATCCTGGGAATAATTTACCTTCAAGCAAGTACCATTTTGAATCTTCCAGTCTTTGATGTGGGAGAGCAAATTCACCTCCTTAATGCTCTCAGAGTTTTTAATGCCCACTCCATTAGCATTTTTGAAACTGTGAGTTATAATTTATGGTTATAAAATGAATGAATTGTGGGCTGGGGATGTGGCTCAAGCGGTAGCGCGCTCACCTGGCATGTGTGCGGCCCGGGTTCGATCCTCAGCACCACATACCAACAAGAATGTTGTGTCTGCCGAGAACTAGAACATAAATATTGAAAAATCTCTCTCTCTCTCTCCTCTCTCTTTAAAAAAAAAAAAAAAAACTAAAAATGAATGAATTGTGATCAACATTGCAAAAATGAAATAGAATTTAATTAAATATGCAAATATTGGTAAAGTCATGTTTAAAATTAACTTTTTTTTTAGCCCTTTAAATTATGTAATGTACAGAAAAAATAAATGTTCAGCCTAATCTATAACACTGTAACCACTACCCAGGTCAAGAGGAGAATATTGCCAGTTTTGTCCCCTTTTGCTGTTTGTAACATTAGGACACTTGTTTTTTTAAAATATTTATTTATTTATGTATCTTTAGGTTTTTTTATGTGGATATATTAGTTTGTTTTTATGTGGTGCCGAGGATCAAACCCAGTGCCTCATGCATGCTAGGCGAGCATTCTACCACTGAGCCACCACCCTAGCCCCAGGAAACTTCTTAATCTGACAAAAATTCTTTAAAAAATTAAACTTATCTTGAGCTATCTTTGGTCTTGTTGCTTCATTAGCTTTTGCTTACAAAAAATTAATACTGAATTTATGAGGCATAAAATATCTTAAACATTAGAATAATAATGATTAACAGAATATAGAAGATATTTTCTTATTCTTTTAAAAATTTTTTTCAGTTGTAGATGGACACAATACCTTTGTTTATTTATTTTTATGTGGTGCTGGGGATAGAACTCCGTGCTTCACACATGCTAGGCAAGTGTTCTAACCATTGAGCCACAACTCCAGCCCAGAAGATATCTTCATTTCAGTAAAAAATGCATTTGAAAATATTTAAAATTATGTTGTTATAGACCTGGTTGATTTCCTTTAGTGGACTTAAAAGGAGAGAGTAGTAAATCTTTCGGATCTCATTTATTGTCCTGTAGCTGATTTTGACATTTATTTATTTAGTTATTGATAGACCTTTATTTTTAAGTTTTTTTTTATATTTATTTTTTAGTTTTAGGTGGACACACTATCTTTTATGTTTATGTGGTGCTGAGGATCAAACCCAGTCCTCACGCATGCCAGGCGAGCGTGCTACCACTTGAGCCACATCCCTAGCCCTGGAACTTTATTTTATTCATTTATTTATATGTAGTGCTGAGAAATTAATCCAGTGCCTCACACATGTGAGGCAAGCGCTCTACCACTGAGCCAGAACTGCAGCCCTGATTTTGACATCTTGAAGTGGCATGTGAATTGAAGATATGTTTAAATTGCAGGATGTGGAGAATGAGCTATCAGTACAAGTTAGTATGAAACATGAGATTGAACTTGCCATGAAGTTGTTGGAGAAAGATATCCATGAGAAACAAGATACTCTAATAGGCCTTCGACAACAACTAGAGGAGGTTAAAGCAATTAACATAGAGATGTATCGAAAGTTACAGGTAAAGAATGTTCAGTTCTTACACTTTTTTCTTTATCTTTCTTTTCTCTCTCTCTTTTTTTTTTTTTTTTTTTTTTGTATTGCTCAGGCCTTATGCATATACCAGGCAAATGCTCAGACACTGAAATACACCCCAGCCCAATTTCTTTTTATATAAATTAAGACAAATATTTGTAGGAAAGGTTTGGTTTTTATTTTTTATTTTTTTGAGGGTACAGGGGATTGAACTCAGAGATAAAGCACCTCTGAGTTCAATCCCCAGTACCATCCCCTCCTCTCCAAAAATGTAATGAAAACATCAAGGAACAAGTTAAATATAACCTGTATGTATGTATGTGTGCATGATGGGCTCTGGGGATTAAACCCACGGCCTTTCATCTGCTAAACACATACTCTAAATCACAGTTATCAAGAGCTCCTAGTATCAAGATTAAATCTTTTGGAAAAACTCTCAAATCTAAATTTGTAATATATTTTGTTAAACTTCTTCACACACTGGTCCTGAGAAAGATTTCAATTTGATTGAAATACTTTGTGATCATAGTTGGAATTTTCTAGTAGTGTGGTAAAATTGCTATTAAGTAGACTTGTTGCTGAAAGCCCTTTACAATTTAATTAATTTTTAAAATGGCCTGTTCTACATGAATTTATCCTGTTGTCTTCCAAAAACATTGAAGTTTGAGTTTTTTCTTTATTTTAAATGAAGACTAGTAGCACTATTTTATATCATAGCATTATTTTAATGTGTAAATTAATCCTGCTCATTTAAAGTAACAATCCCATTGCAAGATGCTGTAGGAAGCATAAACATTCAGGTTTAAAAATGAAAACCACTGTGGCTTTTATGTCTTTGTAAAAAGGGTTGTGAAGATGGCTTGAAAGAAAAAAATGAAATAATTGCCCGACTAGAAGAAAAAACCAATAAAATTACTGTAGCCATGAGGCAGCTGGAACAAAGGTACAGCATTTCCAGTACTAGTTTCTTTTTTCTCCTTCTTCCCTCCTTTTTCTTTATTTAGCTCTGACATTTGCCACAAAAAAATTAGGAAGATATAGATTAGCACTTTTTTGTTTAAGCTGAACAGGATTTTGCATTTTGTTTTGGTTGTTGCATGGAATCAAGTTGCTTTATATTGGGCTGATTCATTTGAAGTCCCCATCTTGTAGATTTTTTTTTTAAAGGCCTAATGCCAGCAATTTCATGTGGTTCAGTCTATTACCTAAAACATACACAAACAAAAACGTGAAAAAAATTAATAGTGAACAAAATCAATGTTGGGATTATCCCTGATTGATTTCCATGCATATGAATTGTCATACTGTTTGTCATTCACCATCTCTTTATCTGAAATCAAGCATCTGAACTAGTTGTTTATTTTTGCTTCTTGGAGCTAGGACCCTCAACCCAACCCAAGATACAATTTTGTTTAAATTGAATCGTTTTATATTGGCATTTTTCACTTTTATTGTTGGAAAATGTAATGTATTTCCATTGCCCTGTCATGTTGATGTCAACATATGTCTTATCATTGCTTTCTTTGAATCTATTTATGAAAAACATAACTATTAATGCTTTATTGACATGGATATTCTTTTATTGACATCCTCTTTCTTCTTTTTTCTTTTTTGTTTTCTTTATCCCCATTTTTACATTTTGGACATCTTTATTACCTTTTTCTGTCTTTGATTTCTGTCCATTCCATTATGAAGTGACAATGATTTGCTAACTCAAACTAGGACGATTGCAATGTCATTGGTGAAATGTGCCAGCAGTGACACTCAGGACCAGTACAAGCTGGTCAAAGATATATCTTTCTGAAAACCATTTGTGTTGAACAGACTGAAATATAACCCACAATTTTATAATATACTAAATAGAAAAGAATTTATGCTATTAAGTATTCTAAAAGGGTATTAGGAAGGAGCCCTGTACATTTCTTGGTTGGCTGCTGTGGTAGTACACTGCCATAAAGCAGACATGTGCACTTGGATTTACAAAAATACATTCCTCAAACCTTGTGCACAAGGGCTGATTTGAGTATTGACCGTTTGGAGGTCAGGATTTTCAAATGCAGTTTTATCTTTTTAGCTACTTTTTGATGGAAAAATATAAAAATAAAATAAGTTAACTTTTGGTTTCACAGTATGTTGGCACAGATATTTCCCCCAACATTGGCCCACTCTTTGCCTCATGACTCCCTTACTGATTTTTAAATATGTTTTAATATAGTTTACAATCCAGATTGGCCATCATTCTGTGCTTTAGCATTTTTCAGTTTTCCAGTTCCCTCTAGCCCTCTTTTGTGATAGCACAATTTCAAGGCCTACCTCACTGACTTTTATTTTACTTTCTGTGTCCTTAGATAAGAGCTTGGGTCCACCCCCACTGCCTTAATATTTTAATTTAAATTAAACTTAGAGATAACTTAGTAACTTAGTTACTCTCCTTTCCTTGGAAGCAGCATTTATACTCTTGAAATATGTGAGGGTTGCCCCATTAGTATGATTTTAAGGCTCTTACAGAGGCTTTAAGGCTCTAGAGGGGCTGGAGATATAGCTCAGTTGGTAGAGTGCTTGCCTCACAGGCACAAAGCCCTGGGTTCAATCCCCAGCACCACACAAACACACACACACACAAAAAAAAAAAAAAAAAAAAAAAAGAAAAGAAAAGAAAAGAAAGAAAGAAAGGCTCTAGAAAGGAAGAGGCAGGTTTTTTTGGTTAGTAGAACAGAAATTTCTCTTGCGATTCCCTACAAGGAATTAATGTCCTTGAATCTTGGGAAATATTTTCTTATAAAATAATGAAGTCAAGTCTCAGAAATCTTGATGGCCAAGGGAGGTAGGGAGTGGAGCTAAGGCTGGGGCGAAGCAATGACTTACAAAGAAAAACAGGAAAAATTGAAAATCATGTTTTTAGCTAATTTTTAATGTTTGGTGGTGAGGAACAAAAATGATCTCTAGAGAATGGTGCCAACTAGCACTAAATTCTTTTTGAATCTTAAATGCATACACACATACACACATATAATAGAGCTTTGGCATTATTTAGTAAATGCATAAAGATCCTCTAGGAAGGATCCTGCTGTTATTGGAGTTATTGTAGGTCTTTGCTCTTGGCCCCATAGCACACTTGATTCCTGGCGTAGACATCTTAGCATAACATACAGCAGGTGGCTTCTTCACCTAGTATAGACATAAGTACTATAGTTTTCATGGTTTTGTAAAAAGGCAGTAACATACCTATCGATTCATTATGCTCTAGATAAATGGTAAAGACTGTATTGCTTTGCATTGTTAATTATGAACAAGAAATAAAACAAATTTGAAGATAGTATTCTGGGCATATTATATGTTGTGTTGAAAAAAAAATCACAAAAACAGTTTCTAGACATTGTGTGGCTCTTTCACGTTTGAGTTTGTGAGTTTTCCCCCAAACTTTGTTTTCATTTAGAAATGTTTCTATTTCCCCATTTTTCTTTTATTTGTCTTCTTCACCCTTTTACACCCTAGTTCTAGCCTCAGTTTTACCCAAAGTTGATTTGAATTACACCAGATTGCAGCAAGCAGAGAAGGCGCAAATGGAAGCTGAAGATGAGGATGAGAAATATCTACAAGAGTGTCTGAGTCAATCTGACAGTCTGCAGAAACAAATCTCTCAAAAGGAGAAACAGCTGTGAGTATTTTGCTCTTGGAAACAAAAACTGTATTAATATGATCCACCCACCCGACCTTTTTGGCACATATGATAGAATACCAATGTTTTTATTTATCCGGTGATACCAGCCAGTATGTTCACTTAAAAAAAAAAATATATTGGGCTGGGAATGTAGTTTAGTGGAAGAGTGTTTGCCTAACATACACGAGGCCCTGGTTTCAGTCCCCAGCCCTGAAAAAAAAAATCAAACATTTAAAAAACTGTATTTATGGTAATATTTATGTTTTTATTCCAATTATTAATTTTAAAAAAATTTTTAAGTTATTGATGGACTTTTATTTATATGTGGTGCTGAGAATTGAACCCAGTGTCTCACACGTGCTAGGCAAGTATTCTACCACTGGGCTACACACTCAGCCCTCTCATTATTATTATTGTGACTATTTTGGCACTGGGGATTAAACTCAGGGGTACCACTGAGCTGCATCCCTAGTCCCTAGCCCTTTTAAAAATTTTTTGTATTTTGAGACAGGGTCTTGCTAAGTTGCTGAGGCTGGCTTTGAATTTGTGATCCTCCTGCCTCAGCCTCCCAAATTATTGGGATTACAGGTGTGTACCACCACACCTGGCTGCATTTTAGGTTTTTTTAAATCTATTTTTAAATAATTTTTAAATATTTATTTTTTAGTTGTAGTTGTACACAATACCTTTATTTTACTTACTTATTTTTATGTGGTGCTGAGGATCGAACCCAGGGCCTTGAACATGCTAGGTGAGCGCTTTACCACTGAGCTACAACTCCAGGCCCAACTTTATTTTTTTATGTGATCCGAAGGATTGAACCTAGTGTCTCATGCGTGCTAGGCAAGTTACAAACCCATCCCCTGCATTTTAGTTTTTATTTTATTTTACTTTTTTAAACAGTGTCAAACACCAAACTTTTTTTTTTTTTTGAGAGAGAATTTTTAATATTTATTTTTTAGTTTTCGGCGGACACAACATCTTTTTTTGTATGTGGTGTATGTGATCGAACCCAGGAAGCCCGCATGCCAGGTGAACATGCTACCGATTGAGCCACAGCCCCAGCCCTAGTTTTTATTTTATAAATATCGATATTTCCCCCCAGGAAATATGTATACCACTTTTGTTATTAAAAGCAAACAACAATGAAAAATAGAGATCTATGTATTATGTTAACATATCATTGAAACAAGCATGTATGCTGTGTACGTTTCTAAGCTGCCTTTAGTTTTATGTCTAGTAATTCTATCAATAACAGATGGTCCCCAACTTAGTGTTTCAATTTGTGATTTTTTTGACTTTATGATGGTGAAAAAACTATTCTGTAGAAAGTGTACTTTGAGTTTTGGTGACATAGGGTATCCGACACTCTGACCATCCTGTGTGGTGGCAGCAAGCCATAAGTCAGCCATGCCATCCTGAAAGCAAACAACCAATACTCTATTACTATAATATTCAGTAGGTTAGATATATTTCTTTTTTTTACATGTGGTTCTGTGGATGAAACCCAGGGTGTTGCACATGCTAGGCAAGCATCCTACCACTGAACTATACCTCCAGCCCTTAGGTGCATTTTTTTTTTTCCTTTTTGGTACTGGGATTGAACCCAGGGGAGATTTACCACTGAACTATATCCCCAGTTTGTTGAAATACCCAACTGTAATTGTGAATTTATATATTTCTATTTTTGGTTCTATCAGTTTTTGCTTTATTCTGAAGCTCTATTGTTTGCTGCCCATACATTTAGGATTGCTATGTCTTCTTGGTGGATTGACCCTCTGGTCATTATATTCTTGTCTCCGGTAATTTTCTTCACTCTGAAGTTTACTTTTTCTGGTATTAAAATAGCTGTTCCTACTTTCTGTTGATTTATGTTTGCATTTTTTTAATCATTTAACTTTCAGCCCACCTTTATCTTATATTGAAATGAGTTTCTTACGATACCATACCATTTTTTTTTAAAAAATCAATCCTGCCAACTTGGTCTTTTGAGTGCATTTAGTCCTTTTACATTTAGTGTTAATTATTGATTTATTCAAGCTCAAATGTCATTTATTTATTTTGTTGTTGTTGTTGTTTTCCATTCCTCTGTTTGAGTCTTCTTGCCTTCTCATGGGTTATGTGAACATGAAAATTTCATTTTGGTTTTTGATTTATCTGTAGTGATTTTGAGTGTCTCCTCTTTATAGTTTGCTTAAATATTTTTTCTATATATTGAGAATATACCAATTTTATATGTTTCAACCATTAAACATAATTAACTTTAGAAAGTCATTGTTTGCTCTTTTTCATCTTTCCCTTATTCTTTTTTCATTTCTTCATTCCTGAGGTTCCTTTTTGAATCTCTATTTTTCTTAGCCATTTTTTTTCAGGTAGGTCTGTTCTTTTAGGGTCAGTCTGTTGGTAACACATTATATTTTACTTTAATTTCTGAAGGTTGTTTTCATTAACTATATCCCTGGCCCTTTTATAAAATAAAAATTTTGAGACAGGTCTTGCTAAATTGTCCAAGCTGGCCTTGAACTTGTGATCCTCTTGCCTCAGCCTCCTAAGTAGCTGGGATTATAGGTGTGCATCACTGTGGACTTTTTCTTCATACTCCCAAGGTCCCTGAGACAGTTCTTCTGCCCCAATCTGTTTTCTGTTATTAAAACTGGGAAAACTGGGTAATTTGACTTGTTCTGTTTTCAGGTTGGTTCATTCTTTCCTCTTCATCTTTATTCTTCTCTTGAGACTATTGCATTTTTCAGTTCTAAGATTTCTATTTGACTTTTTTTTTTTTTGTTTTCTCTTTGTCCTTGTCTTGTCTGTCTTTCCTTGATAAGACTTCTTATTCTTGAAAGTATAATTGGTCATAGGAACATTTCCAACATGACTGCTTTAAAATTCTCATTGTCTGACATGTTGGCATCTGTTGATTCTTTTTTCATCTGAGTTGAGATTTTCTAGGACTTTGTATAACAGATGTTTTTCAATTGCATCTTGAATACTTTGGGTATTATAACATTCTGGATTTTATTTAGATCTGTTTTAGCAGTGACCCTTTATACCAAGTGGGGATGAAAGCCCAAGACCATCCCAAAGGGGATGGAGAAAGATACCCAATAACTTCTAGGTTCCCTACTCAAGGCCATGTCTTCCCCATCTCCCCTGCCTTTGGTGTTTTGCTGGGATAGGGCATTCATTGTCAAAAAGTTTCTATCTCATTAGACTGTCTCTTTCTCAGAACTTTGGTAAGACAACACACTTCATGTGAAGGTTCTTTTGTTTGCTCTTCTTGTCTGTGCCCATAGGTGTTTATGTATGGGACAAAATCTTCGACATCCAAGCTGAGCTACCTGGAGACAAAAAAAAGAAGCCTCTGGAAACTTACTACCATGTTGTTTCTTGAATCCTGGGGTTCCTAGCTCATTTGCCTTCTCTCCATCTTTCTGAGTTTTCTTATGTCTTATATATAATATCTAGAGATTTTTAATTGTCTGGAATCTTTTTTTTTTTTTTTAAGCAATACTGGGGCTTGAACTCAGGGGCACTTTACATTCTGTTCTAGCTCTTTATACTTTTTGAGACAGGATCTCAAAAAGTTGCTAAAGATAGCCTTGAATTCGCTGTCCTCCTTCTTTAAAAGCCTCCTTTTAAATATGCCAAAAATAATATTTTGAGGAATTAGTATACAGAACAAGGCTTTAGGCCAGAAAATTTTACCTTGGTTAAAAACTTAAATATTAAGTATCATTTTACTTTATCATTTGTATACTGAAACCCAGCATCTGTCCAGGAACTGGCCTGTAATTCCAGCTACTCGAGAATCTGAGGGGTTGGGGTTGTGGCTCAGTGGTAGAGCACTTGCCTCGAGTGTGAGGCACTGGGTTTGATTCTCAGCACCACATATAAATAAAAAATAAAGGTCTATCAACAACTAAAGTGAATAAAATAAATAAAATTACAAAAAAAAAAAAATCTGAGGCAAGAGGATCACAAGTTCAAAGCCAGCCTGGGCAATTTAGAGAGACTCTGTTTCCAAAAAAAACTTAATGAAGTTGAATATTTTGTTGCAAGCCGTTATTTCAGTGTATAAAAATAACACCAGAAAATGCAGCATATTATAAAATTAAGACACTTTCCTCCACGCCTAGTTTTTTCCAATGGGAAGATCATTAAATATGTTAATCCAAATCCAAGGATGTATATAAGCAAGTTACAATATTGTATAAGGCTTATCCTTGAATTACATGCCTATTGTAAGTAGTTTTTACCACAGATAATTTCATGAATTCTGAAATCAGAGCCTAAATCTTAACTCTAAAAATCACTAAAAAAAGTAAAAAAGATTCATGCATACACTGGAATTTTTTTTTGAGAGAGTGAGAGAGGAGGGAGGGAGAGAGAGAGAGAGAGAGAGAGAGAGAGAGAGTTTTTAATATTTATTTTCTAGTTCTCGGCGGACACAACATCTTTGTTGGTATGTGGTGCTGAGGATCGAACCTGGGTTGCACGCATGCGAGGCGAGCGCGCTACCGCTTGAGCCACATCCCCAGCCCTAGACACTGGAAATTTAAGGGGTAATCTTCTTCCAGTTAGCAGTGTGGAGAGTAGTTCCTTTTTAAATCTTCTTTTACCACTAATTTAAGACAACTGCTTAAGTTATTCCACACTAGTTTACTTAGGGTGCCATTTGTACTTCTCAATACATTTTACATATTTCTCACGTTTCTTTACTTCAGATAGACTGCAATAAACAGTATATTGTGCAGAATTGCTGATTCCCATTGTTCCAATACCATTTTCTATAGTTATCCATTCATGTTCCTCTGTAAATTTATGTACGGAGAGCAGAGTGGGTCCTGTGAGCAGTGCACAGCTTCCGAATGGCGCCCCCATCAGGCGACAGGGCTTTGGGGGGCCCAGCACAGCCTACACAAAGGCTGCAGGAGGCAGCTAGCATACTCTGCACCACTTGCAGCGCCAAATTCGCAAGGGTACCAAGGGTTATCCACTGTGCCTCTATTACCCCCCCAGTACTTTAAAAACATTTAATAATAATAATAATAATAATAATAATAATAATAATAATGGATAGTACTTTTTCAGGACTTCCTTTGGCAATAAAAATTACAAGGAGCATTCATGTCACAAGTTTAGTAGCAGTGCCAAGGGCTTTAAGTCCCTGTGCTTGCCAAATAAAAACAAATGAAAACAAAAGATTGGGACACCTTGCCAATTAGTCGAATATAGCATAGAAATCCAGATACTCTGTTACTAAATCACCTTTTTTAGTGTTTGACAAAAACATGCAAGACAAAATTGATATTTATTTTGCAATGTTACAACTTACTCTACTATGATATTGTTATTTGATACCTGCCCAAAGGATGACCTAAACAATGCTACAGGGACCTACCCCTTTCTTTGTAAGGCTAAACTAACTACTAAGATCTAGGTGTAGCTGTTGAGATATGTTTGTCACTGGTGAAACTTTATTTTTTAAAAATATCTATTTATTTATAACTGGTGAAACTTTAATTTTTTTCTCTAAGTTGGTGCCTTTTTGAAGGGCATGAACATGTTAACAATTTGGAGACCGAGGAAATCCTGACATTGGAACTGTATGTATAGGAACAGTCAGTTGAGAAACTTTGTTAGAGAAAAATGAATTCTAGATTTTCCCCTAATGTGGAAATAACTTTTATCAGTTTCTGACTATGAAAAGATTATATCCTCTTGGCCAAAACACAAGGAATCATGGAGAAGCATGAATAAAATTAAAAGAACATGGATAACACTTTAATATATATCAGTATTTTTGTTTTTTGAGAATTAGGATCATTCTGTATGTGTGTGTGTGATTTTTTTTTTTTTAAGAGGTATTGGGGATTAAACCTGGGGACACTTTACCACAGGTTACATCCCCAGCTCTTTTTACTTTTTATTTTGAAACAGTATCTTGCTAGATTGGTGAGGCTGGCCTGAATCACTGGGATTACTACCAGTGTGCTAACACGCCTGGCTTCCCTTTAAATTATTTATTCATTTGGGTATCAGGAATTGAATCCAGGAGTGTTTAACCACTGAGCCATATTCTCAGCAGCCTCCCCACCTTTTGTTAAAAAATTTGAGCTTAAGAAGTCTTAAAATTTAAAAAAGGGCTGAGGATGTGGCTGAGTAGTAAAGTGCCCCCAGGATCAATCCTCATTACCAATAATTAATAAATAAATAAATAAAAATTTTATACTTCAACACCTTTTGTCTTGCCAGCTAGCCGCTGTTAGAATGATATAGGAGTGCTTTCAGATGAGAACTAGCATTTCCACACAGTATAGTCTGCATGGTTTTGGATCTATCCTGCAGCTGGTCAGCTTCCAACAGTAATCTGCAAATTAGCACTTTACACCAGGGCAGATTTTGCTGTTACTGATATTACATTCATTTAACAATTGTAATTATCAATCCCCTTCATTAGTTAGTTTGTTTTAAAATTTTCCATATGGCACAGAAATGTAAACAATTAAAACCCCACATTGCTCCTCTGTGTTGAATCCCCAAGATAAAAAAGTTTTAGTAGTATGATATATACCCTTCCATTTTCTATACTTATACAACTCTAATGTATATCGACAAAATGACATAAATTGTTTAGCAGTTATTTTTTTTGTGGCTGGCAAATGTTTTCAGAAAACCCCTATTGCGGGTGTAGCCCAGTGGTAGAACACCTGCTGAGTATGTGCAAAGCCCTGGGTTCAATTGCCAGTATTGTTTAAGGAAAACAAACAAAAAACAAAACAAACAAAAAAACCTGTGCTGGATTTGTTTACCAAAAGATATTTATGAAAGAAAATGAAGCCAGACATGGTGGCAAACACCTGTAATCCAAGTGACTCAGGAGAGTGAGGAAGGAGGATTGCAAGTTCAAGTGTTAGCAATTTAGTAAGGCCCTAAGCAATTTAGGAAGATCCTGTCTCAAAAAATAAAAAAGGGCTGGAGATATGGCTCAGTGGTTAAATGCCCCTGGGCCCTGGGTTCAATCCCTGGTACAAAAAAGAAAAAAAGAGAAAGAAAAACACAGAAATGCATCATAGAGGCAAAATTAATCAACCAAAAGGATGCTTGTATTAAGGAATACATTTAACTGTTATGTAAGAAGTGGTACTGAGCTTCTGTGTATTATTTGTCATTTAAGGATCCAACTGGAAACTGATCTGAAGATTGAGAAGGAATGGAGACAGACTTTGCAGGAAGATCTTCAAAAGGAGAAAGATGCCTTATCTCATCTTAGAAATGAGACCCAACAAATCACTAATCTTAAAAAAGTAAATTGTAGTAAAACTTTAAATATTATATCTTTTGACAAATATTCACCTATGTTAAAATTTATTTTATTTATTTTTGGTACTGGGGAATGAACCCAGGGTCACTCTACCACTAAGCTGCACACCCAGATCTTTTTATTTTGAGATAGGGTCTTGCTAAATTGCCATGGTGGGCCTCAAATTTGTGAGCCTCCTGCTTTAGTCAACTGAATTGCTGGGATTACAAGGGTGTACCACCACCAGTGATTGTTGTCTTGTTTTAAAGTTAACTTAGTTTACATATACAAGGAAAACAGGTCATACTATTTCTTGTCAAAAATATTAAAGAGATTTAAGTAAATATGAAAAATGTGAAGTAGCTGATACACAGAGCAGCTAGGAAAGGAGTTTGGACACAGTTTTTGTTTTTTATAAAAAGCTTAAGGATGCTAATTAATGATACATATACAATGTGAAGTTGCTCATTCCTTTTAAATCACATTTTCTGTCTTTTATTGTTTTGACAGGAGTTTCTTAACCTCCAGGATGAAAATCAGCAGTTGAAAAAAATATATCGTGAACAAGAGCAAGCTCTTCAAGAACTTGGCAACAAACTTAGCGAGTAATTTTTTTTCCCCTTCAACTAAGTAGTCATTGACAATTATTAAAGGTTCATGAAGGCATCAAACTAATTAGAAAGGTTTAAATACAGCTGTGTGGTGAATATACCTGTAATACCAGGAGGCTTAGGTAGAGAAAAGAGCACAAGTTTGAGGCCAGCCTCAGCAATTTAGTGAGACCCTATCTCAAAATAAGCAAGGGCTGGGGGATGTAGCTCTCTGTGGTGGCATGCCCCTGGGTTCAATTGCAGTACCAAAGGGCAGGGGAGGTTTAAATATAAGATAAAAATATGAACTATTATAGATAAATGTATTTTTATCTCTGTATCTTTTATTTTTTGGTGGTACTGAGGATTACACCCAGGTGCTAGGATTACAGGCATGCGCTACTGCACCTAACTTGTATAGCTTTTCTTTTTTTTTTTTTTTTTAATATTTATTTTTTAGTTCTCGGCGGACAACATCTTTGTTGGTATGTGGTGCTGAGGATTGAACCCGGGCGAGCGCGCTACCGCTTGAGCCACATCCCCAGCCCCTTGTATAGCTTTTCACAGAACAATTTGTATTATGTTTCTGAAAGAAAGATATTAGTTTCAATCTGACATCCATTTGTTGAGCACTTTGAGCCTAACCCTGTGGCTAAGTGCTGGTTACTATATTTCCCAGTATTTCACAGGTACTTATTGCGCTTCCTCCATGTGCAGGCACTATATTTATAATCTAAATAGTGAAAACAAAAAAATCTCCATTTACTGAGATCTTAAAAGTTTAATATTAGAGCATACTGGCATAGTAAAATAAGGAATATGTTAATTTTCACCTGTTCCAGAGACTTTGTAGTTGTATTAAAGAGGTGGTCATTTGAAGATCTGGGTGCTGCTTTCAGACCCTTGTTATTTACTTTAGTCCAGTTCATTGCTTCTCAAATTTTAGTTTGCAGGGAAATTACCGCACAGGTTAGATATACTACACAATCTATAAGTGAATTTATGGGCTAGCTATGTGTAAGGGATTTTCAAGGGTTATTTTGACTACTGAATTATTCTCTTACCTTGCATACCTAACCTAATTCCATATAATGCTTGTTCTTTTGTAGTTTGAAGGTGTTTTATTTATATGCTAGATAGCTGGGCCCAGTGGCACATGCCTGTAATCCCAGCAACTCAGGAGGCTGAAGCAAGTTCAAGATCAGCTTCAGCAATTTAGCTAGGCCCTAAGCAATTTAGCAAGACCATCTCTAAATAAAATATAAAAAAGGGCTGGAGATGTGGCTCAGTGGTTAAGCACTGAAGTCGAACTTTTTTTGTAAGCAGTACTGCTGTGAATATCTTCTATGTATATTTTGGGCTTAGGAATGTAGTACTGACCTGACATGGTTGAGGTCCTAGGTTTAATCTCCAGTACCAAAGAAAATCATATGTTGATATGGCTTGAACTGTTGGGCCAAAAAGAATGTGCTGTAAAGTTTTGTTTTGATATTAGGGATTGAACCCAATGGTGCTTTACTACTGAGTTATATTCCCCAATCCTTTTTAATTTTGAGAGAGGGTTGCTGAGGCTGGTCTTGGACTTTCAATCTTCCTGCCTCAGCCTCCTAAATTTCTGGGATTACAGGCATGTGCCACTGCCCAGCATGTAAAGTTTTTGTCATCTTTCTTGTAGTAGGAAGTACCAAAGAGTTTAAAAAAATATATTATTTTGATTTCTATTTCTTTAATCATGAGCCAGGTTGATCATGTTTATTCCATTATTATATGTAGTTTATTTTTGGTAAAGTGACTGTTGTACATTTTTTGGATTATTCATGGGATCTTTGAAAATCAATTATGGCACATTTTTTTTCTAGTTTGTCATTCATTATTAGTTTGTAGCATGTTTTTCCCTTGTTAATATTTCAGTTTTTACATGTAACCTTTTGTCAATTTTCCTTTATTACTTCTGAGATCATAGTCCCTAAAACATGGATAGGGGTCAGAATTTTTTGGTACTGGAGATTGAAACCAGGAATACTCTATCACTGAGCCACATCCCCGGCCCTTTTTATTTATTTATTTTAAAAATTTAATTTTGAGAGAGCATCTCACTGAACTGCTTAGGGCCTTACTGAGGCCAGATTGGAATTTGGGATCCTTCTGCCTCAGCCCCTTCCGGAAGTACAAGCATTAAACCTAGGGGTACTTTATCATTGAGCTACATTCTCAGCGCTATTGTCGGTTTTTGTGATCCTGCCTCAGCTGCCTGAGTAGCTGGGACTACAGACCAGTACAGCTTATACCTTGTACTTTATTAAACTTTTGTGGAAGTTCAACAATAGATATTAACTTTCATATCCTTTTTTTATGGTACATAACATGTAACCATTTATTATTGCTTTTTTTGGTACTGGGGATTGAACCCAGAAACTTGTGCAAGCAAAGCAGCTATAGCCCCAGTCCCACCATGTAATCATTTAATATAATATGAAGCAGATACTTAGTAACAACTAATAGCCTTTAGCTGTTCAGGATACCTTGCTAGGAGAAAAAGAGCTGGTTATAAAAAACTATGTAGGTAATGATTCCATGTAAACATATATACACACACACTCATAGACATGTAGAGAAAATCATCCCTCGGTATTGGAATCTAGGTAATTAAACATTGCTTTTTATTATGTGAATTTTCAATAACTTGTATTTTCAAAAGGTGGGAAATTATCACTAATACATGTTCTGCATATTTCATTAACACTTCTGTATCTCCTTAACTTTTTATTTTTTCTTTTTCTTTTTTTTTAAAGAGAGAGTGAGAGGAGAGAGAGAGAGAGAGAGAGAGAGAGAGAGAGAGAGAGAGAGAGAGAGAGAGAGAATTTTTCAATATTTATTTAGTTAGTTCTCGGCGGACACAACATCTTTGTTGGTATGTGGTGCTGAGGATCGAACCCGGGCCGCACGCGTGCCAGGCGAGCGCGCTACCGCTTGAGCCACATCCCCAGCCCCAACTTTTTATTTTTTCAAATTATGTTTTAGTTGGAGATGGACATAATATCTTTATATGTGGTGCTGAGGATAAAACCCAGTGCCCCATGCCTGTGAGACAAGTGCTCTACCACTGAGCTACAACCCCAGCCAATGAACTTTGTATATAGGTTAGCAATGTGGGCTTTGGAGGTTACATAGACCAGGGTTTGGATGCTGGCTTTCTCATTGCTACCTTTGTGACTTCTTAGAAGTGACTAAATCACTGGTCATAGTGGCACATGCTTGTAATTCCAGCAATGTGGGAGGTTGAGACAGGAGAACTGCCAAATTTGAGGCCAGCCTCAGCACTTTTTAGCAAGACCCTGTCTCAAAAAAAAAAGGGCTGGGAATGTACCAGTGGTAGAGCACCCTTGAATGTTTTTAGGGCCTCACTAAGTTGCTGAGGCTGGCTTCAAACTTTGATTTTTTCCTGCCTTGGCTTCCAGAATTGCTGAGATTACAGGCATGTACTACTACACCTGGTGCCAATTATTTCTTTCCTTTAAAAAAAAAAGTTTTGCAAAGTGCAGTGGTGCACACTTATAATTCAGGAGGCTGAGGCAGGAGGATTGCAAGTTTGATACCAGCCACAGCAATTTAGACCTTAAGCAATTTAGTGAGACCCTGTCTCAAAATAAAAAATAAAAAGGGTAAGATGTAGCTCAGTGATAAAGCACTTCTGGGTTCAATCCCAGCATTCAAAACACAAATAAACAAAAAACCACCAAGTTTTAAATCTAAAAATGCATTTTCTTTTAGGACATTTACAAAATATAAAATATGCCAGACAGAGATCATTAGAGTCATATATACAATTATAACTGTAAAACCAATACCTTTCTAATTAATTACAAGGTTTTATATTTTAATGTGTACTGAAATTTGGACCTGTTTGTAATCTTTTAGATCCAAACTTAAAATAGAAGATATAAAAGAAGCTAACAAAGCATTGCAGGTGAGTAGAAAATGTTTCCATAAAGCAAAAAGGTATATGAAACTACAAAAGTAGGTGAAGTCCTGCATAAATATAAGGTATTTTAGGGATGGGGTATAGCTCAGAGATAGGATATATAAGGCCCTGGATTTGATCCCCAGTTCTGAAAAACACTGGGGATCTTGGACAAATGGTAGAGCTCTCCCCTTTATGTCTAGTATTACAGTGATCTTCCAGATGAAAATTGACATTAGAAATAATTTTGTCCACTTCCCTATAGTGTGGAATAACAGATTCCTGAATTTAAGAATTCTGCTTTTGGCTTTTACTGTCTCACATATCCTTACTAAGCCTATTTTACTCTTCTAAAACAGTTTTATCATTCTGCATAGGTTGTTATGAATATTGACTATAGAGTAATATACATAATAGTAGTTAGTATAGTTTATCCTTATATGGTTGTGGCCGGGTTTGGTGATGCATTCCTATAATCCCAGTGGCTTGAGAAACTAATACAGAAAGATCAAAAATTGAAATCCAGCCTCAGCAACTTAGCTAGACCCTATCTCAAAATTTAAAAAAAAAGTGTGGAAGGGGGTCTTTGGATGTAGATCAGTAGTAATTTGCCTTTGGGTTAAATGAATAGTATGCCCCACTACCATACATACAGTTGTGGATGTATTTGAATTCACTTCTACAACATAAAAAATACTGAGAGAACTTCAGTGATAGATACCTTTCTACCTCTACCGTCTACCTATATTTTAATTCAAAGTATTAAATCTAAAAAAGTGCTAAACAGACTTAAAACAAAAAGTAATCGTCTTTTTTTTCACTCTTGGCCCTTACCCACCCTTGCTCCTGCTACCCAAAGGGATCTACTAAGTCCTTTACCTGCTTCTTCTGGCCTAATTGCATTTCTAAGAAAGATGCAGTATATGTTGTCTATTCTTGATTAATTAATTTTAAACCTAGTTATTAATATGATGGATGGGTTTTGGCCACTTTCACACTGGCCTTCTCTTCATTGTCCTCCCAGTAGTTAGTTTCTTGTGAAATGCATTTACTTTTTTCCCTTTGGTACTAGGGGTTGAACTCAGGGGTGCTTTATAGCCAAGCCATATTCCTAGCTCCCCAGTTTTTTTTTCCTTTAGAGGGTCTTGCTCAGTGGAGGCAGGACTGTAATTATTGCTCCTCTTCTTAAGTTAGCTGTATTTGAATATCAGTTTTCTCATACCTTCTAGAATACCTCTATAAAATGTTTTAAGGTTTTCAAACTGCAAAATTTATCACTTTTTCATGCAATCATCCTTCCTGTAGTTCTCTGTTCTGCTTATGTCTAACCTGATTACTGCTGTTGGATTTCCCTTTGATTCTATTCCTGGAGTTCCCCTTATCCTGTGTGTGGGTTTTTATTGCCTGAATCCATAATATCTATCTTGGGTTACTCCCTTATTTTGGGGCAATACATCCTTTATTCTAAGGATTTACACATCAGTTCATTTTTTCTGCTCACAAGAGACGGGTGGGGACAAGGATTAAAACTGGGCAAAATAACATCGTATATACAGAGAATGCACATTGTATAACACTTGCATACCCTTTGCTTAGCTTACAATCAACCATGATCCATACTTGAGGGCCCCCAGTGCTTGCTACTCTTCTTCCTTTTATAAATTTCCTCTACTTTTTTGTCAATCAGTACCTTGCTTTTCTTAATTATTCATGTATATTTTTAACAAAATGTAGTTCTGTTTTTGTATGTAGGAAAGTGGCTTTATGACTTTTTTCTATATTATTGACCAGTTAAAGGGTTTGGGATAACTTCTCCAAACTGTATTCCACATTACAGATTTTAACTGAAAATAAACTTGTTCCCGTTTCCTTAATATCTGTGAGCTGGGTTAAAATCTAGGGTCTGCACTTTTGAGGTACAACCTTTCATGTGATTTGTTTATATACTTTTAATATTCATTAGGCTTTTTGCTCATTTTCCCTTTTAGAAACAGCATCCTGACATTTTGTCTTTGAACTTATTTAGTAAGGCTTCGTATCTCCAAATTTAAACAAAAGGCACAAAGCTCACCTAAGTCATATGTGTATGTTGGCTGGGTGGATGGCAGCAAATTGTTTCAGTGGTAGGTAGGCCTCATCAGAGAAAATTTTTTAACAGTAGAAATACCAGATACCCTCTTTCCAAATGTCTATTTTCTCTAGGGAAGTGTTTTATATAATAGTGGCTAAAATTCTGGAACTAGACAGAAAAAGTCAATTTATTTGAAGAGCAGCAGCCCACTACTTCCTTCTCGTCCTAGGTTTGCTTGTAGCTATTTCCTTGAGCAAGCAACTTCTGAACCTTGTTCTCTCATCTATAAAGTGAGAGGGGTGGGAATGTTTGCCTGATACTTTAAACCCCCAGTACCAGAAAACAAAAAATATGCAATTCCAGTTAGAAATTTTATTCAGGGAGCAGCCAGGTACAACAGGCACATTTGTAATGTCAGTGATTTAGGAGGTTGAGGTAGGAGGATCAAAAGTTTGAAGCTAGTTTGGGGCCACTTAGTGAGACCCTGTCTTAAAAAAGGTTGGATGTATGTAGCTTAATGGTAAAGAACCCCAGATTCAATCCCTCATACCCCAAACCAAAACCACACCCCAAAACTTCTTATTTCTCCCTTTACATGTCTGATACTATAAAATGTCCTTGGGCAAAAAAAATTCCAAGTAATCGTTCATACTTTTCTTTCCTACCAGGGACTGGTCTGGCTCAAAGACAAAGAAGCAACACATTGTAAGCTTTGTGAAAAGGAATTCTCACTCTCTAAGAGAAAGGTAAGAGAGGTAGGAAAAGAATCCAAAAACTCTGGATGCAAAAATGGCTTCTCATTTTATTCATCAAAATTTTTTTTCTCTGATTTTTAATAGCACCATTGTAGAAACTGTGGAGAGATTTTCTGTAATGCCTGTTCTGACAACGAACTGCCTTTGCCTTCTTCACCAAAGCCAGTAAGAGTCTGTGATTCCTGTCATGCATTGCTCATTCAGAGATGCTCATCTAACTTGCCATAAGATTGTAGAACTAAATCCTTACCTATGAAAGTTTCTGCAATGAATGCTTACAAGGTATCCAAACATAAGCAGCCTTTAGTCAGTATTGGTACCAGTTTATCTTCTACATATTTTACTCATGGGAATTATTAAGTTGTATCATTTGGTATTTACTCATTGTTACATTCTCAACAGCATGTTTTAAAATAACTTTAATTATTACATGGAATAATCATGGAACCCTTCACTTCATTTAAAGGCCAGATATAACAGCTCAAACACATTTGCCTTATCTTGTAAAAAGGCCTTCTTAAAAAATAAGGCTTCAGATTGTTTTCTTCTTGAATTCTGTCAAGTTGGTATTTGATGGTGCCTGTAATTCTCTTAATGCACTTTAAAGCTTCCCTACTCTCAGAGAAAGAGACTGGAAATGCACAAACTTTTTAGAAGTATTAATTCTCTAACAACAGAATTATTATTTTGGTAGAATTCCATATTCACCTGTATTTTCCCTCCCTTTCCCCCCTCTTTGCAGTAGAAAAGGTATTTTATCCTACAAGATTGTCTTTCCATCTTTTCTAAACAACCATTGTGCTTGCTGATACTTTTTTGGAGTGATCTGGTATTTACAATTTACTTCTTATCTTGAAAGGAACTTCCTCTTAAGTTATTTGCAGATGTTCTTAGGTGTGGTTACCCCCTTCCCCCAAACATGAAAACATAAACCTGCACCATGGGGGGAAAATGTGTATTAATATGGAATTACATGTTTAAACTTTACCACTGATGACACAGAATTGAGAGTTCATGCAGACACAATCAACCTTAACACTAAGTTATATTGTTTATACCATACCAAGAATTTAATATGAAGTTGCCTGTGTATAAGAAAACAAACTCCTACTGACACTATTTCCTTTTTATTAATCTAATTTTCAGCCATGCACTTTGTAAGCCTTTCAAAAACTACATAGAAACTTTACATTCCTAAGAACATTATACTGAATGATCAAATGCCTTCCTGACCCCCAAGTACTTTTATCTGTAGGCTCTTTTCCATGTGACCATCTCCTTTAAAATTTAACTAAATTGCCAAAGAAAGGAACCAATGTTTTAGCTGGGCATGGTGGCACACGTCTGTAATCCCAGCAGCTTGGGAGGCTGAGACAGGAGGATCTTGAGTTTAAAACCAGCCTCAGCAAAGGTGAGGAGCTAAGCAGTTCAGTGAGACCCTGTCTCTAATAAAATACAAAATTGGGTTGGGGATGTGGCTCAGTGGTTAAATGCCTCTAAGTTCAATCCCTGGTACCCCCCACCCAAAAGAAACCAGTGTTTTATTTGAAGATTATTTTTTCCAGAACCCATAAATTCTAGTCAGTTTTTGAGGTTGGTTAGTCTCTGTGTGTATGTATGTGGTACTTAGACTGAACCCAGGGGCTTTCTTCCACTGAGCTGCATCCCCAGTCCTTGATATTTTTTCTTTTGAGACAGGGTCTCACCAAGTTGCTGAGGCTGGCCTCGAACTTGTGATCCTCCTGCCTCAGCCTTCTGAGCTGCTGGGATTATAGGTGTGTGCTACCACACCCAGTTTAAATGGTCTTTCTTGAATACTGACAGAAATGTACTTGAGATAGGATTATATTCTTGAACCATTTTGTACTGATGGGATAGATTAACATTTTTATGACTGCTGAAAACAAGTAAGCATAAATGAAAGTTTTCAAACAGGTTTTTAAAAATTATGTACTTGGAATGAATTTTAAAATGTAATTTAAGTTGCTTAAATTCCAAGGCAGTTTCCATTCGATAAATAAACCAGGATTTTTAGTCACCCTTTAAAATTTCAACATTCAAAACTCATTTTACTATTAATTTGGGCTTTTTTTGGGGGAAGCAGCTTTAATGACAATAATATAACTTGTTCATTTAGTTTTGGCTTACTTTAAAACCATTTATACTTTAGATTTTTGTGTTCCATTACAAAACTTTCACAATTCTTACTTTTTGATCATGAACCTGCTGCACTTTTGTTTTCAAAATAGATTTCGTATACCATTCCCTTACCTAGCCAGTACTACCAACAATGATGCGATCATGGTGCCAAGGAATTGCGATTGTAATTCTTCTAACCTGTAATGTTTTAAAAATAAAAATGTAATGTTTTAAAAATAAAATGTGAATTTTATAAATCAAATAAAGATTTGAACAATTAGCCTGCTTTATAAACACAGTTTTCGTTTCTAACAACTTTATACTGTCACTGCTTAAAGATTTTAAGAACACAGTTCTAGGAAAATAAAGTACATGGCTTTTAAAAATAGGTTGTTTGAGCCTTAATATTTAAGTAGCTAATTAAAGTAAGCTGGGCATAGGCACTAATGACTGGGGGTATAGCTGGGGGTAAAGACCAGTGGTACAGTACGTGTTTAATATGCACAGTCTCCAATCGTTGATACAAAAAAAAAAAAAATTTAAAGTTGAATCATTGCCAAAGGTCAAAAAGTTCCAAATATACATGCCACAACACTTCCTTTTCTACACCAAAAACCCTTCTCCTTTGGAGTCACTTTAAATTTTAATCAGTCTAGATATTATATGCAGTGCTTTCTACCAATATGGGTTGTAATTAGTAACCAACACAAAGCATTCTAGGACAAACGCCACATGATTATCTCCCACATTGACATTTATTACATTAATAACATTCTAGCAAAAACAAATAACAAGTTCAGTAACTGAATTCACATTGACAGGTTTCATTTTGATCCATTAAGCCAATTTGAGAAAAAAAGCCATATTGATCAAAGTGATGAAATTAAAAAGCACCTTTTCCTTGCTACATATTTTTAACTAAAACTCCAAACTGACAGATACAAAATCCAACTGCAGTATTGTTTTTGACTATGACATGGATTTGTGTCTTACATTTTTTAAATGTAGTCATTTAAACACTTATTTAAAACCCATATGCTCGATTGGATAAGAAACTGAAAATACATCTGTGAGAATTATGATTCATAGTAAATGCCTATGTACTTACACACTGAATTCTCATGTCATTGAGAATCCTACCTACTCTAAACTTATTTATCCTGAAATAAGTTATGACTCTCACCTTTTGGAAACATTTTTGGTACTTCAGTCAAGTGCTGAGGGAAATGTATTCTAAAATCTAGGGCTAGAATTCAAACTTCCAACACTCCCATACCTAGGTAACACAATTAGGAATACTCAGAAATCCAGATACCTCTTAGATCATCAACATTTCAGAGCTATGCCTGATAAATGACATCTGAAAAAGAATAATATAGAATTAGCTGAATTTATATTCCTGAAGCCACCTAAACTGTTCTTTAGGCTTTATATTTACAGTGCTTTTCAGGAGAAATTAAAGAAAAAATTATTCAAGCTCTTATTTCAGATGTCTGCTTATAAAGAATTGCAGTTTATACCAAAGTGAACCATTATTCTCTAATACTACACTATACTATACTACTGTTTGTAGCGCTACCAGTAAAATACATCAACCCAAATCTTATGAAGGCAGCACATCTTTAGGAGTAACTAGTATATATAAAAAGTATCAACATCAGTGGTTTGAATATAAAAATTTATTTTTTAAGTCAAAGTATGCAACAAATAAAACCTACAGAAAACAGATTTTCCCATCACAATCTGTGGCTTTACCAAATAATATTTTGAAAACACATTCCTTCAGTCATTATAAAGTTCTTAAAATACAAAAGAAATTAGATCTGTAAGAAAGTCTAGTAGACCAGATGCTGTTAGGACTTGTATGTTGGCGATTATGTTTTCAGTACATCCCACGCCATCCACCTCCACTCATGCCACCTTGCCCATAGTAACCTCCACTGCCTCCACCACCACGGCCTTAAGAGAAAAACATTAAGAATCATTTATCAGAAGAAATCTGTGCATCAGATATTAAAACTAATATCTGCACTTTTTTATGGGCATTTCAATTGGGGATTAACACAAACCAAGTAGAAAAACTTACCATAACCACCCAAGCCATCAGGAGTACCATATCCTCCACTATAATTGTTCCCCATTCCCATTCTTCCAACAGATCCATATCCTCCCTGATTATCTTTAAAAAAAAAAAAAAAAGTAAGTAAGTTTGAGATCAATTGCCAACAAGCCAATAGTGCTTATCTTTAAAACTTCACATACCCATTCCATCTCTGCCGTAGCCTCCCATTCCAGAACCTCCCATTCCAGAGCCACCTCCAGGGGTAGAATTCAAGAAGAGTTCAATGTACCGATGTTCTTTAAGAAAAAAGGTTAAGAGTAATATGAGAGGAATGATGGATCAAATTTTTTAATAAAAGCTTTAGCAAGTCAATTAAAATATGTATCAATGCTTCGGTAAATCACCTAAGGAAGCCATTAAAGTATAAGCTTTATTATGGACTGAATACTTTGACTGTACCAAGAGCCATCTACAGATCCTAATATCTCTTATACTTATTTCAATAAATAAGACTTTTATAAACCAGTGTACATCTAGGAAACAAAATAGCATGCCGAGGACACCACTTACGCATGTTATTTTTATCTTTAGACATGGCAGCTACTGCATCTTCATGTGTCACAAACTCTACATCTGCTTCTCCTGTTGCTCTGCCATCAGCTCCAATATCAATATGAACTCGAATTGGATTTAGTGGTGAGAAGAACTAAATCAAAGAAAACATTTATTTTTAAATTCCAATTATCAAAAGTAAATTACCAACAGCTTAACTTTTTCCTCAACCACTGAAATAAACCCTTTAACTGCTTAATCAACCAGAAGGTCTATGAACATGAATATGACTACATTCTTATTTAAAAAAAAAAAAAAGTGCAATCAAGACCAAAGCCCAAACAGGTATTTTTAAAAAACCTCACACTGTACTATCGAGTAGAACAAAGTCAACTAAACTACTCCCTTTACTCTCAAAAGAAATCATTTCAAGGGCTATAGATGTCAGCACACTGGTATAGTGCTTACCTAAGTGTATGTAAGGCCCTGGGTTTAATCCCACCACCACCAAATAAAAACATAGAGAAAATCCAAAACCCCCCCAAAGATTTCAAAATTGCTGAAATATAACAGTTCATGTGAGAAGTACAAAATATTTACAGAGGAAACAGCATACACCATGATTCAGAACAATGGATTTGATAAACCTGCTAACAATACATGAATATCCCTAAAAATGTACCATTTAGTTCTAATCCCAAGTTTATATTAAACTTATCTTTAAAGGTACTTGGAACTTAGGCCAATTGGTTCCCAGTAAGATATAGAGTGAACTTTTGCTTTACTAACCAGATCAAGTATATTGGGCTTTGAAGACCATTAGGTCTGTCATATTACAACTCTATGGGTTAATGAATGGGTGGAAGTGACTAGATTTTGCCCATGGGCTGCAGTTTGCTTATCCTCTAACCAATCTGAAACCAACAAATTTCAAATCAGTGACAGCAGCAGGATTTGTCTACCTTAGAAAGCCAAATCAAGCCACTAAAACTTTACATATTTACTCTTTCAAAATATGACACAACAAAAGAAATTATCTATTCACAAGTCTATATCAATCAGTTTTTCACTATTAACTGGATTTGGATCCCACTGAGGTCACCAAAAAAATTGACAGAATATCTATCAACCACTGAATATGGGACAGATGTGAGGGAATGAACCCAGGGCCTTATGATAATTCACTAACAGAATACTACTGAGCTACATTCCCAGCACCAATCTTGATATTGTCATTAATAAAGATAAAGGGAAAAAAGGAGTGCTTTAAAATTAAGATACCAAGTATAAAACCACAAATGATCACCAAAATTACTCACATTAGCAATATCATTTTCAGTTGCACGAAAAGGCAACCCTCTCATATGTACAAAATGACCACCATGAAAACCTGAACTCGCATCACCAGCTCCACCATAGCCATGACCTCCCATACCTAGAAAATAATTTTGTCAACATTATAAACCATTATGGATACATGTAGGAAAGTATATATATATACACACACACACTATACAAAAGGTATAAAGCCCATAAAGGAAAGCACTGAAATATACCTGATTAATTTCTTTTATACGAGTCACTGATGTTACCACAGGAAGCTTACAAATACTAAAAAGTTTACTCCTAAATGAAAATACTATTTTACCTCTTCCATCTCTCATTCTGTCATCAAAGCCATCATTTCCATAGCCATAATTATTATAGCCACCATAGTCATCAAAACCTCCATAGCCTGTGTAATTTAAGGAGAAATTACATGAATACCAGAGATAAATATATGGAGTTTATAAATCACATCTTGTAGTAAGCAGTCTATTTAACTTCTTGATCATTATGAGTTTGCAATCCGAGTTAGTGCGTATAAAAAAGGCAGTTAACAATATAAGCTTAAAACCTCAAAAAGATAAATTCAGACATGTAAATTAAATTACATCCTGATACCCAGAAGAAAACATACCAATCATCTTCATTTTAACTTCTATGCAATTTTTCTAGGTGCTAATATGTGCACCAATCAAATCCCAGATCTGACCATGGGAATACGTACTTTTATGAACAGGTTTTAAAACCTAGTAGGTACTGAAATTACCGCCATTTCTATATTTCTTGACAAAGTGTCAGGAACATTAAGAAAATGACAACAGAACCTTTGTTCATTAGATACACATACCACCATCATATCCATCACCTCCTCGTCGCATTCTGTCATACATACTTCCACGCCCAGCTCCATAATAACCACCTCTTCCTCCTATTGGTCTATCATATGGTCCCGGTCGCTGTCCCAGCAATCTTCTTGGTGGGTCATAAAATCCTTTGATTTCACTCCTGCT
This sequence comes from Urocitellus parryii, assembly GCF_045843805.1. Classification (NCBI taxonomy): domain Eukaryota; kingdom Metazoa; phylum Chordata; class Mammalia; order Rodentia; family Sciuridae; genus Urocitellus; species Urocitellus parryii. The sequence continues at coordinate 156,423,999 of NC_135535.1, read as the reverse complement.
ACTTCTGAAGATCTCAATATACCTATTTAAAAATGTTTTTAAGGTACAGGTTTCAGCATAAATGTATTAGAGTAAATTAGATATTGGGCAAAATGCAGCAAGTTTTCTACATCTAGATACATAACCCAATTTAAATTGCCTAAATACACCATAAGTTAACAGTTTTTACACCTACAAACTTAAATAATTAAATATTTAAGTTTTACATAGACAAATGAGTCATTTGAAAGCAATTCATAAAATATGAATATATTTTTAGTTTGTTTCCTTTAGTACATGATAGGTGTTTAAGAAAAATAGGTGATTATACAAAAGCATTCATCAACAACATCCTACAGAGAAATGGAAACAATCTAATTTTAATTTAAACAAACTATTAGAATAATTCCCCACCCAAAGCTGTAGTTTCCAAGTTAAATTTAGGTAATTATCAATTCTTTTAAAACTACCCCAGAAAATGTTATGGTTACCCCCCCATTTAAGCAATAGTGACCCACAACCCCCAAAAATAAAAATTTAACACCATCCCAAACTCTCCATCCCCACCTGTGCCCTATTCTTTCCTTGTGTTTCCCCAGAGCATTTTCTGCTATCTCCTTTGAAGCAAACTGCACGAAGGCCTCCCCTGTGCTTCTCCCCTGGTAGTCCATCGTCAATGTTATCCCATTTGGCACGATTTCCAACCCTTTAACCCAAGGACAAATAACCCCATCAAGGGGAACAGTGTTAAAGGCTGAAACATTCCCATCTGAATCAAATATTTAAAACAAGACTAAACAAAACAAAACAAAACAAAAAAGCTTAGTTTCCCATCACCCCATAATACAAATGGAATATTTTTTCAAATATTGGAATAAATAAAATTTTGTGACCACTGTCTTTTTAAATTATATACTCTAAAACCCCACCTATATTACATGAAAAAGGTACAAAATTTATGCTCCATATGCTAATTCATGGTTCTTTCACGACACAAAATTATTCTCAATTAACTGCACTGCACAGCAATTAGTTTTTACATATTCTATACATTCTGTATTGACTATTAACTGGAGCACATTTCATATTTTACGATATACCATAATCATCACAAACTTTAAATAACGTTCCAAAATCAAATGTTTTACAAATTAAAAACTGAATAACATAATAAAAATATAAAATTAAAATACTACTAAACTTTGACTAATACTAGAGGTACCTTGAAAGAACTGAACTATTTCCTCTTTGCTGCAACCAAATGGCAGTCCACGTAGTCGTACTGTCCCATCACTAGCGTCATTTGGACCATTATGTTTCATAACCCAATCCATCTCAATACCGTTTGATTTAAATGCTATAAAAAATAAACAAGCACATAAAGCAGTAAATCAAAATATACTCTTGTCAAGAGGTACTGAAGAAACACCTCTCAGAGGTATCACAACAGGAAATGTAACATCACTTTTTATTGTGGGGTAGGGTTTAGGCAATGAAATCTGACCCCTCCAACCAAAAAGTTCTGAACTTTTTAGAATCAACCAATTATCACACACTGCTTAAATAAGAAGCAAAAATAAAAAACACCCTGCATAATTCTACTACCAGAATCTTCAAAACTTTTGATTGTGTTATCTTAATGCCAACTCTAGCCATTTTTCTCTCTCTCACATTTTCACTTTTCAAATTTTACTATTCACTGGAAGAAAATTTCTTTAAAACTTGGATATTGTATATAGTATTACTATCCATTCATAGTGAGGTCCAAATAAAAAAATGCAATAAACACTTCATGCTGGAAAAAACTTTAGCTCAAGCTTTTTAGATTAACTACTAATTTTGAACACATCAAACTGTTTAAGGGGATAAGTTTAAAAGAATATTTAAGTAACAATTAGACTGAGTTTTAAACCTGATGTAAGAGGCTATTCAAAACAAATGCCTCTAAACAGTACCCGTGTTTTTGAAGCCACCTATGTGGGAAGTCACTAAAGATAGCATATAACCAATATACTCACTGCCTTAAATTTATAATCAATTCAGACTTAAACATGAATTTTTAAATATATTCACATTAAGGAAGTATAGAAAAAAGCACAGTGAGAAATCCCTCTACCCCTCCAAAATGAACCAGTACCCAGTTCCCTTCCCAGAGGCAAACAACCTTCCTTTAAAAATTCCAGAACATTTTCAAGGTTAATGCAGAAGTCCTCCAGCTGCAGAAACTTACCAGACCTTACAAATTTCACTAGGCAGCTGTAGGAATCCTACTCACCTGAATATTTCAAACCTTTCCCTCACCACCTCCTCCCCTGTAAACAAAACAATTTGTTCACTTGATTCCTTTATGCTTGAAGATTGTATTTTACACCAACAGCATTCACTAATGTTTAATCTCATATGGTTTAATTATCAGTATAACTATTAATACATCTACAAAGGGATAAATTTCTTTTTCCTAATATTAATGCGTTAAATAAAAAAAGTCAACGTAGCCACTTGGGAGGGAGGAAGGCAAGTTCTAGGCCAGCTTAGGCAACTGAACAAGACCCTGCCAATGGTGGGACAGGGCGATTGGGGATACAGATCACTGGGCCACTGTCCCAAGATTCAATCCCCATTAGCTCAACAAAAAAAGTGAATGCAGTAATCCTTAAAAGTGGTTATTAATCTCTACATATAAATCTTTGTCACTTTTCTTCTTAAATGATGGGATCGAACCTCCAGAGCCCCACTGAACTATTCCCCCAGCCCATTTTGTTTAGGCTAAAGGCCCAGTGCCACTCTAGAGAGAACCAAAATAAAGATACCACACATTTTAAAAACTGACCTTACAACTAATTCTTAAGTACATAAATAACCAAAATGAATTTATAAAAGAATAAATCCTGGGTCTGGATTTGGACATTGGTTAAACTACTTAAATTTCTGAGCCCATTCAACCGTGAAATACAGCATCAGTACCTACAACTGTTACAAGAATCATGTAAAATGCTTGGTCTATTTCTTGGCAAGCATTCACTGGTGGCAATGATTGGTGGATTTTAAGACCTCAGTATACCAACTAGACAGACCACAAACAAAACCTCAAAGGACAGAAAACTATTCTGAATCTTGAAAAGAAAAAAAAAAAAAAACTGTTAAGTCTTTCCCAAGGTTAACAAAGGCTTTATAAAGTTTAATGCTGTCCCCGAATAACCCTATATGTTTAGAGGGGGTGGGGAGTTAGATGTGAAGATCTCCATGATTTTCTTAAAAGCACCAACCTGAGGTGTGTGGGGTGGGGTGGGGGTGAGGCAGTGATAGAACACTTGTCTAGCATGCACAGGGCCCCGAGTTCAATCCCCAGAACCAAATAATAAGCAGAACCAACCTAAGAAATAAAAGTTTAAGATCCAAGATGGGGGAAAAGTGGAAAGGATCTAATATCATGTACTTCCTCATGAAAAATTTTAAGAACTTTGTCCAGTCAATCTAATTTAGCATGGAAAGATCTTAGTACAGTGTTTTTTTCAGCTCTCAGCACTTTCTTTTCAATGTAAAAACATTCATCACAAAAGATTTGTATTTCAGAAACAGAGAAGTGTGGAGATTCACTTAGTATTTCACGAGAAAATACTATCAAACAAACTAATTTTTATTTTTGGATCAGAATTTTCCAAGATGATTCATATGAAACCAAGAGATGAAGTACTTATTAAAAATATTAAAAATTTTAATAATTTTTAATTGAGGCAAAAATTTACCAGATTTGGAACATTAACTACTTTACAGAGTAACTTTCCATGTGAGTATAAAAGAGTATATACAAAGACAGCCTCACTCTAATATGCCTTCAGAGCCTTGTTCCAGTACCCCTTCACAACTCAAGTCTAGAATTCTACTTACAAACAAGAAAAAATTCTAAAGGCATACAAAGGGCTCTGAATAAATATCTTAATAATGCTGTCAAAAACTAAACAGTTTATTAATGATTCAGATAATCCACCTAATCTTTCTTTGTAAGGCCATGGCTAATCATTTCTCTACTTTATGAATTCCAAATGTTAGCCAGGCATAGTAGGGTGTGAATAGACCCAGCTACTTGGGAGGCTGAGGCAGGAGGATGGCTTGAGCCCAGGAGTTCTGGGCAATGTAGAGAGATTTTATCTCAAAAAAGAAAAAACAAAACACCCAAGTGTTAGCACCAATTTAAAATGCCAGTTGAAATGAGGTTAACTTTATTTGGTTTTATACAAATACTTTAAAATTTCCTAACCTAAAGTCACTAATAACCATATTTTGTATTCCACTTACATGACCGTCCAGAATATAAAAATCTACTACATAAGATTTGTGGTTGTCCTGAGTCTTGAAAGGAGGGCAGGTGTCTAGTATACGGAATAAATGCTAATAAATATGTGTCTTTTTTGGAATGATAGAATATTCTAAAATTAGATTACAGTGGTAGTCTTACAACTGCTTATATACTAAAACCCAGTGAAAATACACTTCAAATGGGCAGCTGGTGGAATGTGAATTATATCCCAAAGGTGTTAAGAAGCATAATCAAACAACTGAAATATAAAAATCTCAACATGGAGGCACACTGTCTTCTGAAGTATATGTAAGGATTTGATGCATCAGTCAATTATCAAAACAATTTCATCAAAAGATAACACTGTTACTTAGCAAAGGCAATTAGATGGATTTCCAGATTATGATGCAGATGAAAAAGAGGGCAGAAAAAATTCTAGTCTAACTCAATAAGGAAAGCTGTTGGTTATGTCATACACATTACATGAAAGTCTGAGCTGTTTTTCAGTCCATTAAAAATCCGTTTCAAAGTAAGATTTCTGTAAACTTTCTTTGATGATCTTCAGAAAGCATCAAAGAACATCAACAACAGGCAGGTTTTTGTTTTTAAAGTTGGAAAGTATAGTTAACAGACTCATTTATATAGTTTTATATGTATTACTGGAAACTCATTCTCAGGCCTTGCCTTTCTCTTCTGTACTGTCTTCAATGACACTCCTCTAAAGACCAAAACCAACCATCAAATAAAAACAAAACAAAATCACCCCACTCCACCACCATGTGACTAAGCTTACATTTGTCTAATAGGCTTATTTCCTAGTTCAAAACACCAGTATACTCTAGCACTAAAGAAAAAATATGCTTAGCTACCAAAAGAAAATAAACTTTATGAAGTATTTGACTTCCACAGCCTTAATGCTAAGAAAAAAATCACAACTCGTGCAGACTTAATAATATTGAGTCAATTCTCTACAGAAGCATACATACATTTTTGCCAATCACTGATTGCGTTTTAACAGCTGTTTCCCAAAAAGTAGAACCCCTTCTTAAAAACAAATTCTAACTCGAACGTGACAAACTACACAGAACCATTGCTAAACCACCCACCTCCACCCACGAATTTAAAAAGAGGTACCATGTAGTTCACCGGGCCCACACGACTTATTAAAATATATGCCCGTTTCACAGTCCTATTTGATAAGTCACCCACTTTTCTGCTTATAAAATTACTCAAAGTCTTTATAAACGTTTAAGCGTGAGAAAAAAAAATCCTTTGGAAAATGAGTACGTACTCTTTTCGAAGTTCCAAACCTGGAATATAAGGGCCGGCTAAGCGTCCTTTATTCCTCCCCGGAGACTTTCGTTATCTAGCGGCCCTAGAGACCGGAGAACTAGGGAGAGTACTTCCCCCTCCCGTCCGGCAGCCAAGCCTGGCTTAAAAACCTTCGCCACCGGGCGGCGGAATTACAAAGGAGGCCGTCCGCCTCCTTTGTCCTGGATTTGGGAGTTGAGCGCCTTCGTCGCCATTGGCTTTCCTCCCCCAGCTCCAGCCTCTCTCATCTTGGGAATCTGCGTCAGAAGTCACTCGCAGTCCCGCCAGCCCAGGTAACCCTGCCGAGACTGCAGAGGAAGGAGGCCGCGGTGGGAGGCCAGGCCCATCCGGCGCCATTTCCATCGGGAGCGCGCCCGGCAGCCCGATCCTCCCCGCACCCAACTGCCCGGCCTTACCCTGCTCGCTTCACTGCCCCCCCTCATCCCTTCCAGGGAGCTAGGCCACCCCCACACCCCCGCCTTCTAAATCAGTTTTCCGAAGATGGGGAACAAAAAGTAGAAAAAGCGGGGAAGGGCGGGAAGCCTAGGTGTCCGCGCCACCGTACCCAAAATGGCGGAGGCCAAGCCAGCAGAGAATGGGGGGAAATGCTGAAAGCCCCCACTTCGGGTCTCGGCGTCGTCCACTGAATTCCACTTGAACAAGTCCTCCCCTCGGCAGGCCGCCCTCCTTGAAGTGGGAGATCGCCCGGGAAGCGCAGCGGGGCCGCCCCGGAGCGGCGACCTCCACACTTCCCCACCCCACCCCCTCCCGGTCTCTTTCGTCCTTCTCCCGACTCCGCTCTCGACACCACCAGCCCAACCTACCCCCTTTTACTTCAGATACCCTGTCGAGCGATAGTAACGCCGACTCCTGTGCACGCGGGATTCGGTCGTGAGGAGGGAGAAGTCGTTCGTCTTTCGTCGCGCTGCTAACAACGGTTTTTCCAACCGTCTTCGGCGGCTGCAACCGCTAAGGAAGCTGCGCAGCACAGCAACTGGCTGGGGGGGATGGGAGAGAGCGAGCGAGGAGGAGGGGGTGGAGCGAGGGCTACGAAGACGGGCCGCCTTGCTCTCGCGAGACCAGGCGGTTCCGCCTTAGCGCGGGGAAATGCGCTTGCGTACTGATGGGCTGATCAGCTGAGGCCGGGAGAGAGAAAAGCCGAGATTGGTCCAGTTAGTGAAAGGCTGGCGGTATTCTGCGCCTTTCTTGTTTACCCTACAACCATCAAATTCTTAGAAGCCACCTTTTTGCTCTTCGATAGGATGGGAGGTTGCAGAAGCAGCCCTTGCAATTAGCCTTGAAAGAACCGTGGTGACGCGGATTGGAGAAGTTCTCCCTTGCTCCCGAGGCTCCACCGGGGATTTGTTCCCGTAAAGGCCCCGCCTTTACCCAGCGAGAAAAGGGCGCCACGTGGTTCATCCACCAAACACTGGGAGCACTTTCCTTATCCACCATGTTTGCATTCTGCGGTTAAAAGGAAAAAAAAAAAAAAAAGAAAATAGTGTTGCGGCTGCCAATGTGTATACCAAGCCTGATTTCGGCTCTCTTTTCCCCTAACCACCACCACCCGGGAGGTGCCAGCCGCCCCCTAGCGGGCCTTATTCGGGTGTGCAGCACAGGCCCACATTAATCAGAACCGCGTAGGTTCTGATTGATTTCCTATTTACTATTTTCCCTTTTCTCTCCATTAAAACCTAATTGACCAATCAGCGGCTCGTGGCTGTGGACTTGGACCCCCCCACACACATTTTTTTTTAAATCAGTGCATTATAGTTGTACATATTGATGCATTTGTTATTACACATTCGTACTTGCACGCGATGTAACAACATTTACCCCCTCCCTTCCTACCTCCCACTTCTTGATATCATTCCTCTACTGATCTCCGTTTGATTTTAGGAGCTATAGGATTGTTTTCTAAATGGAGCTTTCCATTCTTGAAGATTGTTCTTAACAGCTAATAAATACTTTTTACTGTGCTGTCATGCCATCAACGTTCTCAATGACACATTATGGCCTTTTATTTTTTAAAGTTTCAAAACAAAAGTGAAATTCTATGGGAAAGGTGAAAGGCACTCCGGTAAAGAGATGAAAGCAAATAAGTATATGCATGTAACTAACCTTGAAAGTCCAGCCAAGAGATTTTGGATCTTGTGTTACAGACTTGGGGAAGTCATTTAGGGATAGTAGGGGTGTTCGGAGTGTAGACAGATGAACGATTTTTCCCCCCTATGAGAACTTTAGTGTGTAATAAGGAGACAGGAAGCCAGTTACCTTGAAGTAATGGAAACTTCTATTTTATGGTTTATTATTATCTATTTCATGCGTAGCGCAGGCCTGAATCCCAGCAGCTTGGCGGGCTGTTAGGAGGATCGCGAGTTCAAAGCCAGCTACCTCAAAAGCGAGGCACTAAGCAACTCATTGAGACCCTGTCTCTAAATAAAATATAAAATAGGGCTGGGATGTAGCTCAGTTCCCTTGAATTCAATCTTAGGTACCAAACAAACAAACAAACAAAACCCGACTAGTGCAGGGCATTAGGAATCGGCCAGGTCATGGTGCCCTACTGCCATTCTTCTTTTTTTTTTTTAACCCACGGGCACTTAACCACTGAGCCACATCCGCACCACTATTTTTTTTTTTAAGATTGTTCTTAACAGCTAATAAATACTTTTTACTGTATATTTTTAGCCCCACCACCACCATTATAATTGTTATTTTTAATTCTATTTAGAGAAAAGGTCTTGCTGAATTGTTTAGGGCCGGTAAATCTGAGGCTGGCTTTGAATTCGTGATCCTCCTGCTTCAGCCTGGGATTACAGGTGAGCTCCATCCATGCCAGTCCCCTACACCCATTCTTTAGTCCACCTTCTCAAATATTCCTTAGAGGGGAAGGAATAGTGTTATCATTCTTTAAAAAAGATTAAAAAAAAAAAAAAAAACGAAGATGTTGTAATATGCAATTCATCGTCTTTATAGCCCTGAAAATTATTATTGTCATTCTACCAATGAGGTGCTTAGTTCCAGAGAAGTGAAAACTGCTGAATGACGAAGCTAAGATTGGAACCAAAAAGTTTTTACTCCAAGGGCCAGGGTCTAACGAAATTATTGGTGGTTACAAATAACTCATCTGTGCATTAATGGAACAGACCTAATTTTAGGCAAATTGAAGTTACTTTTCCTAAGGAACAATGGCTTTACCTCAGGAAACCTGAAATAGTTCCAAGGTTATCTGTTGGAGACTTTTGAACAGGCCTAAAACTTGGTTGTCCTGGTTATCACTGACACTTTGCAGTACCCTTCTTTTTTATTTTTATTTTTTACTGTACTGGGATCCCCCACCTGTTTTTGTTTTGTTTTGTTTTGTTTTGTTTTGTTTTTATGAACTATAGATTGAAGACCAGGCCTGGAGTATGTTCTCCCTTTTAAAAAATAATTGCTGTCTAGCTCCCACACTAAAGATGGAGTTCTTCCCTTGAGTTCAAGTTACATTGCTACTTTATTCTTTCCATCTTTCAACCTGACTTGGTAGGTGGAATTCTGTAAACCCTTTCACTCCTTGCCTGAATTCAAATAATCTATTTACTGCCTGAATGAATTTGGCATTCTTTCCACATACCTTGTATGGTCATGGGTGACAGTCCTAAAATTATTCTAATGACATGAATGACTTTTCACCACCAAATAGTAATGTTTCCTTTGGGGTATTTTGGCCATATTTTCTTTGTATTGGGCACTCTGCCAATGTTAAGATTAGGAAGGGCTTGGAGTTGGTTCATATATTCTTTTTTGTATTTTTTTTATTATTATTATAGCAAGTAGGAAGTTTTTAGCTAAAAATACCTTAAATAGGGATAAATGTAAATCTTATTGGGCTTCTTGTTTTACTGTTTTTCTCAAAGAAAAATAAATGTCTATCAACTAATTCCATTTGCAAGTCGAATCCTATAAATAAGGCTTGGGGAGACTGGCTTACTGCTTCTGTCTGATCCCTATAGAATTGTTTCTAGATTGATCTCTGAGGAACTGTTTCCATAGAGATGGTTAGACCTAAGGGCTCCCAGCTGCTTAGAGGATTTTTTTCTTCTTTGTCTTCCTTTCAGTCTTTCCGTGCTTTCCTATTAACATAGAGATCAGAGGGACTCTGAAGAGGCCATAATGAAAGAAAAGATGAAAAAGGAGAAGGAAATAGAAGTACCCACACCTCCCAGAGGAAAACAAGACAAGGAACACGTAATCGTGTGTTACACCATCAGGATGAAGCAGAGAGGAAAATTCCATGCAGAACCCAAGTGAAAAAGAAAGAGAAATTGAAAGAGATGGCACTCTTCTGGGGGGAAGTCTCATTAGTTAAAAAAACTGGTATACAATAATTGTCCGTATACGGAGTTGGAATTGTGGCTCCTTGGTAGAGTGCTTGCCCCGCCTGTGTGAGGCACTGGGTTCGATTCTCAGCACTACATACATACATACATAAATAAATCAAAGGTATTGTGTCCATCTACAACTAAAAATGTATTTTTAAAAATTTTCCATATATTAATAGTGGCATTGTAAAGTATCATAAAAACAATTATGATAATTTCGCCTACATGAAAAACAAATTATCCAAAATCACATAAAACCCACAGAAACTTATTTGGACTATGTGTAATTAATGTATTCAATGCTGTTTTTTTGTTTGTTTTGTTTTGTACTAGGGGTTGAAACGGGCTCTCACTAAGCCACATTCCCAGCCCGTTTTTTTTTTTTTTTTTTTTGAGACAGGGTCTTGCTTAGTTGCTGAGCAACTTGCAATCCTCCTGCTTCAGACTCCCCATAACTGGGATTATAGGTGAGTGCCACTGCACCCTGCAAAGATATTTATTCAATGCCTTTTATACATTAAATCTGATTTACTAAGTCCCAAGTCTTTGTGAACCATTTATTCTTTGATTTATATCACATATATCTAATATCTTTATTTTTATTTTTAAATTTTTTTGCACTGGGGATTGAATCCAGGGGCACTTTGCCACTGAGCCACATCCCCAACCTTTTTTTTTTCTCCCTCTTTTAATTATTATTTTTTTTAATTGTTGATAGACCTTTATTTATTTATACGTGGTGCTGAGAATCGAACCCAGTGCCTCACAAGTGCCAGACAAGTGCGCTACCGCTGAGCCCCTGCCCTAGGCCTTATTATTATTATTATTATTATTTAAATATTTTTTGTAGTTGTAGATGAACAGTATACCTTTATTTTGTTTATTTTTATGGTGGTGCTGAGGATCGAACCCAGTGCCTCACATGTGCCAGGCAAGCACTCTGTCACTGAGCTACAACCCCAGCCCCTATTATTTATTGTTTTTAACATTTGCAATATGCATACTTGTTTACAAAATATACAAAGATTGGAAAATTCAACAATCAGCAAACAATGCAATTAAAAATTAATAAAAAACATAAACAGGTGTTTCACTGAAGAGGATAATCAAATGGCAAATAAGCATATGAAAAAATACCTAGTATTATTTGTTGTTAGAGAATTTCACATTAAAACCATAATGTGGTACCTAAGAGATTGCCATGGTAATACACACACACACACACACACACACACACACACACGCACACACATGCATATATGTATAATTTTTTATTTGCAAAATAAAAAGTGTTAACAAACAATAAAATAAATCTGTTGCTGTGTAGCATATGATAAATGAGAGAATTAACAATTGCAACAAAAGTATCCCAATGATCTTCTCTCTGATCCTGACAGCAGGACTATTCAACCCATTTTCCAAAATATTACATCATCAAACCTATTATTTACCCAGTTTCTCACTTGCTTTCAAATCAAGTGTTGTTTTTTTTCAACAATATCAATAATTAATTTAATATAAATTATCTAGATATTATAATTAAAAGGTATAAGTATATAGTTATCATTTGCTTTTTACAACATATGTAAAAAGCAAATGATAACTATGTGCTCTCTCTATATGTCACACTTTAAATATCAATACACCAATAAGTTAAAAACAAAAGAAGGGGAAAATAAGCATGAGAAATCTGAAGTAGAGCTATTAATATAAAATAAATTTCAAGAAAAAATATTTTCAGAGATATAGGAGAATATTTCATAACCATAATAGGGTAACTTCTTCAAGAAAGTATAATAATCCTAAATGTGTGCCTAATAACAAAACTCCAAAATACATGAAGAATAAATTAATAAAACTAGAAAAACAAATACAGTCATATTTGGAGATTTTTTAAGCCCCCTCACTTTGCTGGAAGGAGTAATAATATAGAAGGCTTAACATTTTCAGCCACCTTGACCTATTATTTATTGAGAACTATACACAAAAATGACAAGTAGAAAATTAATAGGGATAGACTATATTCTGTCATAAAATGAACTTTTCAAGAAATTTTCAAAATTTGAAATTATGCAGACTGTGTTTCCTGCATGATTTATTAGAAATCAATCACTTTAAGATATATAGAACTCCACCTTCACATCTCAACTACTTCAAAATTAAATATCACACTTATAAATATCTCACAAATAAGAAAGCCCAAGAAAAGTAAATAAAAAGTGCTTTGAACTAAGTGATAATAAAGGCTTAAAATATCAATTTCTGGAACGAATAGTACTCATACACACTCATAACTTAAAAGTATTTGTATCAAAAAGAAGCTAGATTAACAAGTTATTTTCAGATTAGGTAGTAGGAAGGAAAAAAGAGTAGGAACAGAAATATGTAAAATAGAAAAGAAATAATACAGCTAGAAGTTGATAAAAATCTAACAAGTCTAATCAAGAAAAAATATCAATGGAAAGGAAGCTATTAAAACAACTCTACAGATGCTAAAAATGTATTAAGTTAGTATTACATTGTATAATTGCAGTCATATAGCTTACATAACTTGGTCTATTTTAGAGGATAGAAACCCCTGCTTGTTTACACCATCCAATCTGTGTGAGTGATACGTTTTTTTCCCATCCTTTCACTTTCAGTCTATGGATGTCTTTGCCTATGAGGTAAGTTTCTTGGAAACAGTATATTGTTGGCTCTTGTTTTTTAATCCAATCTGCCAGTCTCTGTCTTTTGATTGATGAGTTTAGGCTATTAATGTTCAAAGTTATTATTGAGATATGATTTGTATTCTGGGTCATTTTGGTTTATTTCTAGTTTCTAATGTGAATTGTTTCTCCTTTGATTGACTATTCCTTTAGTGTAATTTCTCCCTTCACTGGTTTTCACTTTTTTTTTTTTTTCATTTCTTCTTCGTGGAATATTTTGTTGAATATTCTGGAAGTCCAAGCTTTCTGGTTGTGAATTCTTTTAATTTTTGTTTATCATAGAAGGTTTTTATTTCATCTTCAAATCTGAAGCTTAATTTTGCTGGATATAGGATTCTTGATTGGTGTCCATTTTCTTTCAGAACTTGGTATATGTTATTCCAGGACCTCCTAGCTTTGAGGATCTGGGTTGAAAAATCAGCTGAGATCTGAATCGGTTTCTCCCTATGTATAATCTGATATTTTTCTCTCGAAGACTTTAAAATTTTATCCTTATTCTATATGCTAGGCATTTTTTTATAATGTGCCTTGATATGGGTTTGTTGTAATTTTGCACATTTGGGGTCCTGTAAGCTTCTTAGATTTTATTTTCCATTTCATTCTTTTATTTATTTATTTATTTTTTAGTTGCTCAAACATTACAATGATCTTGACATATCATATATCATACATTTGATTCAAATGGGGCATGAATTCTTATTTTTCCCAAGTTTACAGATTGCAGGATCACATTGGTTATACAGCCACATTTATACATACTGCCATACTAGTGTCTGTTGTATTCTGCTGCCCTTCCTATCTCCTTCCTAACCCCCCTCCTCTCCCTTCCCCTCCCATCAACTCTCTCTACCCCATCTACTGTAACTCATTTCTCTCTCTCTCTCTCTTTTTCCCTTCCCCCTCACATCCTCTTATATGTAATTTTGTATAACAATGAGGGTCTCCTTCCATCTTCTGTGCAATTCCCCTTCTCTCTCCCATTCCCTCCCACCTCTCGTCCCAGTTTAATGGTAATTTTCTTTTTCTCATGCTCTTCCTCCCTGCTCTGTTTTGAGTCACCCCCTCATATCAAAGAAGACATTCGGCATTTGTTTTTTAGGGATTGGCTAACTTCACTTAGCATAATCTGCTCTAATGCCATCCATTTCCCTCCAAATGCCATGATTTTGTTATTTTTTAGTGCTGAGTAATATTCCATTGTATTTAAATGCCACATTTTTTTTTATCCATTCATCTATTGAAGGGCATCTAGGTTGGTTCCACAGTCTAGCTATTGTGAATTGTGCTGCTATGAACATTGATGTAGCTGTATCCCTGCAGTATGCTTTTTTTTTTAAGTCTTTTGGGAATAGTCTGAGAAGGGGTTCCGTTTCATTCTTTAGCTTTGGCAAATTTTCTGATATTATTTCCTTGAAAAGATTGTGCATTTCTTTGATTTGTATCTCTGTGCCCTTATCTATCCCAATAAATCTTAAATTTGGTCTTTTCATGTTATCCCATAATTCTTGGAAGTTCTGTTCATGATTTCTTAATATTTTCTCTCCATGGTCAACTATATTTTCAAAATTATATATTTTGTGTTCATTGCCTGAGGTACTCTCTTGCAAGTAGTCTAGTCTCTTGATGATGCTTTCTATTATTGTTTCCTTCAAGGATTCTGTTGGTTTTTTCCCCAGAGACTCTCTTTATTGAAGTGATTTTTTGCTACCTGTATTTGATTTCTTACATCATCTTTTACTTTGCAGATCAATTTAACTATGTACATTTTAAACTCCTTCTCTGGCATTTCTTCCACTGTGGTATCTATTCTGTTATTGGAGTATCTTGGTTTGCTTGGGGTAATTTGTTCCCTTGTTTTTTCATGTTGTTTGTGTGTCTACCCATCAAACAGTATGGATCTGAAGCATAATAATAACAACAACTAATGCATACAATTTATAGCACTAAGCCAAATAGTTCCTACTATGATGTCCACAGTGTTAATTATCACAATAAACAGAAATGATATGATCAGTTATGCCTATAAAAAAAATAGCACGTTTGCAAAAGGGTTTACATTTTCAAACGGTGGATGGGGAGAGAACAGAAGTGATATAGGATGTGATGATTATGAGGGAGGAGGAGTAGAAGACATCGCTTCTCGGCCTTTTGGCTAAGATCAAGTGTAGGAGTAGAAGACAGAAGTAAAAGATTAAAGAAGAGTGAAAGAATGATAGGGATTGGGGCTGGGGATGTGGCTCAAGCGGTAGCACGCTCGCCTGGCATGCGTGCGGCCCGGGTTTGATCCTCAGCACCACATACAAACAAAGATGTTGTGTCCACTGAAAACTAAAAAATAAATATTAAAAAATTCTCTCTCTTTCTCTTTAGAAAAAAAAGAATGATAGGGATTGGCTGTTAGAAGAAAAGAGAATCAAGAGAAAAACAGGAGAAAAATTACACATAAAGCAAAAATTTAAATAAAAGGAATTTAAAATAAAAGACTACAAAACAAAACTAAAATATACTAATCAAATATCCTAGTTCACAAAAAACTAGTCCATGTAAAATAATTGGCTTCAAAAATGCTAGAGATGAGGGGAAAAAAAAGGAAACTATATACAATGTTCACGTACCAATTAAGGTCACAATTAAACAGTGAAAAAAAATAAAAAACATCTTGATGAAAATTAAAAAAAAATTTTTTTATTGGAGTTCAAAATATTCTCAGCTTCTCTTTTCAGAAGTTTCAGGTGGGGTCTTCTGGAGTGTGATTTTCCACCCTCTGGATTGCTGGAGTCAGAGAGGTGATCCTGCAAGTGGAATTCCTAGAGACAAGGTTTAGCCTTAGGTTGGCTCCAGGCTCTTTGCTGAATGCCAATAGGTCTGGAGTTTTAAAATCAGCACACCTCCAGCTCCCAGTACTTGCTCGTCCATGATGGAGAACTTTACCCTAGGGCTTCCCTGGGTTCCACTTGTGTGGTGGGTGGAGCCCATTCTTAGTCGCCTATGTCACCTGCAGACCCCACGTTTCTTGGTCTTGGGTTCAGTCTCCAATTTCTCCTGCCCTGGCCCTTCTGAGTTGCTGGCCAGATGTGAGTTCCTGGCCAGATGGGTCTCTCCCAGCCAGTCTTGCAAGCAGTCGGGTTCAAGGGAGAGGGGTAGAGCTGGATGGGTTTCCCTGACCAGTTGTACCTTGTGTAAACATCTCTACATGTTTGATTTTCTTCTTGTCACTTAAGTGCACTCTATGTCATGCAGCATGTGTTTACTGAGCTTTTATTTTGGGCCAAAGTCAGGTTTTCCAGGAATCAATTGGCTTCCTCAGTTGAGGGCTCCAGAGCTGCCACTGCAAATGGTTCCTTCATTTGTCCTCCATATGCTGCCTGGAGAGATAGTGGCTTCTTTTCCCACACTCGGATGTCCTGCAGGACGTTCTTCAGGTTTGTTGGCAATGTCCATGGTCTCTAAATGCTCAGTACCCAGACTCAGGCCTTCCAAAAGTGCAGGTTCCTTTAATTCCCTTATCTTCTACTATGCTCACAGAGGGACCTCTCTGGCTAGAGCTTCTGGCCTGCCTGTGGCCTTCTCTGTGCCACCAGGGATTTCTTCCTTATTTTATTATGTACAACCTCCTGTGTCCCTAATCTGCTTTGAATGTCCAGTTTTAGTTTCCAGTAAACTCCCTTCTCTCTTTTTTATGTTCACTTACTTTGTGGAGAAGCTGCCTGTTTTCTAAGTTTTATGCCCGGAGCATCCAGAAACTCGACCCTCTCTATTCTGCCATCTTGGATCTCCCTTTTTAAATTTTTTTGTTTTGAGATGGGGCTAAGTTACTTAGGGCCCCCATAAGTTGCAGAGGCTGGCCTTGAACTTGCTATGGAATCATAGGCATGTGTCCCTAGGACTGGCTGTACCTACTGTCTTTGGAAAGCACTGATCTCCTTTGGCATGATTTAACGTTGTGTCTCAAGATAAGGATTAATTACATTTTTTCTTCCTGAGACTTTTTATTTCTCTGAGTCACCTAAGTGTTCATTGCGGGACTATGGAAACCAAAAGGCCTCATTCAAATTTAATAATTATGATATTAAGTAAACAAATAGAAACTCAAAAGGAAGAAAGAACCTAACACATTCTTTCTCTAATGTTTGAAAATAATTAAAAGTATCCAACATTCTTTCTAATCCCCTGGATTACTGTGAATGCCAAGGAAAACAACTACAGAAGACAATTAAAGACTATAAATCAAATTTTGGTACTGCTTTTAATATGTTATAAGCACATTAATGACTTAGAAAATATAGCATAGATAATAGATTCTCCTACCATAGTTTAAAGCTTAATATAAAAATATAGTTTTCATTATATATGTACCTATGCCTGTCAGTCTCAAACAGTGATGGTCACACTGGTAGCAGAGGCACTTTAAGTGATTCATTTCCAAGTCTAGTCTAGAAAAGTTATTATTTTGTGGACCAAGAAACTAAAGAATAATTGGGAATAATTGGAGAAAATGTTCTAAGTTTACAAAAAAAAAAATAAATAAAATTTAGAATTGCCCTCATCATCAAGGAGACAGGCCTAGGTCCCAATCCTAGTTCTGGCATTTACATACCAGCTCCCAGTTAGTTGATTCTGTAGTAGTTAACTTTTTTGAACCTCAGTTTCTTAATTTCTAAAATGGGTTATTAGGTTATTATACAAGGTAGTGATCAGAAGTTAAAATATTAATAACCCTAGTCCTATGCTGTTACTTGTAGTTGTTATGGCACTGTTAATAAATTTGGTTCTCTCTCTCTCTCTCTCTCTCTCTCTCTCTCTCTCTCTTTTTTTTTTTTTTTTTTTGGTACTAGGGATTGAACTCAGGGGCACTCAATCACTGAGCCACATTCCTCAGCCCCATTTTGTATTTTATTTAGAGACAGGGTCTCACTGAGTTGCTTAGACCCTCGCTGTTGCTGAGGCTGGCTTTGAACCTGTGATTCTCCTGTCTCAGTCTCCTGAGCTGCTGGGATTACAGATGTGTGCCACTACACTGGTCTACCCCTTTTTATTTTTTATTTTGAGCTAGGGTTTTGCTAAGTTGCTGAGGCTGGCCTTGAACTTGCCATCCTCTTGCCTCAGCCTCCCAAATTGCTGGAATTACAGGCATGTGCCACTGAGTCTGTCTCTTTAGTTCATTTAAAAAAAAATAATTTTAGAGGGGCTGTGGCTGTGACTCAGTTGTAGAGCTTTTGCCTAGCATGTGTGAGGCACTGAGTTTGATCCTCAGCACCACATAAAAATAAATAAAATAAAGATATTATGTCCATCTACAACTAAGAAAAATATTTTTAAAATAATAGTAATAATTTTAGAAATTTTACAATAGTGGTGATTCATGCTTTTAATCCCAGCAATTTTGGAAGTCTGAAACAAGAAAATCACAAGTTTCCAGAGCACCCTGGGCAATTTAGCAAGACCCTGTCTCAAAATTTAGAAAAGGGGTAGGGTTCAATCCCAGGATCAAAATAAGAAGAAAAGAAAATCACAATAGTAATTGATTTACCAAAAACTATCCTCAAAAAATGTGCAGAAAATTCCTATATACATCTTTACTCAGCTTCCTCTGTTGTTAACATCTTTCATCATTTATGTTACATTTGTGACATCTAATGAACTAATATTGGTTTATTGGAGAATGTTCCATGTGCACTTGAGAAGAATGTGTTGTCTACTGTTTTGGTCAGCTTTTTTTTGCTGCTGTGACTAAATGGCCTGAGCAGCACAACTGTAGAGAGGAGGAAAAGTTTATTAGAGGGCTTACAGTTTCAGATGTCTGATTCCATAGAAGGCTGGTTCTGTTCCGTTCCTCAGGGTTCAAGGTGAGGCTAAACATCATGGCAGGAGAGTGTGGCAGAAGGAAGCAGTTCACATCATCAAAAAGCAAAGATGTTATAGGGACAGATGAGGCAAGACACTGAAGACAGCAGGAAACAGTTTTATTTGGCTGCAGCCAGGTTCAGAGGGCACAGCTTTTGCTGTAATCAATCAATCCCCTGAACCCCGAGTTCAGGCAATTTCAGAATTTTATACCCAAAATGTAAGGAGAGGGGCTCAGAAGTTCACAGTCTGCAGAAGTTCACATAAAAGCAGTTTTTTCTTTCACTGTTCTGGGCAAGTTAACCCTTCAAGGTCAGTGCCTGAGAAGGGGAGAGCTTCTTCTCTCCTTCTTTCCTCCCCCTGCCAGCTGTTACCAAGAAGCCCAATTGGTGAAGCCTCAGCTCAAGGCCAGAGGCCTTGTTTACACATTTCTTCAAACTACTATACTGGATACATGTTTGTGAAAAACTAGTAAGGGGGGTTTCCAATACCTGGAGTGCTGATTTCTTCCTGGCCAGTGGCCAAGTAAAACAGGGCAACATGAAAATAGGAAGTTTATCTACATTGAACTCTTTTGCAGAGACTCTTTTGCTGACAGTCCTAAAATTAGCCATGGTTAAGATTTCTGGAGAAGCCCAGTTAAGACTTTTCTGTGGAGAAAGGGGGTGCCACTACAGAGAGAGGAGGGCTGGGGCTGCAGCTCAGTGGTAGAGCACCTACCTTGCATGTGTGAGGCATGGGTTGGATCCTCAGCACCACATAAAAATAAATAAATAAAGATATCCTGTCCATCTACAAGAAGAAGAAGAAGAAGGGGAGGAGGAGGAGGACTCTATTTGCCAGCCACACCCTACCACTTCAGTTACTACTCAGTTAATCCCTATCAGGGGATTAATTCACTGATTGGATTAAGACTTTCACAACCCAATCACTTCTCCTCTGAACCTTCTTGCATGAGCTTTTGGGGGATACCTCACATACAAACCATACTATCTACTGTTGTGGAGCATTCTACAAATGTTATCTTCTTTCTTTCTTTCTTTTTCTTTTTTTTTTTTTTTTTTTTTGGTGGTGGGAATTGAACCCAGGTACATGCTACGTACATGTTTTACCACAAAGTATATTACGTCCCAAGTATCTCTACAAATATCTTCTAGGCCTAGAGGGCCTAATACTATAAAGTATTACTGAAGTCTTCTTTTTTCTTATTGATCTGTGTAGTTTTATCCGCTATTGAAAGTGGGCTTAGAAATCTCCAACTGTCATTGTTGAATTGTCTATTTCTTCCTTCAATTTGATGAGTTTTGCTTCATGTATTTTGGGGCTTTTTCAGGTGCATATATGTATATAATTATCCTATCTTCAGTTAATCCCTGTATTATTATAAAACTTTCTTCTTTGTTTCTATTCACAACTTTTATATTGACATCTATTTTGTCTGATATTAATAAAGCCACTCTGGCTCCTCCACTCCCTCAGTATGAGAAAACACACACACACACACACACACACACACACACACATATACACACGCACACACATATTGGGGTTTGAACCTATGGCCTGTGCATGCTAGGCAGGCACTCTACTAGAGTTATTTCCCCAGCACTTTTTAATTTTATTTTAAGATATGGTCTTGCTGAGTTGCCCAGGTTGGCCTACAATTGAGATCCTCCTGCCTCAGACTCTGGAGTAGTTAGAATCACAGGTGTGAGCCACCACCCCTGGCTCTAGTATGAGTCTTTTAATGCAGACTGATGCTGAGGATATCTGAGAGATTTCCTAGTCCCATTACAGTTGCTAGGGTTCTCTTCAGTTTATACCTCATCAGGCTTATTAGCAAGAAGCACATTCTGCCATACATTAAACTCCTTAGGCTCACTTCTGCATCGTTTCTATTTTATTTTATTATTATTATTATTTTTAATGTGATGCTGGGGATTGAACCCAGGGCCTTGTGCACTCGAGGCAAGCACTCTATTACCTGAGCTGTATCCCCAGCCCCTCTATATGGTTTCTATTATTTATAGCCAGATTAAAATATGGTTTAATGTCCAATGAAATGTTTTTCCTGATTCAACCCTCGGTTGATGGTTGATGTGATGTTTTTGTTGGTGATTACAACTTGCCACAAATGTTTGTCTTGGTTTTCCTTGCTGATCTCAATCAGGTCATCTACTTTCCAAATATCTGGGAGGTTTCAGTTTGGAAATTCTTTTGTCACCCATGGCTCTACTTCTTGTTCCAACTTGAAGGGTTTGGAAATGAAATGCCCAAGAATGTATTCATTTTCTTAACTCTTCGGCACAGAGGACTCTGGAATCATAGCTCAGTGATACAGAATCCAACTCCAGAGCCTATGGAGAATCTTAGGGAGAGTCACAGGGTCAGGAATTTCTGGGCTGAAGATGGCAGAGTGGGCCTGGCTTTCTTTGATTATTCCTTGCAAGTTTTGTTTTAAACCTATTTGTGTTTTTGAATCTAAAGTTTCTTAGAGAAAGAATTTGTTTTTTTTTTTCTATTTTTTGTTTTGTTTTACAGTAAATCCCCAGCCCATTTAAGTTACCCAGACTGACCTTAAACTTGCTATTCTCCTGCATCAGCCTCCTGAGTCACTGGTTTTACTGGTAAGTGCCACCACACCTGGCTGGTTAGATCATTTAAAAAAATCTATTCTGCTTCACTGGGGATATAGCTTAGTGGTAGACTGCTTGCTTAGCCTGCAGGAAACCTTGAGTTCAATCCCCCCTGCCCCACACCCCAAAAACCATTCTGCTGATCTCTGCCCTTTAATTGGAGAGTTGATCCATTAATCACTTATATAACAGGGTTTATATCTACCTTTGTAATATTTCTTTTCTATATATCTTTTTGATTTGTTTTTTTGAGATGGGGTATTCCTATGTTGCCCAGGCTGACCTCAAGTGTACCATCCTCCTGTCTAAGCCTCCCAAATAACTAGAATTATAGGCTTGTGCCATACAACTCACTTCTATATATCTTATGTCTTTATGGTTAATTGTTCTATTTTTCAATTTCTTTAATTTGTTCATTTTTGGTTGTGCTGCAGATCAAACTCAGGAACTTGTTCATATTAGCAGATACCATACTGAAAGCAAAGGACAACTTCTAAATGAACCCTGTATCTTCACTTGCTTTTAGCTATTTGTGTTTAGTTGATCTTAAAAATTACTAATTTGGGCCAGGCATAGTGGCACAGGCCTGTAATCCCAGGGACTTGGGAGGCTGAGGCAGGAGGATCACGAGTTTGAGGCCCTAAGCAACTTAGTGAGACCCTATCTCAAAAAAAAAAAAAAAAAAATGGCTAAGGTTGTGGCTCAGTGGTAAAGTTCCCTTGGGTTCAATCTCCAATACCAAAAAACAGACAAACAAACAACAACAAAACCCCCTAATTTTGAAGGTCACACAACTGAGCAATATTTTGTTAATCTTCCATTATCTTTGCTATAGATAAAACACCTCTGATATGTGGATCATAATGCTGATGGTTGCCAAGGTTACTTTTCTAGGACTTGAAGGCCACTTTTGTTGAAACCACTGACTCTTCACTTGGGCCTGTGCAGGTGTTTAGTAGGTGAGCTTTTGATGTCAGATGGCCAAAAGCTTCATCCTCAGATCATGTTAAAGCTGTCATTTTCTGGACATGTGATCCTGTGAAAAGCCATGAAGTTTCCTTACAAATGTGCAGATCACTGATTACTTCACCTCCAATCATCTTTACCTATGCCTTAAATCAGCCTGTTTCTTTATCTCATAAATAAACCCCATCTTCAGAGAGGTGGGTTTAAATCTTGAGTCTCCCTTTCCATATTCAGCTGCTTTATGAATTCTTTCTCTTTTGCAAAACTCAGTGATTGGCATACTGTGCAGCTGGCAAATGGGCTTGGTTTGGTAACATTATTACTGAACTACATACTTAGCTCCTACTTCCTTTTCATTCTTTCTTTTCTTTTCTTTTTTGGTACCAGGGATTGAACTCAGGGGTACTTGCCTACTACTGAGCCACATGCCCAGCCCTATTTTGTGTTTTATTTAAGGGTCTCTCTGAGTTGCTTAGCACCTTGTTTTTGCTAAGTCTGGTTTTGAACAGCTGATCTCCTGTCAGCCCCTAGAGTTGCTGGGATTACAGGCATGCGCCACCACATCTGGCCCTAGGAAACTCTTAATTTATCCTTTGCTTTAAAAGTTTTTCTGGAGATTCCTGGCACAGAGGCACTTACCTGTAATCCCTGCAGTTTGGAGCCTGAGGCAGGAGCATCACAAGTTCAAAGTCAGCCTCAGCAAAAGCGAGGCACTAAGCAACTCAGTAAGACCCTATCTCTAAAGAAAATACAAAATAGGTCTGGGGAATGTGGCTCAGTGGTTGAGTGCTCCTGAGTTCAATCCCTGGTATCCCGCTTCTTCCCCTCAAAAAGTTTTGCTGGATATGATTCCTTGGTTGACAATCTTTTGTTCGTTTGCTTATTTTTCAGTCTATATTCTTTCTCATCATATATCATTTTACTCTATTCTGGCATTAAGAGAAATCAGCTTTTAATCTTTTTATGGATCAGTCTTCCAGACGAATCATTTCTCTCTTGCTTTTTTTTTTAATCTTTATTTATTTATTTTTATGTGGTGCCATGGATCAAACCCAGTACCTCACATGTGTGAGGCAAATGCTCTACCATTCAGCCACAAACCCAGCCCTCTCTTGCTGTTTTCATGTCACTCTTTTTTTGTCATTTTCATTGTCATTTACAGTTTGATCATGATGTGTCTAGGGTATAGATTGCTTTGAGTTTATGCTACTTGGGATATGCCTCTTGGCTGTGGAGATTAATATTTTACATCAAATTTGGGAAGCTTTTGGCCATTATTTCTTCAAGTACTTTCTCGGCCACTTTCTCTCCAGTCTTCTGGGACTCTCATTGTGCATATTATGGGGTACTTGATGTTGCCTCAGATCTCAGACTCTATTCCTTCTCCTCCTCCTCCTCCTCCTCCTCCTCCTCGTTTCTCAGACTGGATAATCTCAATTGATGTATATTCATATTCACTAGCTTTTTATTTTGTCTGATTAAATCTTCTGTTGTGCCCTTCTGGTTAATTTTCCATTTCAGTTACTATTCAGTTTCTAAAATTTCTACTTGGTTCTTTTAATAATAATAATAATAATATCTCTTTTTATTGATATTCTCTACTTGGTTAGGCCTGATTCTCATAATTTTCTTTTCTCATACTTTTTTTTTTTTTTTTTTAGTTCTTCAGACATATAATTTCCTTCTGTTTCTTGGAACATATTTAAAATAGTAGATTTCATGTTTTTGTCTAATAATTCCAACATTTGAGCTCCTAGAGGGACAATTTCTATTGATTGCTCTTTTCTCTTTACATGTCATATTTTCTCATTGCTTTGCATGTTTCATTATTCATTGTTGAAATCTAGAAAATATACATAATGTTGCATCCCTGGATATCAGATTCTCCCTTTCCCATTATTTGTTGTTATTGTCATTTATCTAGTGACTTTCTCTGAAGTCTGTGTTCTTTGGTGAATGTCTCTAGTTTGAGTGTCTGAAGTCTCTAGTTTGTTAGCTTGGCATTAGCTAATAATTAGACAGAGATTTTGTTAAATTCCAAGAACCCATATGTCTCCCAGTGTTTGCTGAAGGGCTCAGTGTGTTTGTTTTGGGTCACACCTTCAGTACTCAGTCAGAGGTGACAACTTTGCCTTACCTTTCACTTTCTGCTTGTACCAAGTCTTTAGGTCAGCCAGATGTTAAAGTGTAGGGTATCTCAGGTCTTTATGTACATAATTTTAGGATATATCCAGAGTCCTTTTCATGTGTTTTGCCTTCTAAATTCCCAGGAATATGCCAGAACTTTCCTTTTTCTTTTCTCTTTTCTCTCCCTCTCTCTTTCAGAGACCAAGACCTCATATGTGCTAGGCAAGTGTTCTACCACTGAGCTCATCTGCAGCCATGTCAGAGTTTTTTTTAAAAAATCAATTAATTAGTTATTTTTAATTAGGTATATATTACAGCAAAATTCATTTTGGTTCTTTGTACACAATTGCAGCGCAACTTTTCATTTCTCTGGTTGTACAAGATGTAGAGTCACGCCATATGTGCAGTCCTACCTAGGATAATGGTGTCCATCTCACTCCACCATCTTTCCTGACCCCATTCCCCCACCCCCACCCCTCAGAGCTTTAAAAATTTTTTTTTTTTTAGTTGTCAATGGACTTTATTTATATGCAGTGCTGAGAATTTAACCCAGCTCCTCATATACCAGGCAAGTATGCTACTGCTGAGCCACATCCCAGCCCATGTCAAAGCTTTTTAAAACCCCTTTTTAAAACCCCTTCTGGATATCACATTCCCCTGCTATTCATTAGGCCTGTAGTTTCCCCCAGTTGTTATCCACTGACTCAGGATGTTATTAAAGAATTGCTGCTGATTGTTTTTGACAAATAACCCTGGAAAAAAGGCTTTTTGCACCAGGTGAACTCTGAATCAGGTCAATAAAGACAAGGGTTGTTATTGGGCTCTACCAAGGAGATCTCAGGTAAAATAATGATAATTATTTATGAATGGGGCTTTCAAGAAACTTCAACCATATCTTGTCTTTTGCAATTGGTTGTTGGGCAATTACAGGATGGTAGTTTCCAAGGTGACCCATGAAGTTGAGGAGAGAGGATGAGATAGGGCAACTTAAAATGCTGCAAAGCTCACTGATCTTATTGAGAGTCATGCTTCCCCCACCCCCTCAAGTGCTGGAGATCAAATCCACAGCCTTCCCCATGTTAGCTAGGCAAGTTCTCAACCACTGAGCTATACCCCAGCCCACACATTTTATGAATAAACATTTTCCTTAAATATATTAACATTATGAACTACATTAATGGATATTCTAATATTGAACACTATTGCATTCCTGGAATAAACCTTTAGGAACTTTGTTTTAAGAAGGGAATGGGGAAAGTTTACAATAAAAGGGGAAAAAAAAAAAAGAATCTAGGATTGGGAAAGTAGCTCAGTGGTAGAGCACTTGCCCAGGATGTCCAAGGTCCTTTTTCAATCCCTAGCACCACAAGAACAAATAAATAAAAACTAAACAAATGGCAAACTTCAGTTACTTCATTTTTGTTCAGGGCTAGCTTTGGGTTCAAGAGGTGCAAAATCAACTACTTTTATAATTCTCCTCTTTTGAGCTTTTCCCCCCACCAAATTGGCCATATCTGAAATCATACAAAAATGACTATGAAAAATAATGTGAATGTTAAAAAGAATGAGTTGTGTACTCTTAAGGAATAAGGAATATAACTCTGTGTAATAACATGGAATGTGCCTACCATATATTATTATATACTAAGTTGTTATACATATATAACAATATATGGTAGGCACATTCCATGTTATTACACATTGTTACATTCCTTATATACTAAGTTGTTATACATATATATCTTCTTCCACACACACATTAGTAGCTAAATGAATCTAATTTTAAAATTAATTTTATTCCAAATTTTGAGTTAAAACATATTTTACTTAAAATTTATAATCCTTTTTATATTTACTTTGTTTTTACCAACTGAAAGAAAAGCAGATAGTATTTATGTATGCTATGAATGCTAATACTCTTTTATTAAATATTTACAATTTCAAAGAAGGAAATTGGTGTTCATTAATGAAGGAAACACTAAGCTGGGTGTGGTGGTACAGCCTGTAATCTCAGCAACCTAGGAGGCTGAGGCAGGAGGATCACAGGTTCAGCAACTTAGTAAGCCCCTGTCTCAAAGTAATAAAAAATAAAAAGTTCTGGGGATGTTGCTCAGTGATCAAGCTCCCCTGAGTTCAATCTCAAGTATCATAAAACAAAAAACAAAAATGTGAAAACCAAGTAGATTCTTATATGCTAACAGCTACAGAATAAACAGTAGTCAACTTTCCGTTATCTGTACTCAAAGGACGCCTTGAACAAACTAAGGCTATTAGAAAAGGACAAATAAGCGTCAGAGTTCCCAGGTACACCCATGGGAAGGTTTAATGACCAAGCTATTTGGACAAGATGAGTTTATGATTTCCCTACATTTTCATGGTAAATGAAACCAAAATTAGAATAGAAGGAAGCATCTACAGTGTTTTCAAAAACAAACCACATGGCCCAGTGCAATTGGACATACCCATGATCTCAGCTCTCAGGAGGATGGTTAAATTGAGGTTAGCATGGGCAGCTTAATGTTACCCTGTCTCAAAATAAAAAATAAAATAAAAGGGCTGGGCATGTAGCTCAGAGGTAGACTGTTCCACATGGACTCTCCTGGGGAAGGTAAGGCAGGGAATTGTCAAAGGGAACTTAAACTTTTTATACTATTTTACTGTTTATGAAGGAGGTTATATTCATATGCTAACGTGGTGATTAAGGGCTGGGGTTGTGGCTCAGTGGTAAAGCGGTTGCCTAGCACATGTGGGGCCCTGGGTTGGATTCTCAGCACCACATAAAGGTAAATAAACAAAATAAAGGTATTGTGTCCAGCTAAAAATAGATAAATAAATAAATAATTTACAAAATTAAAGTGGTGATTAATAACCAACTTATAAAAACAGAGTTTAAATAAAGAGATGAGAGGGGCTAGGATTGTGGTTCAGTGGTAGCGCACTAGTCTCACATGTGCGAAGCACTGGATTTGATCCTCAGCACCACATAAAGATAAATAAATAAAATAAAGGTATTATGTACATCTACAACTTAAAAAAATTAATAAAAAAGATGAGAATGTTTGAGGGGCTAGGGATGTAGCTCAGTTGGTAGAATGCCTGCCTCATATGTACAAGGTCCTGGGTTCAATCCCCAGCACCCCCAACCCCGCAAAAAAAAAAAATATTGGGAATGTTTGAGAAGTCATGAATAGATTTATGAGCTTATACTGTCAGGAATAATAAAGCATATTTGTTCAACATTATTAAGGGACATAGAAAACCACTATAGGTGTCCAAATGGAATGTGAGTGAAACTAAAGAAAAATCCTTTAAATTATTTGGATCATTTTAAAATACATTGAGAGAGCTCTGCCTGACAGCTGTGCCTCAGAAATAGCCATTAGTTTGACCAGTATGCCCAAATTTGTGCAAATTCACTCACTTGTTGGGCAAAGAAAGCAAGTGAATTAAACTTTACTGCCTCAATGGTATAGTAGTATAGTGGTAGAGTGCTTGCTAAGCATGGGTGAGGCACTAGTTTCAATCCTCAGCACCACATAAAAAACAAATTTTAAAAAAAGTTAAATTCTTTAAAATTCTTTTTCTCTCTCAGTAACTTAGGGGGAGGGTAAGGCTGACTTTTCTTTAGATATGAAATTAAAAATTTATTATTGGGGGAGGGGAGAGAGAAAGAAAGAAATTGAGGTTCTCAGAAATAAATTCCAGCATAGATGCCCAGGGAAGACCAGTGTGGTTCTTTCATGAGCCTCTGTCCTGTCCCCAGGAGCACAGCATTGGAGCCTGACACACAGTAGCTCTTGAACTTAACTTTGGATTTCTGAACCTGCAAAGATGAAGAGCAAATTATTAACATTGGCTCTAGCAGGTCTTTGTACCCTTATCACCATTCCTTCATATCCTTTCTCTCCTCTATTTTTGTAACCAACTGATTGTCCTATGAATAGGACATGCACTCTACCTAACATGCCCATTTCCACTTCTGATGAACAGTTTTTTTTTTCTTTATGGTACTGGAGATTGAACTCAGGTCCCTGTTGTGGGAGCAAGCACTTTACCAACTGAGATATATCCCCAGCCCAGATGAGCACTTATTTTTGTGTGTGCTTGTGGATCCACTTGACTATCACCTGTTAAAGAAGGCCATTATTTTGGACTTGCACGAGACCCCAATAGGTCCAATTAAAAATCAAATTGGATCGTCCATACTGTAGGGCGAGTGTCACAAAGTTGTTATCTGATGGTCCCAGAAATTAGCACAAAGAAAGCCAGATTTTCTTAACGGACCAATCTATGTAACAGTGAAATTTCCTCTGCTTTAATCCTTATACCCTTTAATTCTTACAAAAAGTAACCTGAAGTTTTCTGATGTGAACCAATCAGTTGTTTTGTACTTTTCTTTCTCCCTGTTCCCTACCTTAGAAGGAAAGTAACTTTGAAATGACCCATGCACATTTTGTCTTTGTTTTTGCTTTTTTCAGGCCTTTTCTGCTGTAAGTCCAATCTCTAAAAATACAACAATAACCAGAATCAAAACAACATTTTCTACTCAGTCCATTGGAATGCTTACTCTATTTTATGGAGTGAAATGTTATCCAATTCTAGAATTGTAAAATAAAGTAAATTAAGATCTTTAAATAAATTGTTGTAATTTTGTTCTTTGATACCCTGCATCTCTGGAGCTCCCTCTGACCATCTCCTGGGCAGATTTATTGTCCTCTCATTGTGTTCCTGAGCATTTTATCTCTATATTTTTTTCTCATATATTATAATTTTTATGTTGGCCCACCCCACTGGCTGTGATTAATTTGAGAGAGCAATAGGATTTATTTATCATTTTATTCCCCAAATCTAGCATGTACCTGGCATTTAGCAAATATGCAGTAATTTTTGAAAATGAAATCATTAATGTGACTTCTACCTTAAGCATAATCTGTCACCATAGAGTACAAACAAGGACATTCATTGACTAATGATTTGGCTGAGCGTACAAATTAAAATTAATATATTTTAGAAAAATATTTTTATATTTTTATGGTGTTAGAAATTTCATGCTCTTTCTCTAGTGGTTCTCCAAGTACAGCATCAGCGTTACCTGGGAGCTTGTTAGAAATGTAAATTCTTTTTTTTTTTAATATTTATTTTTTAGTTTTCGGCGGACCCAATATCTTTGTTGGTATGTGGTGCTGAGGATCGAACCCGGGCGGCATGCATGCCAGGCGAGCACGCTACCACTTGAGCCATATCCCCAGCCCAGAAATGTAAATTCTTGGACCCCACCCGAAGATTACAAAATCAGAAGTTCTGGGCATAGAGTTCAGCAATCTGAGTTCTAACAACCCTCCACAGGTTCTGATACATGCCAAAGTGTGGTTCTGGAACCAAATAAAAATACTTAGAATCTTACACTTGGTCACCAACTCCTTTCATTTAATCATATAAAAATCTTTTTTATTTTTTATACATAAGACAATACAGTTTTCTAATGTTTCTTGTACCAGGTCCCTTAGTTCTTTTTGTTGTTGTTTCAGTGCATTTCAGATGTAGAACAATAGATTTCATCATGGCATATTTGTATATGCAAATAATATACATTGATCATCCACATGCCCTTAGTATTCTTGAGTATCCTTTTTTGGTGGGGAGAGGTATTAAGGATTGAATTCAGGGGTACTCAACTGAGCCACATCCCCAGCCCTGTTGTATTTTATTTAGAGATAGGGTCTCACTGAGTTGCTTAGCATCTCGCTTTTGTGAGGCTGGTTTTGAACTCGAGATCCTTCTGCCTCACCCTCCTGAGCTGTTGGTATTACAGGCACTCGCCACCATACCCAGCTCAATTCTCTGTATTCTTAATTTCTGTTCTCTCTCTATTCTTTCCACATTTTCTTTTTTTTTAAAATATTTTAGTTGTAGATGGACACAATACCTTTATTTTGTTTATTTATGTTTATGTGATGCTGAGGATCGAACCCAGTGCCTCACACATGCAAGGCAAGCGGTCTACTGCTGAGCCACAACCCCAGCCCCTCTTTCCACCCTTTCTTAACTAAGCTTAGGAGAAAGGAAAGATTTAAACTGAAAGAATACATGGCAGCTGGGAAGCGAAGAGAGACCAGGTTCCCAATATCCCTTTCAAGGGCATAATCCTAATCACCTAACCCATCACTTCCCAATAGCATCACATGCTAAGGCACCACTAAGCCTTTAACACATGAGTCATTGGGGAACACTTATCCAAACCATATTGTACAGTGATAATTCACAATTTCCATGGACTAAGATTTTAGTTCCTTAAGTGAGGATTTTTCCAGCTTTGACCTTGAATATATAAGGTGTAAGATGTGGTTAAGAACATTGTCTCTAGGTGTGACCTTGGACAACTTTTCTGAGCCTTAGTTATTCATCCATTTATCTCATGGCAGTGCTACGAAGATTAAATGCTCTTAGAATCTTACATAGCACATAATAAGTACTCAGTAAGTATTGATAACTATTGTTCTTGGAGATTTATGCAGCAATTAGAATTGTGTTGGGCTGCAAGTAAGAAAATTCTGGACTATATTAGTTTCCTATTGCTGCTGTGACAAATGATCATAAACAGTGGCTTAACATAAAGTTTTTATGATACAGTTCTGGAGGTGTGTTATTATATTTGTTTTGTTTTGTTTTCATCCATGGCTGCCGCTCATAACTCCCATAGCTCTTGTTATTTCCTAAATGACTAGAAAACTAAGGTTTAAGTATTTGGCCTTTTATCTTTGGTTCCTTAAGCAGCTTTGAAACAGCTTTAGAATAATAAAGATAAGATAAAAGATATCTTTTGTTATAACGTTGGGGCACTTTGTGCAAAATTCTGTTTCTGATCTTCTCGTGTCCTCCTTTACCTGCTCCTTTTTCTTCTTAAACAGGTCATAGAAACTAGAATTTCCCTTTTCTGTGATGAGTCATCAAAGGTAAAAATATAATTTTCCCCTGCCTTTCTGTCTTGGAACTAGACATAAAGAAATTCTCTGATTTACCTTGTTGGGTAGTAGGTCTAAGCTTTCCATTTCAGAAGTGGTCCTAACCAATACTGGAAGGAAGGAGTATGACACATAGAGTCCATGAAGGCTCTCAACAGATAGAACTTGTAGGTTTTCCCCACTCCATTGTATTAGCATTAAATTATGTCCTTTTGTCCAATCACAGTTCTATATGTTTATTCATGTTCCAACCATGCTCATGCAATAATCGAGAACCTAAAAGGATAGTGTTCAGGAAGCTTCTTTCTTTCATACAGAACAGATATGGAAGAAGCTCTAGGCCTTTTCTCCTGTATCGCATCCTGTACATCTCTTCATTGCTATTCTTTAAAATATCCCTTTGATAAACCAGTAAAAGTAAGTGTAGTGTTTCCCTGAGTACCATGAGCTGCTTTATTTATTTTTTTTAATAGTTTTTTTTTTTTTTAGTTTTGAAGGACCTTTATTTTATTCCTTTATTTGTATGTGGTGCTGAGAATTGAACCCAGTGCCTCACACATGTGAAGCAAGCTCTCTCTATATCAGTGAGCCACAAACCCAGCCCTGTGAGCTGCTTTAGTATATTAATTAAACTAAAGGAGGGGTTTGTAGGAACCCTAGTTGGTAGCTGGTTGGTCAAAAGTTCCAGAGGAATGGACTTGTGACTGGAGTCTAAAGTGGGGGGAATCTGGTGGGTCTGAGGTCTCAACCTGTGGGACCTGATGCTAATTTTGGGTAGATATTGTCAAAATTCAATTAAGTTAGAGGACATCTAGCTTGTGTCCAGTGCAGGTTTGTTGCTGGCTTGCTGGTCGAGTGGCATTCCTATACATTTTGGGATCAAGGACGTGGTCTGTGTTGTGGGTATGTCTTAGGAGAGACTAAACTGGAGTTTTGTTGTGTGTGTGTGTGTGTGTGTGTGTGTGTGTGTGTGTGTGTGTTTCTCTATATATTGAAAGGGGAAGTCAGAAGGATCTCAAAATCAAAGCGTTGGCAGGGCTGCTGATATGGACAAAATTGTGTCCCCCTGTGCCCCCCTCCCCCCCAAAAATTCATGTGTTGATGCTTTACCCAGAGTGTTATGGTATTTGTAGATGGGATTTTTGGAAGGGTATTAGGATTAGATGAGGTCGAGAGGGTAGGGTCCTTATAATAGAATTAGTGCCCTAATAAGGAGACACTGAGAACTTGCTCCCTGTCCCTGCCCTATGGCCATGTGAGTACACAGCAACATAGCAAGAAGATGGTTCTCTACAAGCCAGTAACAGAGCCCTCCACAGGAACTGAATTGGTCAGTGCCTTGATCTTAGATTTCCCAGCCTCCAAACTATGAGAAAATAAATTCCTGTTGTTTAAACCACTGAGTCTATGGTATTTTGTTATGGCATTCTGAGCTGACTACTATTTTTTTTTTCTTCTGGAGCACTAGGAGAGAATTTTTTGTTGTTATTGATCGCAGTACTGGGGATTGAAACCAAGCTGCTCTACCACTGAGCACCACCTCCAGCTCTGTTTAAATTTTGAAACAGGTTCTCACTAAGTTGCTGTGGCTGGCCTCAGACACACTATCCTCCTGCCTTAGATTCCCAAATAGTTGATATTACAGGTAGGCACCCCCATATCCAATAAGAATTTGTTTCTTTCCAAAACATTTCTAACTCCTAAAGGCCACTCATATTCTTTAGTTTGTGGCTCCTTCCTTGTGTTAGTCAGCTTTTTGTCACTGTGACCAAAATACCTGACAAGAATAATTTAGAGGAAGAAAAGTGTTTTGGGGTACATCATTTCAGAGGTCTTAGGCCACAATTGGCCAATTCCATTGCTCTGGGCCTGAAGGAAGGCAGAACATCCTGGTGAAAAGGTGTTGTGAAGGAAAGCTTCTCAGCTCATGGCTTCTCAGCTCAGCTCATAAGAAGCTGAGAGAGAGAGGAGCCAGGGACAAGAATATAATCCTTAAGGGCATGCTCCCAGTGACCTGCTTCCTCCAGCCACACACCACCTGTCTATAGTTACCACCCAGTAACCCACACAGATTATTAATTCATCAAATGGAATAGTCCACTGACTAGGCTATAGGTCTCATAATAAATCATTTAACCTCTGAAAATCCTGCATTGTCTATTACAGGCCTTATTGGGGAATACCTCATATCCAAACCATAACATTCCTCTTTTTTTTTTTTTTTTTGGTGGTGGTGGTACTAGGGATTGAAACCAGAGATACTCTACCACTGAGCTACATTCTCAACCCTTTTTATTTTAAAATTTGAGACAGGGTTTTGCTAATTGCTAAGCCTGGCCTTGAATTTGAGATCATCCTGTCTCAGCTGCTCAAGTAGCCAGGATTATAGGTGTGCCCCACTATACCTTACTCCTTCCTCTATCTTTTTTTTTGGGGGGGGAGGGGGGAAGGTGGTACCAGGCATTGAACTGTGGGGCACTCAACCACTGAGCCACAACTCCAGCCCTGTTTTGTATTTTATTTAAAGACAGTGTCACTGAATTGCTTAGCGCCTCACTATTGCTGAGGCTGGCTTTGAACTCATGATCCTTCTGAGCCGCTGGGATTCCTTCTCTATCTTTAAAGCTAGCAGTAGCATCTTCAAATCTCTTTCTGACTTGGACTTTTATGTCTTTGTCTTCTAACAGCCCACCTTGATAATCTGCCATAATCTTCTCATTTTAAGATCACTTGATAAGCAACTTTAAACCCAGTTACAACTCAGATTGTGGGAATTAAGATGTGGACATCTTTGGGGACCCCTATTCTGGCTACCACATGGACTAACAATGGTTTGAAACTTCAGGACATTTATTATTTACTAAACAAGAAGCTTGGAGGTGGGAGCTTCTAATGTTTACCTAGCAGGTTTAACTATATCATCAAAATCCCATACTCTTTCTTCCTTACCTAGTATCTAGTATTTTAAGTTGTAGTATTTTTCAGCTGAGACCAATGAGGCTGAATTCCAATCAAATTAAAAACATGTTCTTGACATACCTCTGATATTCATAATGGTATCAATCCTGTTCAATTTATGAAAACTACGCTTCATTATCAGAACTTTATTTCCGTTCTCTACTGAAATGATCTAAAATAATAAAGGCAATCTACAGTAAAATTTACAAATAATTTCATAAGCAGATCATATTGTACTGTTGATAATGGCGATGCTCCTGAAATGGAAATGTTGTCGGGCAGTTGGCACCATGATGAGAAATCCTCACATTTGTCAGCCAATATATCAAAGTTCAGTTTGATGTATGTTTAGTATACTACTTACTTAAATAATTACTTCAATAAATATTTATTGGGTGTCAGGCATTGTTCTAGGAGCTGAGATTATAAGCCATGAAGAAAATCAAGAAAAGATCTGACTTCATGTTGTTTATTATCTGACTAGAATAATCCCAAAATGCAAATGAAAGTCCAAGATATTATTTTTTATTTTTTAAAATATTTATTTATTTTTTAGGTGTAAATGGACTCAACACAATGCCTTTATTTTTAGGTGGTGCTGAGAATTGAACCCAGTGCCTCACGAATGCTAGGCAAGCATGCTACCACTTGAGCCACATCCTAGCCCTTAGTAACCTATTATAATTGAAGAATCAGACATACAGACCAAACATCATCAAGTTTGTTTACCACATCATCTTTAAGTGAAAAATTAGAAACAACTTAAAAATTCACTGAAAGGGAAATGGCTAAATAACTTATACCCATAAGCCTGCTGTATATATATTAAAATGATATTTTTAAAGCAGTTGTTGTCGTTGGAAAATACTCATGCTATACTGTTAAGTAGGTTAAAATTTTCTGATTAAAAACTATATATCTAAAACATTAATAATGTTGTTTCTGATTTGTATGATTATAGATCAATTTTTTATTGTCCAAGATTTTTAG
Organism: Urocitellus parryii; assembly: GCF_045843805.1. Taxonomy (NCBI): domain Eukaryota; kingdom Metazoa; phylum Chordata; class Mammalia; order Rodentia; family Sciuridae; genus Urocitellus; species Urocitellus parryii. Next base: position 156,388,854 of record NC_135535.1, on the reverse strand, counting down.
AATGAGCATATTTTTTATAACTAGAAAAAATGTATTATTTTAAAAGAAAGTAATCTTCATTGGGAGACTGTAAGTGAAACATGTGTCTCTTGGATATTTCAAGTATTTTATTAAAACATAGCCTGAGGGCTGGGGCTGTGGATCAGTGGTAGAGCACTTGCCTAGCATGCATGAGGTACTGGGTTCGATTTCTGGCACCACATAAAAAAATAAAATAAAGGTATTGTGTCCATCTACAACTAAACAAACAAACAAAAACATAACCTGAGCTAGTTTGGGCCACTCGAAGAAAGAATATGATTATTCTTCTAAGTTTTATTTGTGATATGAAAAGCCAATGCAAATTTGAACAATATTCCACTTAGCCAATATTTTTTTTCTAGTAGCAAGCAGACTTTTATTAAGGATAATGAAGATATCTTATTTGAAAATATTATCTAATGGAAAATAAAATAATCGCAATTATCTTTTATTTATTTATTTATTTATTTTTTTATTGGTCGTTCATAACATTACATAGGCAATTATCTTTTAATCATAATTAATTTTGAGTTTTAAATAATTTCATAAATGTGGTTGTGTCAAAAATGCTGATTTTTTTTCTTAATTTTACCTTAAGCATATCATACACATTGAAAAGTTCCCAAAACTTCGTTTAAGCTTAAAAAATAATTTAAGAATTAACTTAGAAGTTTTTAGGGGCTGGGGTTGTGACTCAGTGGTAGAATGCTCGCCTAGCACACTTAAGGCACTGGGTTTGATCCTCAGCACCACATAAAAATGAAGTAAAGATATGTGTCCACCTACAACTAAAAAATAAATATTTTAAAAAAGAAGTTTTTAAAAAAGATTCTTGGAACTGGTAAGTTTATACTTTCATCAAATTAAAATGAAATTTTGATTTTTGAAATAAAACCAAATTTTCCTGCTTCTTTACATGCCTGATTTTAAACTGATTTTTTTTCTATATTTTTTTGTTGGTGCATTATTGTTGTACATATTGATGGAATTTGTTGTTACATATTTGCACATGCACACAATATAATTTCCATTTAGCTAAATATTTTAAAACAAATTCAATATAGTAGCTCAAAAACTTAGCAGATCTTTAAATGAAAATATGTTAGAATAATTGCTTGACCTTTTTTTAAGGTTTTTTTGGTAGTTATAGATGGACAGAATGTCTTTATTGTATTTGTTTATTTTTATGTGGTGCTAAGGATTGAACCCAGTGCCTCACACATTCTGGGCAAATGCTTTGCCACTGAGCTACAGCCCCAGCTGAATTGCTTGACTTTTTATCAGGAAACTGTTAGTTGCTTCTAAACACCGAGTAAAACATTAACTTTTTGGTTTTTTTTTGCAATAACAAGAAGTAAGGAAAGCTACGGGCAACTCTGAGACCTTGCAAAACAGCTTGCAAGAAAAATGAAGCTCCCGATTTTCGTAGTAGATGCATTCACAGCAAGAGCATTTCGTGGGAATCCTGCTGCTGTTTGCCTCCTAGAAAATGTAAGTACTGGATTTTCAAGTGCAGTACCTGAACTTTATAGATTCCTATAGAATCAATTACTTCTTTAAAAAAAAAAAAAAGCCAGGTGCGGTGGTACCTAAGGCTGAGGTAGGAGGATCACAAGTTCAAAGCCAGCCTCAGCAACTTAGCAAGGCCCTAAGCAACTCAGTGAGACCTTGTCTCAAAATAAAAAAGATTGGGGATGTGGCTCTGTGGTTAAGTGCCCCTGGGTTTAATCCCAGGTACCAAAAAAAAAAAAAAGAGAGACCCTAGGGCATTATGTAAAATTGTGGATGTGTAACTGACGGGATTCTGCAATCTGCATTTGGGGTAAAATTGGGAGTTCATAACCCACTTCAATCTAATGTATGAAATATGATATGTCAAGAACTTTGTAATGTTGTGAACAACCAATAAAAAAAAAGAGAGAGAGAGAGAGAGAGAGAGACCCTGCCCTGCTGTTTACTTCTTTGGTTTGGGTGTTCTTTTGACATGATATAAGTGGTATTCATGTTGTTGAGTTTATTATGACCAGATTATGTGATGAGAATGCTTATACCTAGGCTGATTTCAGAGAAGTGAAGATTCATATAAAGAGAATCTAGAGTCAATTTAAAAAGAACTAGCTAGGTACACTGGCGCTAGCCTGTAATCCCAGCTACTCAGAAGGCTAAGGCAGGAGAATCACATGTTTCAGGCCAACCTGGGCAATTCAGCAAGAATTTCTCTCAAAAAAAGGGGGGTTGGGGGATAGGGGGGTGACTAGGAATGTAGTTTAGTGGTAGAGCACTTGCCTAGCATGCATGAGGCTCTGGGTTTAATCCCTAGTACTACAAAACAACAACAACAACAAGAATGTGGTCTTCCATTAGCCATCAGGGTTCCATTTAGTTAGCACCAAATGTTGAGGGGAATGAAGTTTTATGTGATTAGATGTGTCTGATAATAGATTTGTCATAACTAAGACTGAATATTTTTAACCTTACTTATAGCTTAGACATTTAGAAATTCTTTTCAGGACCAAGAAAATGAGACATTTTGTAAGGAATTAAGTAGGTAGAGAGGTAGAAAGAATTAAGCTCTGAATGTACAGAACTTAGCTTACCAAAAGTCTTATTTTTAAAATAACTTTTTGAAGCCAGATGTGATGGCACATTCCTGTAATTCCAGCTACTTTGGAGGCTGAGGCAGGAGGATAACAAGTTGGAGGCCAGTTTCAGCAAATTAGTGAGACCCTGTCTCACGATAAAATAAAAAGGGCTGGTAGCTTTGTGGTAGAGTACCCCTGGGTTCAGTCCCCAGGACTGCCCAAAACAAAAACAAACAAACAAACAAACAAAAAACAAAAAACAAAAACCCCACAACTTTTGGGTTAGGATAAATGTTAATGGAATAGTTAAGTATTCTTGACTTTGTAATTTTGGGGGGTAGTAAGAAACAGATGATCTTAAATAACTCATATAAATTGGGCAAATTGTGCACTGGGGCTTTTGCAGTGAATCTCAGTTTGTTACATAAGAAACTATTGATTCCTGGGGCTGAGGCTGTGGCTCAGTGGGAGAGCTCTCGCCTCACACGTGTGAGGCTCTGGGTTCGATCCTTAGCACCACAAAAAAGTAAAACAAATAAAAATAAAGGTATTGTGTCCAACTACAACCGGAAAAAAAAAAAAAAGAAAGAAACTATAGATTCCTATCCCTGGACCAACTGCAACAAACTCCTTGGAGGTGAGACCCATGCAGCCCTGTTTTTCAAAGCTCCCCAAGTGATTCCTGTGTGTAATCAAGTTGAAAAACTGCTGAGGTTTGACTGAAATTGGTCAATATTGTTAATTGAGTCCTAGGAACACTTCTTTCTCCCTCAGTGGAGAAGGAAAATGTGATCAAGTGTCCTTACCTTGCCCTACCTGTGCATTCCTTATGCAACCTTGCAGCTGAGAAGGTAATAAAGTCAATAGACTTTATCCAGTAACACCAGAGCGTGGGGAGATTAGTGAGAGGATTATTAACCAGATTCCAAATCGTGAACTTTCATTAGGAACAATCTGGAAAACATAACTTCCTGTCAAGGAATTGCGGAATTGACTATAAATGCTTGTCAAAAGTCTTAATATATTTGTCCCATCTTCCCATGGAATATTATTGAAGAATTCTGAATATAGTTTTGAGTGATTTAATAAAAATTGGCATTATTCTCCAAATTACTCCTTTTATCTTCAGAACTCTTACTAAACATCAGACCTAAAGGACCTATATCTATCTATCCATTAAAATATATTTGTATGTTACTTATATATTTGGGAAAACTATCAATAAAAATTTAAGTGAAGTTCTTAACAGTTCAGTAAGAATGAAAGGAGGAAAAAGATAGAAAGTCCATGACTCAGGGAAGCTCTCTAAATATCAATCTTTTAATTATTCACTTCTTTTTGGCCTTGGATCTATAAGACTAGCTAATTTGATTGACTGTCAGGGTCACCTGAATAGGTATCTAAAGATTATTTTGTTAAACTTCTTAATCATGTTTTTTCACTCTTTGGACATGAGAACCTTGTCTTCCTGGAGGCTGACATAGCATTTTCCAATTCACAATCAATAAAAATTATAATAAAAGTGACAAACATGATCCTTGGATTCTGGATATGGTGCATACCCAAAACACTTAGAGAAAATGCAAGTGAACACAGGAAAATATCAAAGATAAATAAATGCTAAACCTTATAATATTGATTACAATTCCAAAGGCAGTCAGCTTACCTTAATGCATTCTACAGATATTTATCAATATCTACCACAAGCCAGACTCTGGGCTAGGGGTCAGGGTTATAAAGATTAACAAGTCGATCAGATCTGTAAGTACACAAAGTCTAATGATAGAAATAGATATGGATAGCTCATCCTTATTCAGTAATCACCACTGAGGCTTAAAGACCTAAAGGTAGCAAGTATAGTAGGGACTTGGAGGATTGGACAATGTTGGGTTTTATGGAGGACAGAAATACCTGAGAATTTAAGTGCAGGGCTTCAATAGAATTTTTGTTGTGTTTTGTACAGTTATATTTTAACTTATTTAAAATTTGACCAACAATCTTTTATCAAGTATTCAAAAACTAGGGATTGAATCCAGATGTAACTCTGAGCTACATTTCTATTCCTTTAAAATTTTTAAAAATTTTGAGATCGTCTCATAAAGTTGCCAAGGCTGACCTCAAACTTGTGATGCTTCTACCTTAGCATCATAAATCACTAGCATTATAGGTGTGCGTCACCATGCCCAACGAAGGTAAAAAAAATTTGAGAAATGAAGTTCCAAGGGTTTCTATAATATTCTAAAGGTTTTTCGTTTTCAAGATAACTCCATTTTAAAAATTTCACAAGGAGGGTTGGGGATGTGGCTCAAGCGGTAGCACGCTCGCCTGGCATGTGTGCGGCCCGGGTTCGATCCTCAGCACCACATACCAACAAAGATGTTGTGTCCGCCGAGAACTAAAAAATAAATATTAAAAATTCTCTCTCTCTCTCTCTTTAAAAAAAATTTTTCACAAGGATATTCTTTCACTTTAAGATTGTACAATAGGTGAAAACACAGAGATCAAGAGCTAAGTGGAAAAAGGAAGAGATATTTGAAAAAAAAAACACTTTAAAAAATTGATGGTGTTCTCAAATACCTTACAGCGTTTGACAATAAGGGCCATATGGAAAATATATATAGAAATAATGTAATAATAAGGTGGATACAATATATGACAACTATGTAAAAAAATTACTGAGACCCACGACTAATACAGGAATATAGTCCGGTAGTGATAATGAGTGGTATTTTTTTTTGGGGGGGAGGTAAATCAGCTATAATATTTAGTGAAAATAACATATCAACAGGGAGAGGGAATCTATATTGAGTCTCCCTCATATTCTAACAGTCTCAGGGTGTTTTGTTTTGTGGTTGTTGTTGATGATGGTGGTGGTGGTGTGTGGGTGTGTTAGAACAGGGTTTCTCAACAATAACACTATTCACATTTTGAATGGTTCTTTTTTTTTTTTTGTATGGGGTAGTTATTGCATTGTAAGGTTTTTAGCAGTATCCTTGGTCTGAAGGATACAGTATGAAGTATCCTTCCCAGAAGATGAGAGTGGTACCTCCCCAGTTAGGACAATCAAAACTGTCTCCAGATATAGCCAACAGTTCCTTAGGGCAAAATTGTTCCCAGTTGAAAACTGATTGTTTCAGAGGATACCTATTCTTTTTTTTTTTTTTAAAGAGAATATACATTTTTTTAGTTGTTGATAGACCTTTGTTTCATTCATTCATCTATATGCAGTGCTGAGAATCGAACCCAGTGCCTCACACATAGCAGGCAAATGCGCTACCACTGAGCCACAGCCCCAGTTCCCTCAGAGGATACCTATTCTAAGAGGGGTTTATTCTTGAGTTTTCCTGTTAAAATTATTTAAGAAAAGAAACTGTGTTGTGTGTCCAATGTATTTACTCCAGTTCAGCTGACACTTATTGGGTGTCTACCATGCTCTGGGCACCATGTGAGGACCAAATATAGAATTCATCTATATGCACTATTTTCCTCATCAACACTAACAATAATTTTCAGTAATAGGGCAAGGAAGAGTTTTATTTATTTATTTATTTTTAGTTCTGGGATTAAACCCAAGGCCATGAACATGCTAGGCAAGTGCTATACCATTTATCTACACTCCCAGCCCTGCAAACAGGATTGGCTTCACATTTTTACAAAGGAATGCTTAGTTTTAATTCCTCAACTGCTTGCTGCTCCAGGTTCCCTGGTGAAATTTAGAGAAAACCAAAAACGTGTTTACAGCTTGGTGGGGTTGTATAGTTAAGAGAAATCAGACATTCAGCAATACTGTGTTTAATCCATGCTTTAACTCATGTGGAGAAGCTTATGATGCAGTGGCCATTTCCAGACTTGGTGCCTTTCCTTAGAGAAAGGATCATTGGCTAGGTGTGACCACAGTGGGTGAGAGGCCCCTGGGGTTTCTAGAGTGTTCCCACCTTATATCTCATTAGTATGCCCAGAGAAGAGATGAAGAACTCAGAGAAGGTTCTTCTAGGGAGACTGAGGTCACTGAAGGGTTTTTCTTTGCCTAGTATTTGAGGGAAGAGCATAATGCAAAGGATGAGATGTTTATGTGGGAATTTCTGCTTCCCATGTATCTTCTCTGACCTCTGGAATATAATTCTCTTTGTTGGAGTAGTGACTTCAGGCAAATTCAATCAGATATTATGTTGGTTTTTTTTTTTTTTTCATGTATCTCACTTTATCTCACCACCACTTTGGAGTAGATCTTATTGTTTTTGTCCCCATTTTACACATCAAGGAACAGAGGCAGAGGAAGGTTAAATAATTTGCACAGTGTCACACTTCTAAGTAGCTGACTTAGAATCCCACCCCAGGTCTGCTTGACTGCAGAACCTGTGCTTTTAATTACCACTCTCAGCACCCGGTGGTTCTAGGAGGTGACCTATGTCTCTCTTGTGATTCATTTAATGCTTGTCTTCCTTACTAGACTGCAAATCCTATGAGATCTTAATCCATTTTGACTAGTTCCAACATATTCTGCCTATCCCATGGTAAGTGAGGGTATCTGTAGAATGAATGTGAAAATATTACAATCAGCTAATTATGGCAAAACTTTGTTCTAAGAGTTCTTGTTGACTAACAATTACTGATTTTATGTTCTCACTGGTTAGGGTGGAGTGGATGGGATACAAAAGATGATATGAGCTTTGGGTTCTGTGATGGAGCTGGAGAGAGTAGGCATATGTAAAAATTATCAGGAACAATCGAAGGCAGCCCACAATGCGAATCCTGCATTGTATGGACACGACTTCACTATAGGAAACCTGAAAGTAATCTCCTGTTTCTTTCTGTGTGGTTTTAGAACTGTCTACATCAAGGTGCTTTCATTTTATGGGATCTATTTAGCATAGTGCAGGGGCAAAGAGGGGTAGGGCTGTCATATTTAGGTTGCCATATTTCTAAACTGCCACAAGATGGGAGTATTTTAAAGCTTATTCTGGTTTTTTGATCATTAATCTTGTGGGTCATAAGATGGCAGAACCTCAATGTCCTGAGAATTGGACACTGGAACTCAGAAAAGCAAACATCACTCTTTTTTGATTCATGTGAGAATGCCAAAGGGAAATGAATACTAAAGCAAGAGTATAGCTCTCAGTTTGTCATTTGGGGGAGGGGGTCAGGACTGGGGAATTAAACCGAGTGTCTTATGCATGCTAAGCTATATCTCCAGCCCAGGTTTGTAACTATTACAGGAAAGCATTTGAAATGAAGCCTGTAGTATAAAATGGAAAATATTGCTGGTAAAAAAAATTCAATTTTTTTTTGGGGGGGGGGTTCTGGGGATAGAACCCAAGGCCTTATGCATGCTAAGTATGTGCTCTACCACTAAACTGTACCCACAGCTCCCAAATTCAGTATTTAGATACACTGTTTCTAAGCCTCCCATAGTTGAAGCCTCCTCGTGATTCAACATTATTTTGACCTTTTGTTCCAGTGTAGCAATCCAGTGAGAGTTCAGTTGTTTGTGGTACATGTTGAAGGCTGCCATTTTCAAACTTTCTATGTTGTCTCCAGTTGCTCAGGCAAATAGCAGGTGTATTTTAAAGTGTCCTGGGACAGAAATTAGTTACAGAAATTCAAATTGCAATCAGTGCAATATGGTAAGGTAGAGAGAATTACAGAGTTGATGGGCAGTGAAATGAGTGTCCTAGCTAAAACAAGTCCATTTGCACACAAGTTTATTATGAATAGATGGTGACTTTGGCTACAATTTGGGATGCTTTAATGCTTTTCAAGACTCTTGTCCTAAAGATCACAGGAAGCTATAGACAAAGAAAGGAAGAATAAGGAGAGGAAATTTCGCTAGATCAAATAGAAAGAACTGGAAGGCATGCCAGGTTTCTGTAGCCCTGGAGGTAAATCCAGGAAAGTCAGCTAAAGGTTGGCTTTTTTTTTTTTTTAAGATTTGAGATTTTTTAAAAATTAATAGTACCATGTGCTTTTTACAATGCCAAAGGGATACCTCTGATAGAGATGGGATCCCCTACAGCAACTTTCAGGTTCTTGGTAAAACACATGCATTTTCTTGATTTTATTTAAAAAATAGTGAAGCTTACAGAGCAACTGCCTACACATCCACCTGTCCTTGGTCTTCATTGTCCTTGCAGTTTCATGGCCATATTTAACATTATTTCAGGGGCTGCCTCATTTGATATGAGAGAAAAACAGTCACAGCTAACAAAGGGAGGAAGTGACAAAGATTTCAGGCTTAATTCTGCAAAAGATACTAGAAATCAGAACCAAGCTCTTGTAATTGACTGCAAGTCTTGCTGAAAGTATCTGGAAGGGTAAGTCATGTGTGTCTCCTGGAACAACTTGTGGGGAGGGTGAACCCTGCCCCTGCCCAGGAGGGATCCCACCTTTGCCACCTGTTTCTTCTTTCTAGAACCTCCTAGAGAGTAAGTTGGCTTTGTAAGGACCTTGCCACAGAGATGGTCAACTCTGCTCCCCACCATTGTGGTACTGGGGATTGAAACTGGGGATGCTCTACCACTTTTTAAAATTTTGAGACAGGGTCTTGCTAAATTGCCTAGGCTGGCCTTGTACTTGCAATCTCCTGCATCAGCCTCCAGAGTGGCTGGGATTACACCACACTCAGCTCTGGTCAACACTTCTTCTAGAGGCAAAATAGTTGCCAGTGTATAGAAGCCAGGGCAGCCCTGGTTTTTCTTTATCTCCCCTTCAGTCACCATTGTGGCCTGTGATTGTAGACTCTGAACTACAGGACCTAAACAGTTCCTGGTTTTCATCAGGTGTGTCGTATGCACAGGCAGGTGGGTCAGTTTCCACAGAGAACATCCAATATACCAGTGGAAAGTATCTGAGTTAAATTCTTAGCATGATTGCCTTGGTGACTTAAACAGCAACTCCACCCACTCTTCTACTCAGGTGGGACTTCTCGCTCAAGCCTACAGGTATGACAGTGCTCATTCTACTTCATTAAAACTATCCAATTTCTTCCTAACTTTGGTGCACAGAATTCTAGAGTGTCAAAGATGTTGTATCTTTTTTTGGGGGGAGGTACTGGGGATTGAATTCAGGGGAACTTGACCACTGAGCCATATCCCCAGCCCTATTTTGTATTTTATTTAAAGATAGGGTCTCACTGAGTTGCTTAGAGCTTAGCTTTTTGCTGAGGCTGGGTTTTGAACTTGTGATCCTCCTGCCTCAGCCTTCCTAGCCACTGGGATTACAGGTGTGTGCCACTGCACCTGACTCAAAGGTGTTGTATCTTAATCTCTGATTTAATAAGAGAACACAAGTGAAGTTATGACTTGACCAAACTCTTTGCCCACATTTTCCTTCTAAATCTGCCTTATTAGAGGTGCACCACAAGACCTCATCTTTAAAGTCCTAGGGTATTTATTGTCAAAATCTACATATCTCAGGGCTGGAGGCATAGAGCTCAGTGTTAGAGTACATATTCAGTATGTTCAAGGCCCTGAATTCAATCCCCAGCATCAAATGAAACCCCAAAATAAACAAAATCCCCAAACCCCCTACATACCTCAGTTACGTACTCTTTAGTATTACTTACTTGTTGCACCTCCACACCCAGCATAAGTATGAGTTTCTTAAGCTATTTCTTTTTCTGTAGGACTACACTGACTTAAGTGCTATTACCCCCATTTTATTTATTTTATTACCCCCAGGTGTGGAAACTGAGGCTCTGTACGATTAAATAGATTGTCCATTCTTACCCTACTACAAAGTCTGATCTAGGTTATACATACAGTTTTGTCTGTTTCCAAAGCCCACATTTTTATTATTTCTAAGTTTATTTTGAAAAATTAAAAACCTACAGAAAAGTTTTAAGAATGGTACTATGGGGTCAGGGGCTGTAGTTCAGTGGCAGAGTGCTTGCCTAGCATTTGTGAGGCACTGGGTTCGAACCTTAGCACCATATAAAAATAAACAAAATGAAGGCATGCAGTCCGTGTACAACTACAAAAAAACTTTTTTAAAAAGAATATGAATAGGGACTGGGGATGTGGCTCAGCGGTAGCGCGCTCGCCTGGCATGCGTGCGGCCCGGGTTCGATCCTCAGCACCACATACCAACAAAGATGTTGTGTCCGCCGAGAACTAAAAAATAAATATTAAAAATTAAAAAAAAAAAAGAATATGAATATAAATAACCATATGTCATTGCTCTCAATTCACTAATTTTTTCCATTTGCAAAGCCTACATTTTTCTTTTTTTTCCCCCCCTTTGTCAAATGGGTCTCACTGTGTTGCTCAGGATGGCCTCCAACTCCTGCACTCAAGGGATCCTCCTACCTCACCCTCTGGAGTGGGAGGCTCATATTACCATGCTGGCTCAAAGTCCACATTTTTTTTTTTTTTTTTTTGGCTGTACTGGAGATTGAACTCAGCACCTTGTACATGCTAGGTGAGCTCTCTCTAGGTTAACATTTTGAAGCAGGTTCTTACCAAGTTGCCCAGGCTGGCCTTGAATTTGTGATTCCCTTGAGTAGCTGGGATTATAGGCATTTGCCACAATGCCTGGCTTTAAGCCCACATTCTAGCACTGAGCTATATCCCCAGCCTTTTAGAGACTTAAGCCCATATTCTAAATCACTGTACCATTTATTAGTTATATTACAATCTTACACACATACACAACCCACATGTTTTTTTTTTTTTTAAAGAGAAATTTTAATCTTTATTTTTTAGTTTTCGGCAGACACAACATCTTTGTATGTGGTGCTGAGGACCGAACCGGGCCACACGCATGCCAGACGAGTGCGCTACCGCTTGAGCCACATCCCCAGCCCCAACCCACATGTTTTTAATTTCAGCTGTAAGAGTATAAAAATATCTGTCCTGAGGGCTTCAAATGTGTTAGTTTTCTGTTGCTGAGACCAAATACCCAAGATAAAACAACTCTGAAGTAGTGAAGTTTTATTTTGGCTTATAGTTTCAGAGGTTTCAGTTCATAGTTGCTTGTCCTGATGCAGAATAGCACATCAAGGCTGGAGTGCATGGTGAAAGAAGATTGCTCACCTCATAGCAACTGGGAAGCAGAGAGAGAGAGGGGTAGGAGAGAGATGCTGGGGTCTCATAGCCCCTTCAAGGGCCTTCCCCCAATGAGCTAACTTCCTTCCAGTAGGCCCCACCTCTTAAATGTCCCCATAGCACCACGGACTGATGAGTGGGCCTCTAGCATGTGGGTTGGGGAACATTTAAGATTCAAACCATAAGCATTAATGAAATGCAGTGAAATAATGGGTTTATTCTTTCAGCAAATATTTATTGAGATCCTACCATCCTGGATTGAGTACCAGGCATTGTCTTGGGCCCAGACAAAGCACAGTCCATACCCTTAAAGAGTTTAGAGTGAGGTGAGTAAGGGCAGACAATAAAGAACTCTCCAGCTACAGGAAATCTGAACACCAAGGATGAAATTTTTGAACAGAGTGGTACTGGGAAGAACTAGAAAGGCTTCCTGGAGGAGGTAACCTCTGGCCTGAGGCCCTTCCCACAAGAGGGAGTGACCCATGAAAAAAGGGGGGAGGAGCGGTTTAACCTGGCAAGAGTAGCTACTGAACATTTCAGTATCCAACTTAGCATGGAAGATTGAGGAATTTCCTTTTGTGGAAATTGGTTTTAGAAGAGAGCGCATGAATTCAGACTAGACATTAATCTGATAAAAGACCAGGCCAGTTGAGTTTTCAGTCTGTCTTAGCTTTGCACATTTATAATTTTTCTTCACAGGACACTGCAAGTATCAATTTCTGGAAAATAATCTTTGTGAAAGTGTCTTGAATTCCTTGGCATGTAACTTGAATTTCCTTTTAAGTGTATATATATATTTTTTTTTTTTTTTTTTTTTTTAAATATATTTATTTATTTATTTTTCGGCAGACACAACATCTTTGTTTGTATGTGGTGCTGAGGATCGAACCCAGGCCGCACGCATGCCAGGCGAGCGCGCTACCGCTTGAGCCACACCCCCAGCCCCAAGTGTATATATTTTAATATTAATAAATTGTTATGTTAGCTAATGGTACTTGCTATCCAAACAAGTCTGATCTGTTTCTGGAGTCTCAATAATATTTTTGTTTCTAATTAAGAAATTGGATGAAGACTTGCATCAAAAAATTGCCCGGGAGATGAACCTCTCTGAAACTGCTTTTATCCAAAAACTGAACCCAACAGACAACTTCACACAAAGTAAATATGCATTTTTTTTCTTACCCTCTTGAATGGCACCAGAAGTTCCTTTTTGGGAGGGAATGATTTTATGTAAGGGAAATTCTCATTTATTATTTGTATGCAGATAGTAGATCTAGAAGATTCTGATTTGCTTTTTGGTTCATCTCAGGTAAAGGGTATGCTATGGTTTAAATGTGTCACCCCCAGATGAGTTAGCTCATTGGGGGCAGGCCCTTGAAGGGGCTATGAGACCCCAGCATCTCCAATAATTCATGTATTAGAAACTGAATTCCCAATGCAAATGTTGCGGGTAGGGACTAATGAAAGGTGATGGATTAATGTCATTATTGTGGGAGTGGGTTCATTGTCTCAAGAATGAACTTCTTATAGAAGTAAGTTTGGTCCCATCTTGCTCAAGTGCTCATGCATATGAGTTTTCTTGCATGTCTGCCTTCAGCTGTGGGATGATGCAGCAAAAAGGCCCTTATCAGTCATAGGCCCCGTGACCTTGCACTTCCCAGCCTCCTCAACTATAAGAATTAAATTTATTTTCTTTATAAATTACCCAACATATGGCATTCCATTGTAACAATACAAAATGGACTAGGAGGGTGTTTGGTGAACCTGAATGTTTCAGCTCCAGATCTAGAGCCAGGGGCCCTGGGATGCTGGTCTAGCCTGCACTCATCCTTTCACAACGAGTTTTGGTATTAATCATGCTAGTGATGTATTTAGGAAAGAAGAAAATGAAAAGTTTGCAATCTGCTCTTAGAGGAATAACCTTGTCTCTGTTTGACTTTTCCTCCTCTGAAGGTTCCTGCTTTGGACTAAGGTGGTTCACACCAGCGAGTGAGGTCCCGCTCTGTGGTCATGCCACCCTGGCATCTTCGGCTGTGCTGTTTTACAAAATAAGTAATGTGAATTTCTTTAATGAACCTATCACTTAGCTATAGCAAATATATATTTTTAAAAATTCTCATCCACTCTTTCTAGTGGACCAAAGTGAGTGGTATAAAGGTATTGCAGTTTATTTCATACAATACATGGTGCAAAAAAAAAAAAAAAAAAAAGCAACCTTTAATCACACTTTAGCCTTTATGAGTATTCAGTGGGCATTCTTGGGTTGTTCCCTGGAAAGCCATTTTATTATAAATAGATCTCTGGGGTTTTTTGTGACCAACATAGCAGGGGGATTGGCTAGGGCAGAATAAGTGCCTCACATGATATGATACTGGGGAACCACAGGCACACCTTGTTCCAAATATTGGGACATACATTGAAATTTGTTCTATAATAAGAATTTCTTTGCTCTGAATTTTAAAGATTCCTGAGTCCTGACCATCAATATTTACCTTAAGATGGTGCAGCCCCTTAATCCTGCCAGTTCTTATTTGCATGATAACCCTCAAGGATTTGTGGGAATGGGATAGAAAAATGTCTGGAAATGCCCAAAAAGAGAAGACAACAAACAGAAATGTAACACAGAAACAGGATGATGTGACAGAGCCTGGAAGTGGGCAGCTGGGAAAGGAAGGTCTTAGGTGAGTTACTTCAGATGGTGATGGTAAAGGAAGATGTCACAGGGCAAACTCTCCCAGGAAACAGGCTGCGAGACATTTGTACTCAGGAAGAATTGAGGGGAATTTTTCTTGGGCTCAGGATTGGGCTCAAGAAAGCAGGATTGAAGAGAGGAAGAGGTGGACCTGAAAAGTAGTAGCAACAAAGACAGACCTTGGCTCAGGCCACAGGAGCTATGAAGCTGGAAGTTTTTTCAACTGGTAAAGTTCAGAACAGAGGCAAAAGTTCAGGTCTTTTTACCCTCCGTGAACCAACTCTCAAGGCCTGAAAAGAAGCATTACTTTGGGTAAAGTACCCCTCTTTGGCTAAGGGCAATTCCCAGAGAGAGACTCAGCTGAGAGCTGTCAGCTGTCAGACTACTGGGAGCAGAGTCAGGGCGTGGAAAAGCAAGCAAGCTTCAAGGTTGCACCTGAGAACAGGTGCCTCCTTAAATTTGGCACTTTCTTGGACTTCCTTGCTTCACCTAGTCCCAGCCCCAAGGTGGGAGATAGAATCTGGATACCAGCACCCTCTAGAGAGATAGACCTTTGGGGTGAAGAATGAGACAAAGTCTCCTGAGCAAAGAGCTGGAGTGGGTGGATCAGCATCATAGAGAGGCAGCAGCAAATGCAAAGCTGCAGTAAATTTGATCTGAGTATCTGGAGCGTCCCGAGGGAGGACAGGCTTAGCAGAAAGGGCTAGACCCAGAGCCCTCTATCATGTAACCCAGCATACAAGAAGATGATTTGGGTTTATGTGCATAAGGGACCAGAGTGAAGAAAAGCAAACATCCTGAAATATTGTTTTTTTTTTTTTTTTTTTTTAAAGAGGGAGAGGGAGAGAGAGAGAGAGAATTTTTATTTATTTTTTTTTAGTTTTCGGCAGACACAACATCTTTGTTTGTATGTGGTGCTGAGGATCGAACCCGGGCTGCACGCATGCCAGGCGAGCACGCTACCGCTTGAGCCACATCCCCAGCCCAAAACAAAAGAAAAAAAGAAAAAAAAAATTGTGTAGGAACTCTATCTTGAAAAGAAGGGCTTAATGAAGTTGAACTGAGTCTTTTGAAAGCAGGGTCCCACATTGGTTGGAATGGCTCTGAGGTTTGGAATAATAATCTCTCAGTCTCCTATGGAGTCTTAAGTTTAGATGAGATGACGTGTGAAAAAAAATGCTTTGCAAATTATGTCTTACACCAATTATAATGAGAAAAATTAAGCTTTGGGTTTCAGAATGTAAATTTTATGCTCAGTGAGTTAGTATGCAATGCTGAATTTCTTTGAGAAATAGTTAAATTTTACAGAAATATTAGAGAAAAAATTAGTTTACAAATTTAAAAAAAAGGTTAGATAAAAAAAAAATGTTAGATGAATAACCTAAGTTGGTTCACAAAGGGATATGGCAGCATTTGTGGTCCATTTTTTGTTTTGTTTTGGGTACTGGGATGGAACCCCAGGGCACTCAGTATTTTATTTAGAGACAGGGTCTCACTGAGTTGCTTAGAACCTTGCTAAGTTGCTGAGGCTGACTTTGAATTGTGGTACATTATTTTTTAAAAAATATTTATATATATATATATTTTAGTTGTTGATGGACCTTTATTTTATTCATTTATTTATATGCATTGCTGAGAATTGAACCCAGTGTCTCACACATGCTAGGCAAGAATTCTACCACTGAACCATACTCCCCAGCCCTGTGGTACATTCTTTTTTTTTTTTTTTTTTTTTGGTGGTGTTGAACCCAGGGCCTTGTGCACATGAGGCAAACACTCTATCAACTGAGCTACATCCCCAGCCCCTGTGGTACATTCTTTAAGTCAATTTTTTTATATATAGCTTGGTTTACTTAGGGTGAACTTGATTTGTTTGCACATAAGACTATTGTTCACAATTACCTGTTTTGTCATCTCCTTAGAATATCTTAAATATGATCCACAATAATGGGGAGCAGAGAATAGAAGTTCATTGGATTAGACAAAGGGGAATAAAGGGAATGGAAGGGGAACAGGAAAGACAGTAGAATGAATTGGACATAAATTTCCTATGTTCATATATGAATACATGACCAGTGAATCTCACCACTGTGTACATCCACAAGGAATTAACTTAGAAAAATAATAATAACTATGGATAAATGGTAAAAAGATAATAGAGGGAGGGGAGCAGGGATCAGGGGAAGGAAAGGTACTGAGGTCTGAATTAGAATAAGGTATAATCCAGGTATGTATAATTGTGTCAAAATGGATTCTACTGTTATGTGTAACTAAAAAGAAAACAACAACAACAACATCTCCCCCCGACACACACACACACAAAACAAGTTAAGGAACAACTGGATTTATCAGACAATGGAAAAAGCAAGGATTCTTCCCTGTAGCCTTTGTAGGTCACATGGTTCTACTGACACTTTGATTTTAGACTTCTGCCTTCAGAACAGTAAGAGAATGAATCTGTTATTTCAAGGCAAAAAAAGAGAGAACATCTTAAACTAATCAAGTTTATGATTCTATAGTTATCGTTGATGGATATTTTAAAATCTGCATTAGAAAACATTATCCCAGTGACTGGAGAAGCTGAGGCAAGAGGATCACAAGTTCAAGACCAGCCTCAGCAACTTAGTGATCCACTGTCTCAAAAAATAAAAAGGGCTGGGGATATGGCTTAGTGGTAAAGTACCCCTGAGTCAATCCCGATAACAAAAGAAAAAAAAAGAAAAGAAACATGATAGCAGCTCTATCAGGTACACTTACTTATTACCCCATTTTTCCCTCCATGCTGGAGATCAAACCCAAGGCTTAGTGCACATAGGCAGGTGCTCTGCCACTGAGCCACACCCCTAACTCTAACCCCATTTTATAGCTGAGAAAACTGAGGCTTAAGGAAGTTAAATAATTTGCTCAAGAGCATATTTAGTAAGCAGATAGGAGTCAAATTACAAAGCCTTGCAGTATGATGACACATTGCAATAGTTGTATTCCTTGTTCTCAAGTTAGAAACCAGTGAGGGTTTTCTCCACTTGAGACCCCAGCAACTCAGACCTGAGCCTCCATCACAGGAAAGGACAGCACTGCCAGAAAATCTGAAGACATGCCAGGCATGGTGGCTCGTGCTGTAATCCCAGTGGCTTAGAGGCTGAGGCAGGAGGATTGCAAGTTTAAAGCCAGCCTCAGCAATTTAGAAAATCTTAAGACAACACTAAGGTGATTGAAATAGATATACAAACGTACAACAGTTTATTTTCTTGATTCTTTTTTATTTTTATTTTTGGCCAGAAAACACAAATAACACGCTAACCTTTGTCACTCTGAGTGGGGAACTAAAGGCCAGAAGAGCAGAGGATGGTATCATCCTGGATTTTCCTCTTTATCCGACCTACCCACAGGTCAGCTCTTTTTAATTATGACACAAAATATGTATAACCAACAGCTTGTCTATTTTACAATGATTTTATGTTTTTTTTTCCACTTTTAGGACTTCCATGAAGTAGAGGACCTGATAAAGGTTGGTGAAAAGAATCAAATCTGAGCCTATGTGATTCATTCATTTATTATCATTTGAACACAAAGATTTGATATGATTTGATCCTGAAAGATAGTCCTCTACCAGTATAAATGTTCTAATGGAATCTTAGCTGAATAGTGCTTGGTAATTTCAGGTTTAAATTTTAATATTCTATCTGTTTGGTGAGAAAGTTGACTACTTATTTATCTATTTTACTTTTGTCTGTGTTAGGGCTGGGGCTGGAGCTCAGTGGTAGAGCACTTAGAGCAATTGCCGGGCATGTGCAAGGCCCTGGGCTTCATCCCCAGCATTGAAGAAAAAGAAAAATCAGCATTAGCTTCCAGGATGAGAGAAAGACTTGTGGGGGCAGACTGAAAGACCTGAAGGAGGTGCAAGAAAGAGAGTAGGACATCTTCAGGAGATGTTAAGTGTCTGGGAGAACACAAACCTTTAGACAAAGAGGGGATGTGGAATTTCTATCCATTTCTAGCTATAAAGATAGAAATGGGCCTGAGGCATGGCCACAGAAGTTTAGATATGAGAGTTGGGATTTCTGACAGAAATGGCCATTCCAAGAAATCCATACAAACAACAAACAACAATGGAAGCTGCCTGACAGTTGTTAGTGTCTCCAGTATTTGTGGAAGAGAGACTGAGGAGGGAGGGTGTGCTTTGGTGGAGACCAGGAAAGTGTGGGTGCTTCCAGAGAAGACAAGACACAGCCTGGCCCCCTCATGGATCTTCCATGAGCATGTGTCGAATGATAAGAGTAATAACAACAACAACAATATAATAATAGTGTTTTTGAGAGCCTCCTCTGTGCAATACCACGACTAAGTGTTTCACTTGCATTGTTTCATATAATTCTGAATATTATCTTGTGAGGTAGACACTACAATTATCCTACAGTAGTTCTGGGGCCAGAGCAGCCCCAGATGCCCAGGTGCTTAGTGTGCAGGGAAGTAAATGATTCTGTTAAATGGTCTATTGTGGGTTCCATTGGAGTGTTTCTCAGTGAATTTACAACTAGAGCATTTATAATATCTTTAGTGTTTTGTTTCATCTAAGTTTTCAAAGAGTATAATTGAGTATCATGGATTCTGATTTTATACCCAGCTTCACCCATGGCTTGAGTTTCAGGAGATAGATAAGCCAAATTTATAAATTAATTGCTTTATTCACATTGGTGAGAACCTGGAAAATATTCATCATGGTCGACCTTGTTCAGGAAAGAAAAAACTTCACCTGGTCTCTCTAAGCCTCAGAGTCAGCATTTGTAAAATAGGATAATAAAGGTCCATTTGTCATGAGCGTGTTATTTTGTGTTCCTTCCTAGAAACTGGTATTCAGATTCCCAGCTGAGAAATAAACTTTTATTTTTATTTATTTTTTTTAAAAGAGAGAGAGAGAATTTTAATATTTATTTTTTAGTTTTTCGGCGGACACAACATCTTTGTTTGTATGTGGTGCTGAGAATCGAACCCGGGCCGCACGCATGCCAGGCGAGCGCGCTACCGCTTGAGCCACATCCCCAGCCCCGAGAAATAAACTTTTAAATCAATGTGTGAATTCAGGCAGAGAAGGGCAGTTTGCTGAGGGTAGAGAGCAGATGGGATCTGGCTGTCAGAGTTCCCGTTTCTTTGGGAAGGGCCATTGGTCAATCCATAGGGTTTCTACCTCTTTGTGCCATTGAGGTATAAAGCCCAAGTACCACCCAAGGCAGAGGGAGTCTTGGCTGTGGGAGCTTGAGCAGCTCAGTCCTAGAGAAGCCAAAGCCACCTAAGGATGGCCATAGACAGTTATGTAATCATCTGCTTCACCTGGAGGCTGGGGTGGTCCCAAAGGATGACTTTTGGAGAGGAAATTGTCCCCTCATAACCTCCCTCAGCACCAAGCCATTTCCAAACAAACAAATAATGTTCTTGGGTTTGAGCAAGGTTAAGTGTAGTCTTAGGTAGAGTGAACTCAGGTATCTTGAGAAAATGTTGTGTGACTGATCTGTACCATACCACCCAAGTGTAAGTGGTGTGCCTTCTGAGCAGAGCAGCACAAGACAAGTTCCCTAGTCTCCACTTGAGTTCTAACATGTGGAATGTTCTAGTTGTTGCTGCAGGTACTCTACATATGTTATTTATGTGCCACTCACAAGAACAATTCCAAGAGATGAGAATGAAGCCCCTATTAGTTAAGAGTTGGGTTCAGAGCTTCAACTCCAGATCTGGATCAGGATGGGTGTGCTGTGAGAGAGAAACCCTGGGCTCTCTGAGTCTCCTCTGTGGGGAAGATACCCATTGAAAGGAGTTTGTGCCTTCAGGCATGTGGTAACCACTCGTGGGCCTTGCCTACTTTGAGGCTGGCAGAGGGTGAGCTAAGTGGCTCCTGAGAGGCCCTTTGGGTAGCTAGGAAACTGGACATCTTTGAACAATACTTTAAGCCCCCAAAGTGAGCTAATGCACTTGGAGACTGAAGAACATGGGGTTGCCTAGCTCACAACAGATGCTCAATGAAAGGTCATTCCCCATTGAGGTGATCAAGAACTTGACTGCAGATGTGCTCCTGAGGAGTTTTTGGTCCATGTCCACAGATGGCCATAGGCAACACACTGGTCCAGGATATCCGCTATTCTCCAGATACCCGGAAACTCCTTGTCCGGCTCAGTGATTCTTATGAAAGGTAAATGTGATCGTTAGCTGTGTCAGCACTATGAGGAGGGCTGAGCACCTGCTGGCTTGGTCTGTCTGTGCTGTGTCCTGTCAAACCATGACTCTTGTGACCAGGTTCTTTCTAGAGAGATACTACCACTGGCCCTTCCGTCCTCTCCTGCTGAGCTGTCTGGGCAAGCTTCCCCGGGCCTGTTACACATTCTGTGTAGTGGGGAGGTCTGTGAAATGGGTTTTCCCTAATCCATCCTTTTATGAACAAGGTCATTTCTGGAGACTCTGAAAGTGAAAACGGAGAACCTGCTGCAAGTTGAAAACACAGGGAAGGTGCGAGGACTCATTCTTACCCTAAAAGGAGAGGCTGTCGGGCAGACCCAAGCATTTGATTTTTACTCCAGATATTTTGCACCATGGGTTGGTGTGGCTGAAGATCCTGTAACAGGTACTTTTTCCTTAAGTCCAGGGGAGGGTTAAACATGAAACAGGAGGACACATGTAGCTATTTAAGTATCCTTCATGTCACCTTTCAGGTTTCCTTGGTTCTGAGCTTCTTTTTTAAAATGTTTTTTTAGTTGTTGATACACCTTTATTTTATTTATGTATAATTGATGTCGAGACTCGAACCCAGTGCTTCACACATGCCAGGCAAAGTGCACTACCGCTAAGCCCCAGCCCCAGTCCCTGAGCTGCCTTTTTTTAATTAGTTGCTCATGACAATACAATGATCTTGACATATCATACATTTGAATCAAATGGGGTATAATTTCTCATTTTTCCAAGTGTACAGGTTGCAGAATCACATTGGTTATACAGCCACGTTTATACATAACAGCAATACTAGTATCTATTTTATTCTGTTGCCCTTCCTATCCCCCCTTCCCATGCCCTCCCCTCCCATCACCTCTCTCTACCCAATCTAAGAAGAGAGGTGGGAGGGAATGGGAGGGAGAAGGGGAATTGCACGGAAGATGGAAGGAGACCCTTGTCGTTATACTAAATACATGTATGATGATGTGAGGGAAAAAAAAAAAAGAAATGTGTCTCTGAGCTGCTTTTGTTTCTCTCTTTCTCCTTGCCCCTCCATCCTCTCACTGAAATCTCATGTGACAAACACACTATAAAGGAGATATTACAGGGTCCAACTGTGGTGACAACAGCCTGGGTTTGCATGGCTAGCTTCCTGTTTCTTGACCTTGGGCAGGTAACAACATTTTTAAAATCTCAGTTTCCTCCTCTATAAAATGTGGATGATACTTCCCATGATTATGTAAACATGATGCATGTTCAGTGCTTAGTACAGTGCCTGGCACACGGTCAGTATGCAACAACTACTGTTTTCATAACCAGAAACTGGATCTCCTGAGCCAATATCTCTAGGTATCCCACTAGCCTGATGCAAAGGGATGAAATCCGAGATGGGTAGGAATGTCAAACCTCTTTCTTTCTACTGGAGATTGAACCCAGGGTCACTGAACTACTTACCAGCCCTTTTCATTTCTTTTTTAAATTTTGAGACAAGGTCTCATTAAGTTGCTGAGGGCCTTGATAAATTGCCCAGGCTGGGCTCAAATTTGCAATCCTCCTATCTCAGCCTCCTGAGTTGCTGGGATTACAGGCATATGCCACCACACCCAGGCTGTGTCCCATTTCCATCCTCTTTAAGAATAGTAGGCTGAGCAGCAAGGGTGGGGATGCTTGATGGAGCAGGTTTCTGGGTGGGATGAGGCTGGAGGAGGCTGGGTAGAGACTTTGTGGTTCCCATTCTGGTCAGATGGTAAAGACCAGGCTGGTTCAGGACTTTGACTGAGTTACTCTCTGAGGAACAAAACATGTGAAATTCAAAGCTCAGCAAACAAGCACTTTTGAAGACTCAGGAAAATGCCCAACAACATTGAAACAGTCCAATGTAACCTCTCCCCATGGAAGAGAATTTCTGAGAAGATTTCCACATGCACAGCTGCTTTCCAAAGATTTTAATTGGCACAAAGAACACGTGTCCTCACCCTTCCCTCATTATGTTTTTTTTTTTTTTTCCTAGAGTGGGAAGGTTTTTAGATCATGATGACCAAGTTTTGAGGTTTTCTTGGGAACTTAAGGGTTTTTTGGAATGTGGAATTCCCGTGCTAAAGCAGGTTAATCTTGGGCAAACCAGGACAGTCGGTCTCCCTACTTATATTCCCTAACAGTAAGTTTTCCTGAAGCAGGGAACATTTCATTCTTTTCTCCTCCAAAGACTTTTCTGTTAGTGATGACTTCACATTTTGTTTCTTCATTTTTATATCCAATCTCTGATCTTTTGAAAAAAAAAATATTTGACTCTAAAGAAAATTTCTTTTGACCTCCAAAGCCCAAGAATATTTGCTTAGAGAAAAAAAAATTGGCTTTTTGGTCAGAACTCCCCACTTTCCTTGAATATGGACTCTAAGAGGAAGAAGATACTTTCCTGGAAAGATGTAGAAATATTTATGTGAAGGCCTGGTTTTCCTACCAAGAGCTGATAGAAAACTGATAGATAAGAATTAAAACCAGCAGCCAGGAGTGATGGCACATACCTGTAACTTCAGTGACTCAGGAAGCTAAGACAGGGGGATTGAAAGTTCAAGACCAGTGTCATCAACTTAGCAAGGCCCTAAACAACTTAGCAAGACTCTGTCTCAAAATTTAAAAAAAATAAAAAGGGCTAAGTAAGGAATGTGGCTTAGTGGTTAAGTGCCTCTGCTTTTAATCTCTGGTACAAAAAATTAAAAAAAAAAATTTAAAAAATTAAATAAATAAATAATAAAACCCAAAGTCTAATTCAGTCTTCAGAAACAGTAAGGCAGATTTGATATATGATTTGGAGGAGCTTATTAGTAAATTCTGTGTGTTCCTTTCTATCTCCATTCATAATTCCACATTCTGCTGTGGCCTGGTCAATATAAAGATTAAATGACCTAAGGTTACTCAAGCTACAATTAATTGTAAATGCTTATAAATTTACTGTGAAGTCACCCCTGTTTCCTTTGGGATTGTTATAATATTTCATCTCTATTCAGGGTCTGCACACACTGTTCTCGGCAGCTACTGGTCCCAGCAGCTGGGGAAGCAAGAAATGCATGGTAAGACATCTCTTTGTCTAACTTTAAGCTAGTGTTCCTTCACATATGCACTATCCCCTTGAAAATGTAGTGAGGTGTTAAGGCTCTTCCATGTGAAATATCCCTAAATATTCTTAAATATCTACCACCTCAAACATCCTCCACCTCTGCTTCCCCCAATACACAAATACTCCTGACACAATAAATGCCCAATAAGTTTTTGTTGAATAGAATTAAATTGCTGTATAACTTTGGCTCAGAGAAGTTATTCATAATGTGATAGATTGAGACTGGATGATGACTAAGGTTAACTTACATCTTATTGTTAGTCACAGGATTAATCGAAATTGCTCTTGAACCAAATCCCCTGGTGATGATATATTGCTCAGGGCTAAAGCCAATGGAGGCTGCATGTTCTGATCATCAAAGCAGGACTCTAACCCCAAAGGATGCAGGTCTGACTTAGTGGGAGGATTAGGCCTCTGTGATCCTAGTGGATAGCAAGGTAGCTCTTCTCTTTCCTTGGTGAGTCTAATTATTCTCCTAAGCACTGAGCCCCTGGAAGGCTAAGGCCATGCTCTTTTGTCTGCCATGGCACATGTGGTTGCTTGAATATGTTATGATTGAATGAACTCCCTCTGTCCTCTTTAGAATGAGAAGATGGGGCCTTCTCAGGAGGGCCAAGACCACCCCTCTTCATCTTCTTAGACTGCTGGTCCATGCCTCTTGCTTTTCACACATCCTTGCTTACACCTAGAGAAAGCTAAGTGTTGAGTGTAGCTGGGGCATTACGGGAAACACTAGAGGAAGTGGTGCAGGAAAAGGCCCAGGAAGGGAAGAGGCATGGTTGTATGTTTTGTACATCAAATTATGTTTATGTCCCTCTCAATCTTCAAGAGAAGGGAGGGGAGGTGGACAATGCCATGAATAGATGAAGGATTTTTTTTTAATTCTGTAGTTGTAGATGGACACGATACTTTATTCTATTTATTTATTTTTATATGGTGCTGAGGATTGAACCCAGTGCCTCATATGTGCTAGGCAATCGCTCTACCACTGAGCCACAACCCCAACCCCTAGATGAAGAAATTTATATTTTAAACTGACTTGGGAGGACTCTGGGGTTTATTATTTTCTGTATAAATTTTTATTTTTTTATATATTTTTTGGTACCAGGGATTGAACCCAGGGCATTTAACCATTGTGTCACATTCCCAGCCTTTTTTATATTTTATTTAGAGACAGGGTCTCACTGAGTTGCTTAGGGCCTTGCTAAATTGCTGAAGCTGGCTTCAAACTCATGAGCCTCCTGCCTCAGCCTCCTGAGTCACTGGGATTACATGCATGTGCCACCAAGTCTTCAACTCCAGGGTTTATAATAAGAGGTCTTTCGTTATCTTCTGTTAATACAGAGTGTGAAAGTGTTCATAATTTGTGACTCATTTTATTTTATTTTTTTAGCATTTCAGTGTTCCCCTCGAGGAGGAGAACTGTTCATTTCACTGCGACCTGAAGGAAGAATTGACATTAAGGGTGGTGCTGCCCTTGTCCTGGAGGGCACACTGACAGCCTAGATACTTGTGCTGTAATGCTGCTATCTATAACAACAAACCATTGTTTCCATGTAAGGAAATAGAATGGCTGCCTTTAGCAAATTAGCATGGTAGTCCACTTAATTAATCCTCATGTTAGGAAGATAAGACATGTTGATGGAAATTTAGTAATGCTTCCAGACTAATTAACTAATGGCGTTTGAACTGAGTGTATTTGAAATGTAAATAATGAGTAGCAAAAAATAATGTCACTCATTTTGATTATAACTACACATCAAAGAATGAGAAATACATTTAGTAGAAGTGAAATTAAACCATTTAAACTTAGGTGTGAGTACCTTTTGCAGCCATTTTAAAGGCTCAATAACTATGTGGAGTTAGAAAACTATTTCATGGTAGAACACTAAGAAAAAGTACAGTAGGCTATAAAATGTTTGCAATGTTATGCTGTGAATATGGAGAATATGAATTTATGTGCACAAGCATGGGTTGTGAAGATAGCAAAGTGAAAAATAGCTCATGTGTCGGGATAAGAATGGAAGTAACTCTAATGTATATAAAAATCGTTCACTTCATTGCTGCCCTCAAGTACAATAACTAAAAATTAGGACATAACCAAAAATTAAAACAAAAAAATGTATATTCCTGTCATTGTAAAATTACACACTAAAAGTAATGAAATCTTTTAATTTTTCCTTTTTTTCTGGTACTAGGGATTGAACTCATTTGGGTCCTATCACTAACCTACATCCCCAACCCTTTTTGATTTTTGACTTTGAAGCAAAGTCTCACTAAGTTGCCAAGGGAGGCTTCAAACTTGTGGTTTTCCTGCCACAGCCTCCCAAATGGCTGGGATTATAGGCATGTGCCACAGTGCTTGGCTAATCTTTTTTGATATGTGACCTTAGAGTGATAACTTAAAAGGGATTCTTCTCTTAATAAAATGTTTTAACATAACTTCATATTCAGTTAAATCTATAATATTGAATACCTAGAGTTGATTTTGGGATGGGGAATGTTTTGAATTGTTTCAAGTGTTTAACACTGATGCCAATTCTTAGCCATTTCAAGAACCACAGGCTGATTAGTTATGTCCCTGTAAAGTCCCTAGTTTTTCACCTTAATTGCATTAAAGAGTGAATTTATTGTTGCATTAATCTTATGTCTCTTTTGATTGGCAATAAAAATAAATAATTTCCCAGCTTTCATGTCTCAGCTTAATGAGTGACCCCTGGCCTCTCACATGCCTCACAACTTATCATGACATAGCCATGGATCATGATTCCAAGAGCAAGAATCACTGCAGGGTTTTCATGATGTATGAAGTTTTTCCAATCTGAGACTGAAATATATGAAGAATTTTATATAAATCCGTAGTTGAAAGAGCCTGAATCTGCTCTCTCAAATGTATGCTTTTTTTTTCTTATTTTTTTTTAAATTCTTATTCTAATTTATATAGGCTAATTTTTAATAGATATTTTTGGGAAACAGTTACTGAGAGAACTCTGAATTTTTTTTTGGTGGGGGCGGGGGGTTGCTGGAGATGGAACCCAGGGTCTAATACATGCCAGGCAGCTTCTCTACCACTGAGCCACATCCCCAGCCCCCTCTGAATTGTTTTTTGCAAAGTTGCTATTGGTAGCACAAGACTCTGTATCTGCATATATTTCAAACCATGTATCCATTTTTGGAAGTCATTTTAAAAAAAAATTATCCATGTAGCAATGTACAGTTGAGTCAGAATAGTCAGCACAACAGATCATGCTTACTGTATTTACTGAGCCTCTGAAGGTTGACTGTGACCGTAAGTACATAATGTAGCAGCAGCCTGAGAAGCAGGGACAGGGCAGGATGGGCATATCTGAAAGAATAGACAAGTGGAAATGAAGCCAGGTGTGGCGGCACATGCTTGTAATCCCAGCTGCTTAAGTGACTGAGGCAAGAAGGTCTCATGTTTCAGGGCAGCTTCCACAATTTAGCAAGCCCCTGTCTCAAAATAATAAATACCTAAGTGAATCCCACCATCGTGGGATCCTAATTAGAATAATATATATTCCACACTTGTATAATTTTATTAAATGGATTCTATTATCATGTATAAATAAGAAGACCCCCTCCCCCTCTACACATACAGAAGAAGAAGAAGAAGAAGAAGAAGAAGAAGAGGAAGAGGAGGAGGAGGAGGAGGAGGAGGAGGAGGAGGAGGAAAAGGGAGAGAGGGAGGGGGAGGGGGAGGGGGGAAGAAGAAGAACCACCAATTTAAAAAACAACAAAAAACTAAAAGGCTGGGACATAGGTCAGTGGTAGAGCACCCCCTTGGGTCAATAATCAGAACTGCAAAAAACAGGAAAGGAAATGATGTCTTTAGAATACAGAGCCTCTAGGATTAGCATATGTGTGCAATGAGTTTTCTGCTAATATGAGCAGAAGGTTTGAGAGTGCTTTTAAACACTAGTTCCAGCCAAGTTTTTTCCTGCCTCTTCCACTTCTTTTTACCTTAACCTACCTGATCTTCCCAAGAAGGAACATAAGAGAACATGGAGGGAGAGCCTTAGAAATATATCCTAGCCATTGGCTGAAAAAAGTGATTCCAGCAAGTTGGCATCCCCTGCTGTATTGAAGTAGGTTAGGCTGTGCCAAAGTCTGAAATATATACAAAATCATAGTGGCTAGAAACAATGAATTCCATCATTATGTATAATTATAATTCACCAATAAAAATATGGAAAAAATCACGGCAGCTAAAATAGCAAACATTAATTTCCTCTCACTTATCTACTATAGGTCAGGAGTGGTTCTGCTCCTTATATCATGCAGCAACCCGGTCAGACTTTTTCATTCTGCCATCTGGTCTCCTGTTTGCTGCATCAGGAGGAGAGGTGGTATAGAACCTCACTGTGCTTTGGATCAGAAGTGATAGGTGTCAGTTATGTTCACAAACTGTTGACTAGGACTGGTCACATAGGCCCATCTAATAGCAAAGGAGTAGAGAAATGTCTAAGAGCACATGGGTATGTTCTATGTACAACACAGAGCTGCCACACCCAGGAAGGTTTTCAGGCCACTTAGATGGCTTAATTCCCCCTAGGGTGGCATTACTTGGGTAGATTCATCAAAGTTCACAGTCTTAGGGGTAGGGTCTCAGGAACCCTATTATGCAAATACACCAGGAATTAAGCCATCTCTCAGATGCAGACACACATTAACTTAGTGCACAGAGAATGATAGGTAAAGTCAAAATGCCAATTTGTTATTTTACAAATAAGAAATGTAGTCATGTATACTAGCCCATTTTCTGATGCTATAAGAGAATACCACAGACTGGGTAGTTTAGAAAGAATAGAAATTTTTTTGACTTATGGTTCTAGAGAATGGGAAGTTTAATATCAAGGTGCTACCATCTGGGGAGGGTCTTCTTCCTTTTTATCCTAATTAATTAATTAGTTTATTTTCAATACTGGGGATTGAACCCAGGGTGCTCTACCATTAAGCTATATCCCCTGTCTTTTTTATTTTTTATTTTGAGACAGTATCTCAGTTGCTGAGGATGGCCTCAAACGTATGATCCTCCTGCCTCAGCTTCCTGAATTTCTGAGATTACAGGTGTGTGATACCATGCCCAGCAGTGAAGGTCTTCTTGCTGCATCATAAAATGACAGAAGTCATTACATGGTCAGGGAGCATAAGAGGGGGTAGAAATAACACATATTCTCTGAAGAATAACCTTAATCTGTTCCTGAGGGCAGTGCCCCTATGACATAGTGAGTTTGTTTGTTTTGTTTTGGTGGTGGTGGTATTGGGGGTTGAACCCAGGGTCTTGAACATTGTAGGTAAGTACTCTACCACTTAAGCTACATCCAGCATAAAGTCCTGCATCTTCATACTGCCACAACTGCAATCAAATTTCAACATGAGTTTTGAAGGGGACATTTAAATCACAGCACCATGGAGTACATTAGATTAGAGCAATTTCTTCACATTTATCTGTCTGGAAAGTTACATTGTAATTGGAAAGCTCCGTGGAGTCAAAACAAGGAGAGTCAGCTAAATGAACTTCATCCAGACGTGATAATATATTTCACCAGTACATTAAAATCTCATCACATCTCATGTCATTTACTTGAACTGGACCACATGCGCTCAGGTTGGGGTCAAATGTGATCTTAGTTTTTAGGTAGATTTCTTTTTAGAACAACCACTGTCCCTAACTCAAACCAACAACTTCATCTAGCATGCAACAATGTGTTCCAGCTCTGTAGAAAAAACTGGCAATGCTGGGCTTTATGAATTTTGTATCGGCCTACCAAACTTTATAGATTTTTAGGTGGGATTTTCAAGGACACTTTTGGCAACATTCAGTTTTTGTCTTATACACAATGATAGCCTGTCTCCAAAGTGGCTCCCAGTGACCCCATCTTCTGCTTTTCAGACCTTTTTGCACTCCCCTCCCTCACTGTACCAGGGTTGGTTTCTGAGGCTGATGGCAGAGCAGGTTGTAAAACTCAGAACCTGCTTCTGAGAGCAGGTTGTAAAACACAGAACCTTCTGTTCTGGTTGGTTTCTGCCTGTCTGTCTCTCTTGCATCACTTTTCCCATGAGAAGCCAGCTATCTCACCATGCACAGCTTGGAAAGAGATTCATGTAGCAAGAAACTGAGGCCTATAACCAACAGCCACATGAATGAGCTTGGAAGCGGATCTTCAAATGACGGCAGCCCTGTTGATGCCTTGACCATAGCTTTGTGAGATGCCCTGAGCCAGAGGCACTCAGATAAGCTGCTCCAGATTCCTGATTCACAGAAACTAGGTTAACAATTTTTTTTTTTTCTGATACTGGAGATTGAACCCAGGGATTTGCACGTTCTAGGGAAGCACTCACCACTGAGCTATATCCCCAGTCCTTCTTACTATTGTTTTAAATTTTGTGACAGTTCTCACTAAATTGCAGAGGCTAGATCACACTCTTGAACTTGTGATCCTCCTTCCTCAGCCTCCTGAGTAGCTTGATTACAGGCATTCTTGGCTTATGTTTGCTGTTTTAATTCACTGAATTGTGAGGTAACATGCTGTCTTTATCAATTCATTATTTTTTTCTCATTGATTTTCTTTTGAGATTGAGGTCTCATTATGTTGTCCAGTCTGGCTTTGAACTTGTAGACTCAAGCTGCTCTCAATTCCTGATCCATAGAAACTGAGATTTTTAATATGTATGTATGTATGTATGTAATACTGGACATTGAACCCAGGGGCAAGCTACCTCTGAGCTATATCCCCAGACCTTTTTATTATTTAATTTTTTTTTCTTTTTGTGGTACTGGGGATTGGACCCAATGCTGCTGTACTGAACTATATCCCCATCTCTTTTTATTTTTTCTTTTGAGACAAGGGCTTGGTAAGTTGGCTAGGCGGGCCTCAAATTTATAATCCTTTTGCCTCAAACTCAAGAGTAAATTGGAATTACAGATACAAATAACTAAGCTAGCACATATTAATTTTATTAAGAAAATTTCAAACATTTAAAATTAGAATATAATGAGTCCCCATGAAACTTTCACCCAGGTATAACAGGTTTTTGGGTTTTTTTTCCCCTCAACTTTTTAGTGTTGGGGATTGAACCTGGGGTTTTGAACATGCTAACACAACACATGGTCTATCACTAAACTATACTCCCAGCATGGTTCAAAGGTTTTTTAATGTATGACCAATTATCTATACCTCCACCCACTTCCTCTCTTCCTGGATTATTTTGAAGCAAATTCCAGATAGACATTATGTACTCTTTTTCTAAAAAATATATATTTTTTTAGTTTTTTAAAAAATTTTTTGGTGTTATAGTTGGATACAATACCTTTATTTTTATTTGTTTTTATTTTTATGTGGTGTTGAGGATCAAACCCAGCGCCTTGCATGTGCTAGACAAGCACTCAACCACTGAGCCACAGCCTGAGCCCTATTTTTAGATTTTGATGGACCTTTATTTCATTCATTTATTTATATGTGGTGCTGAGAATCCAACCCAGTGCCTCACACGTGCTAGGCAAGTGCTCTACCACTGAGCCACAGTCCCAGCCCCCATTATATACCCTTTAAAAAATATCTTTATTTATTATTATGTGGTGCTGAGGATCGAACCCAGTACCTCACATGTGTGAGGCAGGTGCTCCACCACTGAGCTACAGCCCCAGTCTCCCATTATATACTCTTATTAGCAAATATGTCAGTATTTGTCTTTAAAATAAAAGTACAATGGGACTTAGATCAGATTATAGTCAAGCCATCAGATTTCTTTAATGTTGCTAGACATTGCCAAATGATCCCCCTTTCTTGGGGGAGCGCAAAATTCATCGCCCTGTTGAGAACCATTGCTTGGAATGTAGCTTAGTGTATAACACACTTAGCACACATAGAGCCCTGGTTTTGATTCCTAACACCAAAAATAAATAAATAAATAAGTAAACAAACAAACAAACAAACTCTGAAAAAAGGAAACACTAACCTTCATAACAATCATACCTGTGGTAGACAGATTCTCTTTTTTTTTTTTTTTCATGGTATTGGGGATTGAACCCAGGGATGCTCAACCCCTGAGCCACATCCCCAGCCCTTTTTAATTTTTATTTGACCCAA
The DNA here is from genome assembly GCF_045843805.1 of Urocitellus parryii. Classification (NCBI taxonomy): domain Eukaryota; kingdom Metazoa; phylum Chordata; class Mammalia; order Rodentia; family Sciuridae; genus Urocitellus; species Urocitellus parryii. Next base: position 156,357,094 of record NC_135535.1, on the reverse strand, counting down.
GGTCTTGCTAAGTTACTTAGGGCCTCTCTAAATTGCTGAGGCTGGCTTTGAATTTGCAATTCTGCCTTGTTCTCCCGAGTCACTAAGATTACAGGCTTGTGCCATGGTGCCCAGCAGTAGACAGATTATTTTTTTTTTAAAAAATATTTATTTTTTAGTGGACACAATATCTTTATTTTACATTTATGTGGCGCTGAGAATCAAACCCAGTGCCTCATGCATGCTAGGCGAGCACTCTACCACTGAGCCACAACCCCAGCCTCAGTAGACAGATTCTTAAAGTGGCCCTATGATTCCTGCTCCCTAGTGTTCATGCCCTCGTGCAATTACCTCCACTTGAGTGTGACTTTCTTCTAACTAAAAAGTACAACAAAGACAATGGCATGTGTCTGATTACATATGCCCATTACATGATGGTGTTACAAAAGATGGAACTACAGTCTTGCAGGAGGAGGTTTTTTCCTTCTTTGCAAACCTTGAGGAAGCAAGGTACCACAGAGGGGAACCCAAAAAGAAATGAGGGTGGCCACTAGAAGGCAAGAGCAACCTCTAGCCAAACCCTCAGTCCTGCAAGTGCTAGGAACTGAACTCTGCAGATAACCTGAGTTCATTTGGAAGCTGATATTTCTCCAGTTAAGCATTCATAGGACTGAGACCCCAGCCCTAGACAGCGCCTTGATTTCAGCTTCCAGAAGACCCAGTCATGCCTAGATTCCTGACCCACAGAAACTGTAGACTAGTAAATATGTATTGTTTTCAGTTACTACTTTTGTGGTAATACTGATATACAGCAATTGAAAACTAATATAACATCCAAAAAATGATGAACAATTACTTAATATTATTGAATGTCTTGTTAATGTTCTTACTTCCCTGCTTGCTTTATACATTTTTTTTTAAACAGCATTTTTGTGAGATATGCTGACTTTAGTCTGCACCGGTGTGAGATGTGAGTCTGCAGCATATCCCGACTCACAGCAGAGCTCCTTTTTTTTTCGGCCCAGCCTTTCTCAGATCCAACCTGCCTGGGTCCTGTCAAAGCTTATATCCCTGAACAAGCTTTCCCAGGGCCTCATGCTGATCAGCCCTGTCTTTCCACTTAGATCAGATTATAGTCAAGCCATCAGGTTTCTTTAATGTTGCTGGACATTGCCAAATGATCCCCTTTTATTGGGCGAGGGCAAAATCCATCATTCTGTAGAGAACCATTGCTTTTAGGTTAACCTGATTTTCTCTTCTTTGACTTACTTTGTTTTGTGGTTTAATTTTCAAAGGGTTTTCCTCTTTCTAGAGTGGGGATCCCACTTGCTATCATTCCCTGAATCCTGCAAGTTAGGTGCTCAGCTGAGATCTGAATTCACAGCCTTTGGGTCTAATGTGCTGTTAAGCAATCTTATATGGTCGTAAAAAGCAATGTTAAGATTTGCTGTCTCCTGTTATAAGGCACCCTGCTGGAAGCTAGCAGGGTAGAGAGCTGAGGGACAGACTGCAAAGGAGATTAGAGAGGGAGTATACAAACTCTCAAGGGACTCCTTTTAACCAGGGAGACCAGGCTAATCCTTTTGTGAAAAGATAATGAGCACTTTTGCTGGTCTGTGATTAGGGCCTGCATATGGCACAGATACCAAGTGCTATGGCATAGTCAGGGGAGTGTTATAGGAGAGGGTTTAGAAAGACCAGGGCAGAATAGATTCAGAAGTGAATGCTCAGGGTGTGTGTGGGTTTTGTCTAGATTTCCCACATCTATAAAGTAATTTTTAAGTTTTGTGGGGAAAAAGAGAAAAATTAAAAATCAGTAATTCTTAAATTAATAATCCAACTGGCTAGACAATCTATAAATATAAGGACAGATAAATGATACTAAAAGTTATTGATTTTTTAAAAACTATTAAAATCTATAGAAGAAATCAGGCACAGTGGTTCATGCCCGTAATCCCAGTGACTCAGGGCAGAGGCAGGAGGATAGCAAGTTGGAAGCTAGCCTCTGCAAATTTATGACATCTGTCTCAAAAATTAAAAAAAAAGGGGGCCAGGTATGGTAGCGCATGCCTGTAATCCAAGCGGTTCAAGAGGTTGAGACAGGAGGATCTCAAGTTCAAAGACAGCTTCAGCAACTTAACAAGGCTTTATGCAACTTAGTGAGACCCTGTATCTAAATAAAAAATAAAAAGGGCTGGGATTGAACTCAGAGGTTAAGCGCCTGTGGGTTCAATTCCTGGTACCAAAAAGTAAATAAAAATATATAAATTAATAAAAAGGGCTGGGAGTGTAGCTCAGTGGTAAAGTGGCCCTGAGTTTTATTCCCCAGTATTACAACAACAGCTATTTATCTATCTATTCATCCATTCGTCTATATAGAATTAGCAATTGTGAGTCAGCCATGGTATAAGAGAAAGGGTAGGGTAGTACTGTGGTTCTCCAAGTGTGGTCCTTCATCATCAGCATCAGCATCACTTAAGAGCTTTTAGAAATGCAAATTCACAGGCCCTATCCCAGACCAACTGGATAGGGCCCAGCATTTGGGGTTTAAAAAAGCCCCAAATCTGGGAGCCAGAAAACCCAGTGGTTCTCAAATTAAATTTAATTTGAGAACCACTGGGTTTTCTGGCTCCCAGATTTCACCACCACTTCCTTCACTCCCAAGTGACAATTGCCTAGGCAGCTCAATGACTTTTAAATGTGCATTGCCTCAAAATCTCCCTGACTATACCAATATACTTGCTGCTTAGTGCACTTTTAGAGGAGCTTTTTTTTTTTAATTTTTTATTAGCTTCCAGTTCTGTTCAGCATAGAAAAATTAGCTGTGCTCAGGTGGGAACTGTTCAGTAATGTGTTGGTAATAAACAGATTAGTTAATCAGCCATGATTTATTAATGATGAATTAATTATACCTGATTGTGCAGTTCTGCTAGCTAAATGGAGCTTTAAAGTAGTTATTTTATTAATCATCACAGTGCTAATTGCAGACACTTACAGAAGGATCACTAATTAAACATGCAACCATATGCAGAACAAGTTGGGCTGCTGAGACCTGCAAGAATAAGAAACATTCACTTTTAGGGCAGCCAAAATAAACTTTATTTTATGCACTATTAGGGAGTTTACTTGGCAATATTAATTAATCACTGTGCACTAATATTGTAATATTTTCCAGTAGGAATTGATCCCTATATCAAAATGTATGTAGTTCTCAGTGAAATTCTGTTATAGAAGTATTGCTCTGTTTTACATTCATGCAGACTGTTTTAACAGAGACCATTGATCTATGGGATGGGTTATAGAAGAGAGTTAAAATTATACACTAGACTTTTGTACAATGTAGAGAACATCAGGTGAGTGGGAAATTGTGAACTCCTAGGGATCAGGAGTACCCTTGTGTGTTGAATCAGAATAAGAGGATTTATAACCTTGTGCTGTTGGAGCCTAGGAAGGAATGAGACCATTTAGATAAGGAGGCCTCCGGTAAATTCAAGGATAGCTAAATCACAGGGAAATTTTAGCTCAGGATAGATTAAAAGCACCACATGCCTTTTTTTTTTTTTTTTTTTTAATTTCATGGCTTTTTGTTGTGATGAACATTAATTGTTTGGGGTTATTCAGCATCCAAGCACCATCATCCTGGCACCTTGAGCTGGGAAATTCTCTATGAGTAGTATAAGGAGAGAGTGCCCAACTTTCCCCATGGAAGCCAAAGCAACCAGATGTTACTTCTCTCTGCAAATCTGAGGGTGGGCCTGCTACTCAGGCTCACTCAAAACAGAAACGTTCTGGGAGTTTGGTCCTGAACGGGGATGCAGTACTGTGGAGGGGGCTGGGCGGCTTGGTCCCTGCAGTGGCAGCTCCATGAGATAACACAGGATTCTGACAGTTGGTGAAACTGCTCAGAATAATGGCTCCAGGAATAATATTTGCTTAATATTTGTCCAACAGATTATTGTTTCAAATCAGTATTATATGAATATATGATAATTGTGTGATGATAAGCATGAGATTTCAAGTTGATCAATATTTGTAGAGTCCATACTTTCCCATGATCTGAAGTGCTACCTCCCTCAAATGCCCACCCTCCAGATGTGATTGACTGTTTCTGACCCCTCTATTCTATTGTATTTATCACTTGTTTTTTTTCTATACCAACAATGTACTGTTTTCATTGTTATTTTTATTAAACATTTGAATCTTCATTATATATATTCTGCCATATAATTTCCCAGAATTTGTTTAATTTTATAATTATTTTAAAATACAAGTTGACTCTTGGTAAAGAGTCAAATAATACATCCCAGCAGCTCAGGAAGCGGAGGCAGGAGAATTGCATGTTCAAAGCCAACTTCAGCAACTTAGTGAGGCACTAACCAACTCAGCGAGACCCTGTCTCTAAATAAAATACAAAAAGGGCTGGGGATGTGGCTCAGTGGTTGAGTGCCCCTGGGTTCAATCCCCAGTACCATAAAGAAAAATCATAAAGTAACACAAAGTATGCAAAAGTGAAAACTAAGTCTCCCTCCCACCACTGATCCCTTTTCTACCTTTCCCTTCCTCAGTGACAATCACTATTATCAATTTGTATTTTTCCAGACGTATTTATGCAAGTACAAGTTGTGCATATGGTTGTGCATATACACATATCTTTGTGTATGTGTGTGTGTATGTATGTGTGTGTGTATATATATATATATAAAGGGTAACTTAACTAATCACATGGTTCTGCATCTTGATTTTTTTTTGAATTTTAATATTTATTTTTTTTTAGTTTTTGGCGGACACAACATCTTTGTTTGTATGTGGTGCTGAGGATCGAACCCGGGCTGCACACATGCCAGGTGAGTGCGCTACTGCTTGAGCCACATCCCCAGCCCTGCATCTTGATTTTTAAAATGTGATATATGTGGGGCTGGGGTTGTAGCTCTGTGGTAGAGCACTTGTCCCACGTGCGTGAGGCACTAAGTTTGCTTCTCAGCACCACATAAAATAAAAAAATAAAGATATTGTGTCCATCTACAACTAAAAAAATATTTTTAAAAATATAATATATGTTTAGTCAGCCATTATTATTATCCCTGTTTTACAGATGAGGCAAGCAATGCCCTGAGAAGAAACTGACTGTTTAAGGTTACTCAGTTAGAAAGGTGGTTGGGTCTGAATTCAAAACCAGGCTGTGTGACTAGAAATCTGATGGCCTTTTGGCACTTTAAGGAATATTCCCCTAACTCCCAGTTCTGGTTATTATCCTGTGTATCCCTCAAATTTAGAGGCCTAAAAGTCCTTCGTTATGCTCACAGATTCTGTGGGTCAGAAATTTGCACAGGACAGCGAGGAAGACTTGTCTGTACTCCATTTAGGAATGGAGGAACTTGAGGAACTCAGTTATGGTGGCTATGGTCACCTGAAGGCTTGTTCTGACACATCTTTGGAGCCTATGTAGGGAACACTCAAACAGCTGGAGCTAAAACAGTTGGAACTCCTTGACCATCTTTATCTCAGTACGGTCTCTCTGCCTAATGTTTCCAGCATGGTGGGTTTAGGACGGCTGTACTGCCTCCCTGTTGGCTTGGCCCCTAAGGCACAAGGCCTGAGAAAGCCGGTGGAAGCTCTGTCTCCTTTTATGAGGTAAAATTACACAGCTGTACTTCTGTTGCTTTCTCTTCTTTCTGTCTTTCTTCCTTTCTTTCTTTTTTTACTTTACAGTACTAGGGTTGAACCCAGGGGCACTCTACCACTGAGGACATCCACTCTAACACTCCACCATATCCCAATCCCTTTTCACTTTTTGAGACAGGGTCTCGCTTGGTTGTCCAAGTTGGCCTCAAACTTATGATCCTCTTGCCTCAGCCTCTGGGCTCCTGTTGCCTTCTGGTGATGAAGACATTTACAAAGGCCTATCTAGGCTCAAGGGCAGGACACCTTTAGAGAGAAGAGTGTCAATCTCCATTGTAAGAAGAACAAATGGGATGGAATATATTTGACTACAGCTAGTTTGGGAAAATATAGTGTGCCACAGAGGGTTTTGGGTAATTCCCCATAGTCTTAGAAAATTTGGGTATAAAGGTTAGCAGGAACAAAGAATGATTTCATTTAGAAGAAAAAAAAAAAAAACCTCATGTAATTTTTTTTTAAATTTCAGTGAAACAAATGCAATCCTGTCAATGAAATATTGTCACCAAACATATGGATGTACTTACAGATGATTATCAAAGAGACTTTTGAAAATGTTCTTAGCTGAATGAACCCAAAGAAACTTTTAAAGAATCAGAAACACGTGTCAGCTTTCAAGAACTTGGTGAGCTCTCAAGCATGCTCTGAAAGTAGATGGACCTACTTGGCTGCATTCCCTAGTCCTGCATCATTTAGAGGGCTTATTAGTCTCCTTGGCTTAACCCTGCTGGGACAGTGCCTTGTAGTCATTGATGCTGCCAAATGCTCCTGGGGAGGCCAGAGTGGCCACTGTCGGATGCATGGCCTATGACTTTGTGTAATAGCCAGTTGAGGTTATTGCAATACCTTTGGGTCAGGTTATTTTAAGTTACAATAGACAGTTTGTGAATTTCATCAAGCAACTGGACGTTCTTTCCAGCTAAAATCATGATTTCAGCATAAAAGAAAAGAAGAGGTAAGTTAAAAGCCAACACCTGTTCTTCTAAAATTGCTCTACTGCAGGTACCAACCCTAGAGAGTTGGCAGATGGCTCCGTGTTTCTAAGCCTGACCTTCGTAGCCCTTCATCAATCTTGAGCTGATTGATTCTCAGGAAAGAGGAGATTGGCTTCCCAGGGTACCCAAGATACCTTTGATTTAGTTACTACCTGAAGACCAATTAATTAGCACACACTGATTCTCTCAAGCTTTCCTAACATAAGCCAGGAAACACTGGGCATAGCCTAGCTGGGGCAGCTTTACACTAGCTCATTAATTACTGTCACTCCTGGCATGGATGCTCCTAAAACATAAATTAAAAAGCATCATTCTGTACCATGGAAGACAAATCTTCAAGGCTTGTGGCTCTCCTGTGCTATGATTCCTATAGTTGAAGGGCCCCCCATATTTAAAAACTTCTGCCTAAAACTACCAACTGCTTTTTCCAATCCTTCTTTACTCATGGCTGCCAAGAGAGTTTGTTCATCGTGAGAGAACTGGCTCCTTGACTATCTGGCACTTTGTTCTATTAAATTTAGGAGCTTTAGTTATTTTTTTTTTTTTATTTGAGTCAAAAGGGATTGTATTGCTTTTTTATGACATGGAAGTAATTCACATTCACATCTCAGTTGTCCTCTGGAAGGACTATTGGGATCTCATTCTTCTCCCCTACATGAGGCTCTTGGCCTCTCTCTCACTTGGTCCCATTTCTTTCCTAGTCACTCAGTTTTTGCTCTTCCAAGCTAGCAAGGAATACTAAAGTGGGAAGAGCCAGGGCTGGATCTGGGGGTGTGATGTCAATGTGATGAGAAGTGATAAAGGAGAAATAATAGAATAGTATAGCCCATGTATCTATTTTTTGAAATGGAGTTTTACTGTGTTACCCAGGCTGGCCTCAAACTTCTGGGCTCAAGTAATCCTCCTTCCTTAGTTCCCTGAGTAGATGCAACTACAGGAGTGTACCAGCACTTCCATTTTTAAAAATTAGCTTCTCGGGCTGGGGTTGTGGCTCAGTGGTAGAGTGCTCACCTAGCATGTGTGAAGCACTGGGTTCGATCCTCAGCACCACATAGATTTAAATAAGTGAAATAAAGGTGTTGCGTCCATCTACAGCTTAAAAAAAATAAGTAAAATATAGGTATTGTGTCTATCTACCACTAAAAATATATTTTGAAAAATTTAGCTTCTCTATAACTTGTTTCCATTAAGAAGATAACCTAAAGTTGACTTTTGCTGTTAAGGACTTTCTCCCTGGGGCTAGGGTTGTGGCTCAGTGGTAGAGTGCTTGCCTAGCACATGTGAGGCACTGGGTTTGATTCTTGGCACCACATAAAAATAAATAAATAAAATGAAGGTTTTTTTAAAAAAGAACTTTCTCCCTGAGGGTACAGTCACACGCTTGTAATCCCGGGAACCTGGGAGGCTGAGGCAGGAGGATTGCAAGTTCAAGACAAGCCTCCGCAATTTAGCAAGGCCCTAAGCGACTTAGTGAGACCCTGTCTCAAAAAGGGGAGTGGGAGTATCTGGAGATGTAGCTCAGTGGTAAAGCTCCCTTGGACTCAATTCCCAGTATCCCCAAAAGAAAAAAGAACTCTCTCCCCATGATAAATCCTATTTTGGATAGTGCAATACATTAATTAATTGGTACTGGGATTGAACCCAGGATGCTTACCACTGATGCTTACCACTGAGAAGACAAAGTCTCCTCAGTTACTGAGTCTGCCCTGGAACTTGTGATCCTTTGCCTCAGCCTCCCGAGTCACTGGGATTTACTGGGATTGCCTGCATTTGCCATCAAGCAGGGCTTATATTTTTATTGTCAAGGAAATTTTAAAACATACCTCTCTCCACAAGTCAAGTGCTCATCAGGCAGTTTCAGCCGTTATTATTATCAATTCGTGACCAATTTTGTTTCCTGTGTATCCCACAAAGGCAGGCATTCTACACTCCCTGCTTGGGTTCACCCTTGGGTTCAGACCCATTTCCTCAGCAGAACATTCTCTGAAGGAGGCAACCTGGTGTGGTGGACTCCTTCCTGTCTTCCTCTCCACTCTTGAGGACAGAAGCTTGAGAACACCTCAAGTGTCACATTCTATTTTACTTGATGGGGAAACTCGAGGCGTCCTGGTGGCAGCAGGACAAAAGGACAGCTGTGCTGGGCTGCCCACAAATTAGGGCATCTCTGGAGACTACCTTCCAATTCTCATTTAATTTTTAGGAGAGCTTTAATTATGCCACCAACTGTCCTCACTTGAACAATCACGGGCACTAGGTTGATGGGGGGAAAAGAGTGATTGACTTGATTTGCATAACCATTTACCTTAATTAGAATGTCAAAAGTTGGTGGCAAAGAGGCCTAGTTGTGCTTTGACTTAGGATCATTTTAATTTAGTCCAATTTACCATTATTACAACTGCCTTCCTCTGCATCTCCCGTCCTCTTCTAAAGGATTTGTAGCAAAAACAAAATTAAAGCAACTAGTAACTTGCTCTTTAGACTGAACTCCTGGGGGGAAAAAAATCTAAGAGATTCATTTCCTTAATCCAAACCATGATCTTAGTTTCTAGCTAAATTAATAGCTCCATGGATATTTAGATTGAGCACTGATAACACAGGCAAACACTTGACTGTGAATCCAGAAGCCTGCTTTTTACACGTGAGTAAGAGGGTAGAATCATCTTCAAGTTGTTCTACCAGGAAAAAAAAAATGTGTTTGAATAGCCACGTTTACTCCAATGTTTAAACACAGGATTGGTGTGTAATGATAATAATTGTAGAGGTTTGCTAATCGAGAATATTCTTTTAAATTATATGTAGAGCTTCTATGAGGACATGATTCTAAAGTACGAAGGGACTGAGAATAAACGGAGCTCCAGGTCTCAGGCATGGAACCACCCAGATCCATTAGAGACTCTTTAAGCACGCCTGGGTGATTCTGGGTCTGGCTGGTGAGCTACTTACTCAGGTCCTGGTTAAATCAGGCATCCTCTGTTTTTCCGCCCTCATTCCCTTTTAGCAGCAGGAGGCCACCTATTTAATTAGTTGAGGGTGGGAGCGTCTGTAATCTCCTGGGGGTGGCTTCAGCCCCAGGGTTGGATAAGAGGGTGAATCCGACAACGGGTGTGGCTGGCCTCTCCCCTGCAACATATGGGGAGCCCACCATGCCTTCATCCCAAGTTCCAGCAGCAAGCATTAGAGGAGAGGCCTTCCCTGCTGGGAACACACCCTGCTAAGCCAAGGGCAGGCAGCGTCACTAGTAGAGGTCAAGGCAGTTCTGAGAGCAAACAGCATCTGGCAAACTATGCCAATTGGAAATCAATGGCCCTCCCTGGGTGGGTTTAATTTTATGGTTATTTGCACAAACTTACAGTCCCTAATGGGCAGGGCAGAGCTCCCAGCATCCTCCCAGAATTGTTCCAATGGAGTCTGATGTCTTGGCAGCCAGTGAATAGGTTGAATTGAAGAGTCTGTTCCCTGGAGGCTAGTGCCGGAGTCTGGCTGTCATGCTACGCCAGAGTAACGGTAGGGTTAGCACGGGGGATGTGACCGTCAGCACACTATGTGGAAGCTCCTGAAGCCATACACACTGTCTCCTGCCTGAGGGAGACAAGCAGGTTCCTCTGCAAGCAATACTGAATCTTTATGTTCCGTCTACAGATTCCATGTTTTTCTTAGAGGTCAGTGATTCTTGAATTGACATAAGATTTCACAGTGGTCAAGAGGTTATGTTCTATAGTCAGGTAAATCCAGGTTCCACTTCTCACCCACAAAAGGATCTTGGGACAAATTTCTTGTCCTCCCTAGGCCTCGATTGCCTCATCTAGGAAAGGAGGATAATAATAGTACCCACCTTACTGAGCTGCTTTGGAGATGGAAATAAGATAACATGCTGGGGGGCTGGGGATGTGGTTCAAGCGGTAGCGCGCTCGCCTGGCAAGCGTGCGCCCGGGTTCAATCCTCAGCACCACATACCAACAAAGATGTTGTGTCCGCAGAGAACTAAAAAATAAATATTAAAAAAAAATTCTCTCTCTCTCTCTCTCTCTCTCTCCAAAAAAAAAAAAAAAAAAAAAAAAAAGATAACATGCTGAACAGGCCTAATAGAGTATCTGACACATTGATGCACTTTAAACAAATTTGAGGTTTTCAAAGTGACAATAGGGACTGGGCATATAGCTCAGTGGTAGAGCGCTTGCCTAGCACGTGTGAGGCACACTGGGTTCTATCCTCAGCACTACATAAAAATAAATAAATAAAATAAAGTTTTGTGTTCATCTGCAACTAAAAAAATTTTTTAAGTGACAATAAAGATAATAATTCCTGCCAAATATGAACAATCTGGGACTCAAAATTTGTTAAAATAGGCAGGAAGAGAAGACTGGAATGAGCAGCACTAGTTTTAAAATATTAAATTTTGTCAGGTGTGGTGGTGCACACTTGTAATTCTAGCAATTCAGCAGGTTGAGTCAGGAAAATTGCAAGTCCAGCTGGGATAACTTAGCGAGACCCCTTTTATTTAAAAAATAAAAAGGGCTGGGGATGTAGTTCAGTGGTATGGCACCTCTGAATTCAATCCCCCAAATCAAATAAAATCTTAAACTTTAATATTTTTACCATTGAACTGTTAAAGTTCTTAAAGTTGTGTGGGAATTCTTTCACTTGCTCATTTGTCCCTTGTTCTGACTCATTAATCTTTCTTGTTTTTCATCAGCAAGATGATGATCCAGCCAATATGCTATATTTTGGCTGCACCCTGTGATAAATTGGTTATCACTGTGGAAGGCCTTTAAGCCAATCCTTGGGTCTAAACAGAACCAGAACTCAGGGAACCAGCAATGGTCATGGTGATGACTTCTGCTGTATTTCTTAAATCATTCCAAGGAGAGAGATGAACAATCAAGACCAAGTGATGACCCACAAAATGGAGAAAAGCTTTTATGTAGCTGGGGATGGGGTTGTTTTCTTTAGAGCCAGACACTAACATTGTAGTTCATAAAGGACCAGTGGATGTTTGTTATTTGAAGAATTAATATTCCAGTGTCACTTGTTTTCAAGGAAGCCCACTTAGTCATTTTGTGTAGGCACAAATTTGAGTCCCAGATTGCCAGAGGATTAGAGAAGGAGTAGATCAACTTGGTGAACCAACTGGCATGAGCACCTCCTTGCAGCCCTTTGCCTCTTGGGCCTTATAACTGGTGTAATCTTCTGTGGGGAGATTTCATGTTCTGATGATGTTCTCAAGGTTAGAGAATCCAGAAATTACAGAATCCCAGACACTATGTGCCTCACGTTCTCTTCTCCCCCATCAGAGGCAATTTCATTGCAGTGGACACTGGGTGAACAGGAATGCAGAGCCCTACTTCTGGATAGGGCTAGGTGAGGAGGACAGGAGACGCAGGGCCGGTTCTCCCAGACAATTAGATGGCAGCCAGAAGAACCGCTCCAAGTCAGAATCACGACTTCTGCATGATGCTTGGTTACTTTCTTCCTTAGTCTACAGCGTTAGTGGGGTCCCATCATTGGGTGAGCCGGTCTGTCTTTCTCAAGTAGCCACAACTACAGTGGCTTCTGGCTAACTGCAGGTCCCCTGGTGACCATGCTGATGCTCCTTGTCCTGTTTTCTGGCTAAACCTAGAGCCACCTGACAAACTAGTGAAGCCAGATTTAAAATTAGGTAGTCAGTTTAGTTAGGTAAATCGGGTCTAATATCAGTGAAATCTAAAATGGAGGCCATGCTGAGAATGATTCATGGAATGTTAATGAAGTCCCTAGGCCAAAGTCCACCCCAAAGAAATGTTAATGGAACCCAGGAAACAGCCCCCAACAGATTTGGAGATAGCCCATCCCAAAGAAGTGATAATGAAGTCCTTCCTGCCCAGATTACTTGTTTGGCCCACCAAAACTATAAAAAGGGGAGACAACCGCACTTCCTCGGATTCCACCTCTTGGGTCCCCTTCTTCCTCGGGAGAAGTCTTTTCTGCTGTCCTTTAATAAACTTCTAATTTCTACTCTGGCCTTGCCTCGGCATGCTTCTTTGGTGTTATTCTTCAACATCGGGGAAGCAAGGACTCGTCACCGGTCAACAGCGGTAACACTAGCCAATCAAATTTTCTCTCCTAGAATTTTTTTTTTTTTAAGAGAGAGAGAGAGATAATGAGAATTTAAAAAAAAATATTTATTTACTTATTTAGTTAGTTAGTTTTTAGCGGACACAACATCTTTATTTGTATGTGGTGCTGAGGATCGAACCCAGGCTGCACACATGCCAGGCGAGCGCGCTACCGCTTGAGCCACATCCCCAGCCCCTCTCCTAGATTTTTGAAAACTTGACTGGAATAGACAAGTGGTTGGAGCAGAGTCCTCTTGTGATAGTGCTCGAGGGCTAGGTCCCAAGCTGCTTTTGTTCATGGCCTGACAAAGAATTGCTTTAAGCTTGATCGAGTGAGCTATTCTAGTGATTTCCTTATAAATCCCCTAATTTTTGCTGAAATTTGCCAAAGACTGTTTTTTTTTTCATTTTGTTGATTTGTTCATAGCATACAGCATATATGCATGGAGTATAATTTCCCATTCTTGTGGTCGTGCATGATGTGGAATTACATTGGTCATGTATTCATATATGATCATAGGAAAATTATGTCGATTTATTCCGCTGTCTTTCCCATTCCTGTCCCCATCTCTTCCCCCATTCCCCTGTCCAATCTGGTGAACCTCCACTAAGACTGTTACTGTTTTTGCTTCTGAAAGAACCTTATGTGATAAGTCTTTCCTACTGAAAACTTTGAAAAAAAAGAGAGAGGATGAGGTTTTGTACAATAGGCTTATGACATTTACAAGAACTCTTTTTAAAAATTTTTATTTATGTAGAATGCATTTGGACATATAATCCACAAATGGAGCACAACTTCCCATTCCTCTGGCTGTACATGGTTCAGAGTTACTCCACTAGTGTAATCATGTATGTATATAGGGAAATAATGTCTGTCTCTTTCTACCATCTTGTACTTCCCATCCCCGCAATCCCACCCCTCCCTTCACTTCCCTCTACCCAAACCAAATTTCCTTCATTTTTCCTTATCCCCCCACCTCACTATGGATCAGCCCCTGCTTATCAGAGAAAACATTCGGCTTTTGATTTGGGGGGATTGGCCTATTTCACTTAGCATGATGTTCTCTAATTCCATCCATTTACCTGCAAATGCCATAATTTCATTCTCTTTAAGACTGAGTAATATTCCATTATGTATATGTATCACATTTTCTTTATCCATTCATTTATTGAAGGGTATCTAGGTTGTTTCCACAGTTTAGCTATTGTGAATTGAGCTGCTATAAACATTGATGTGGCTGTATCACTGTAGTATACTGATATTAAGTCCTTTGGGTATAAACTGAGGAGTTGGATAGCTGGGTCAAATGGTAATTCCATTCCAAGTTTTCTGAGGTATCTCCATACTGCTTTCCATAGTCGTTGCACAAATTTGCAGTCCCACCAACAATGTATGAGTGTGCCTTTCCCCCACATCCTCACCAACACTTATTATTGCTCGTATTCTTGGTAAATGCTATTCTGACTAGAGTGAGATAAAAATCTTAAAAGTAGTTTTGATTTGCATTTCTCTAATTGCTGGAGATGATGAACATTTTTTCAATTGTATTTCTTCTTCTGTAAAGTGTCTGTTCAGTTCCTTAGCCCATTTATTGATTAGGTTATTTGTTTTTTTTGGTGTTAAATTTTTTGGGTTCTTTGTGTATCCTGGAGATTGGTGCTCTGTCTGAGGTGTGTGTAGTAAAGATTTTTTCCCATTCTGTCAGCTCTCTCATTATATTATTGATTGTGTCCTTTGCTGAGAAGAAGCTTTTTAGTTTGAATCCATCCCATTTATTGATTCTTGATTTTTACTTCTTATGCTTTAGGAGTCTTGTTCAGGGAGTCATGTCCTAAGCCAACATGATGAAGATTTGGGCTTAATTTTTCTTCTATTAGGTGCAGGGGGTCTCTATTCTAGTGTCTAAGTCTTTGATCCACTTTGAGCTGATTTTTGTGCAGAGTGAGAGATCTTCTGAAGTCTTTAACCTTGCAAAAATTGTCATAACATAAAATATCCCCCATAGAAGCTATCAGAGCTATCAGACCCAAGAGGCAAAGGGCTGCAAGAGATGCTCATGCCAGTTGGTTCACCAGGTGGATCTTTTCCTTGGTAATCTTCTGGCAATCTGGGACTCAAATTTGTGCCTACACAAAATGACTAAGTGGGATTCCTTGAGAACAGGTGACACTGAAGTATTAATTCTTTAAATATCAAAGTTCCACTGATCCTTTGTGACTACAATATTACATTTAGTGAAGAGCTGGAATGTAGCTTCAGCTCTGCCAATCTTACCGTGAAGCAGGCCCTGGGTTTCCCACCATCATCACTGGAAATAGCTTCTTCCCTGGTACACATCTTTCTACTCTACGTTTGGGCACTGGTTCAGCCTGGAAGGCTCTGGCCTCATCTTCTCCAAAAGGCTTCCTCTAAGATCTTCCTCTGAAGTTGGATTCATTTATTAGTTACAGCTCTGAAGCTGGGCGACATTTTGAGCAAGAGATCAAAATCTCTCTCCCAGCTTCCTCAAAAGGGGAAACATTCCACCATGGTGTCATCAAGGATTGTGTAACTTTGCAGCAAAGCTGAAGACACAAGTCCCTGTTAGGACCAGCGCAGCTTGTAATCTCTGGTTGTGGAGCACATCCTCTTTCCCATGACCAACCAGCATCTCCCAGATAGCTGCCCTTGGTCACTTCTACAGGATGTACCCAGAATTAGTGGCACTGCTTTAGCTTATGGTAGACATCCACATGATCTACTAGAACTTCCCTCAGGCTTCTTTTCATGCTTCGCATTATGAATTAATAGCATAACTTCTTCTGGTGGTCCCTCTTGAGGACTCTTGCCCCCACATTCATCTCTAAGTCTCTTATTTCTCTCTCCCCCTCGACCCCCGCCACATGTTCAGTGATAGGATTGGAATCAGGACCAGGGAAGCAGCTGGGTATGTGTCTAGGCAGTCCCTAGCCCTGTCATGGAAGCTCTTCCAGACAAGAACCCCTGAGCCCAGTATAGGACATCAGTGGAGGAAGAGATCTGGGTTCAAATCTGACCACTGCGTTTATCAGTTTACCCAGGGCCACAGGCTTCTTGGCCACAAAATGAGGATTTTAAGAGTCCCCACTCAAAGGACATAGTGAGGATGGGCACTAACACCTGGTAAGCATTTGGCAAATATTCCCTCAATGAGTTTCTTTATGGTGATGATATCGGTTTCCTTAGTTCAAGTTCAGCCTTAGGAAGCCTTAGCCAACCAAGCAGCATATATGTATTTATTAAACATTCTAGCAAGACCCAGATATCTAAAATTTGCCCCTCCCTCAAAGAACTTATAACCTATTTGGAAAAATAGGAAATACATTTTAAAGGAAGATAACAACAATATCAATTTTAAGTATTCAGATCATTCAGTACTATGCCTAGTGCCTAGAACAGTATCTGGCACATAGTAAATACAATAAATAAATGTTGAACAAATGAAAATCAGTTCACTGGGTGCAGTGACACACATCTGTAATCTCAGCTACTTGGAAGGCTGAGGCAGGAGGATCACAAGTTTGAGAGCAACCTGTCTCAAACGAAAAAGGCGGGGCTGTGTGTGCTGGGTATAGCTTAGTGGTAGAACACTTGCCTATGTTCAACACCCAGTACCAAAGGTGTGGAGGGGGGGGTGGGGGAAGGGGGGTTGCCAATAGCACTAAAATAAACAGAAAATGACTTCCCCCTGGGGCAGGGAGCTGACATCAGCCCACCAGGGAAGCCTCTGGGCTTTTACACTGAGCTGACTCAGGTACTGCATGAAACCTGGATTGTAAGGAGAGCTACCCTTTGGGGAAGTAAGCTACCTGCTCATTGCAAAACAGTGGATGCCACATTTTCACAGCAGAAACAAAAGCAGCAGATTTGGGGCTATTGATTTTGGAGGACATGATTCCCCCAACAGGGACTATAAGCAAGAGGAAAAAGAGCTGTGTGGTTAAGTGAACAGGGACTGCGCGCCCCTTGTGTGAATCCCTTCAGTTATCTTTTCCATTTCCTTTGCTTTTTTTCTTTCATCAGTATTTCTGGATCATCTATTCTAGGTGCTAAAGGTACAGCTAGGAACAGTACAGAGGAAGCTCCTGAATTTCTGAAGTTTCCAAACAAAACACTAAGGAAACTGAACACCAGATAGAGTAGGAGCTGAATGACACAGGAGCCAGACAGGAAGATCTGGGGAAATTGCATTTGACGCAGATGGGGCAACAGTGAAGAAGCCCCAAGTTGGAGGAAAGGAAGAGAAACTGCAGCCTTTTGAAGGGACAGTTGTAAAGATGACATCAGAGACACCAAAAGGAAGTAAGAAGTGGTGTCATTTCAGGCCACCAGCTGAACTCCTTCTTCCTCCAGAGCATGATCCATGGCCCTGAGCTCCTAAGGATAGTAACTATGTACTGCCTCATACCTAGGAGAGTGGGTTCAATTTTTCTGGTCATGTCCTCCTACCACAAAAGGTGGGGAAGCAGGAGCAGGACGAGTACATACTCACATATAAGTGTATGCATGGATATTTTATATTTTATAAAACAGACCTCAAAACCGAAATTTAAAGGATGAGGTAAAACAAGAATCAGTGAAATGTCTACTCTTTTCCTATACCTTAGTGTCCTCTCTTCTGCGCCTCTTAATGAGTAAGACCTGATTTATTGCTCGGGGTAGTTTATTACGTGTTGAATCTCATTTGTACAAATGGATTGTGAATTCCAACAACCTAAAGGCTGTCTTTCCCTGTTTGCCTAGCAAAGGGCTGAACGAATGGAAACCCTGATTACTGTCTGAGAGATAAAACCTCTAATCGATAGTTGGCTTTTGGTGTGGAGAGTCTCTAATATGAGGTAAGGTCCCGTGGTTTGCATGAAATGTTCCTTGTTTCAATCAGAGTCCAACCAGGAAAGCAAAGTCATGGTGAGTATAACGGCAAAAGGATCAGATCTTACACAGGTAGGGGAGGAGTTAGAGACATGAAGGTCCAAAAGAGATTGTCAAAGGGTCAGAGCACAGCGCTGCTGGGTGAACGAGTCAGAGCTTCCAGGAGTATCTGGAAGCCAGGCATGACCAGCTGCTAAGGTGGGACTGGGTGTAGGGGCTGGTATAGAAGTCAGGTTCTTTGTGGCTCCCACTTTTGTAAGTTCACATGAAACATTTACTGTCGACTCACAGGACCAGAGGTTGGGAGGGTAGGATGAGAGAGAACAAGGACAAATAGTTCCATAGGCACTTCGGTACCTGTCTCGAGGACTCTAACCAATTGTCTTCACAGAATGATGGCTTCACTTCTGCCTCCCAGAGCTCATACAACTTTATTTTTGCCCAACCCAAGTCTGGAACCACAGAGGAATGGGCATTCTGAGAAATGTAGTGTCCAGCCTAAGTTTACCACAGGACAGTCCAGCACTAGTGGACTATATCGTTGTTGTGATTTGGATCTGGAATGACCGCAAAAGGTGCCTGTATTGAAGGCTTGTTCCCAATGTAGTGATATTCAGAGGTGGGGCTTTTCAGAGGTGATGGATCATGAAGGCTCTAACCTCATCAAATAATCAGACCACTGATGGATTCATAGCTGAATGGACTATTGGGAAGTGGTGGAAAGTGTAGGAGATGGGACTCTATCTTGTGCCGCCTATTTCCTGGCTGCCATGAGGTGAGCAGCTCTCCTGTGCCATACCCTTCTGCCATGATGCTCTGCCTCACCACAGGCCCATAGGAATGAAGCCAACTGACCGCGGCCTGGGATCTCTGAAACTCTGAGCTAGAAATAAACCCTTCCTCCTTTAAGGTGATTTTTTTGGGGGGTTTTGTCATAGCAACAAAAAACTGACTAATATACTCATGAAGGAATATCATGATTATTGATTTGTCTTCTGAAATACCTCAGTATTAGGAAGGGCCTTGATTGATAAACACAGTAGATAGTGAAGCATCTCCTGAAATTTTTACTTCTGGGGGGTAGTTTTTTATGGTCTTATTTAAACACAAATAAAATATTCACATGAGCTTTCTGTTTATTTTCTTGGCCGTGTAGCCTGGCATTGAAATTGATCAGTCTGATGACTGACTTTAATCTCAGCACAGTAAGATGTGTTGTACATCAGCAGAATTTCCAGTTCCTTAAAGTTATGGACCAAGACTCATATGCTTTTTTGTTTTTTTTTATTGCTTCCATAATCAATGTTTGGCTTCAAGATCTGGCCCTGGAATCTTCTCTGTACCTGTAGTCCATACCTCTGGGTTTCTACCATTTATTCTGAATTTAGATGAATTTCTCAGTCCTCGTTCGATGATCTTGGGCTTTGCAGGGGGTCTGAGGATGGTCATAATGCTGGGCAGGAAAAGGTGCCACTATTTGGGAAGAGAGGGTAGTGTGCAAGGGCTGATGGGGCTCAAAATTACACTTAAATATGTGGCTGCAGCTGTAAAATTGAACCTCAAACTATGATGAAACCACTAAATTACTACCCAGTAAAGCTTTGCTTGAGCTGACTTTTGACTTCTGTCTGATATTTCAAGCTCAGGTTGCTCCAATATCAAAACCCTAATGAACTCCTTTGAATTTTCCTTCCTCTTGTTCCCCTGATCACTCTGTGGTATAAGCACTAAAGAATGGAGAAAAAGGAAGCAAAAATGAGCAGAAGGAGCAGGTGACTATTCAGCACCCTGGAAAATTGCAACAGGTCATTTTGTTTATTCAAGCAAATACCTATATCGAATTTAATTGTATGTTAGGCATAGATTTAAATGCTTACAAAGAACAACTCTTTTGATTTTTTTTTTTTTTCAGTACTGGTGATTGAACCCAGCAGACCTCTACCACTGAGGTACATCCTCAGCCCTTTTTATTTTTTAATTGAGACAGATTCTCACTAAGTTGCCAGGCTGGACTTGAACTTCCAATCCTCCTGCCTCAGCCTGCTGAGTCACAGGTGTTTGCTACAGTGCCCAGCTTAACTCATTCAATTCTGTTCCATGAAATTGACTTTATTATTAACCTTCTTTTACAGTTAAGTAAGAGACACAGAGAGGTTAAGGCGTCCAAGGTCAAAAATCCAGGATTCACACCATGAATTTATGTGTGAATTTAGCTTTATGTGTACAAGGCTCAAAAATTATTAATTACATTCAAAAGTTGTGGAAACTGATATGTTTACTTTCATTATCATTTATAAAATGTTTAGTATATGTATTCTGAGTTGTTGTTTATAGGATGGCCTTTTTAGAGGCCAGGCAGAATCTTTTACAAGCACAATCTCATTTAATGTTCAGCGCTGCCTGTGAGGTAGGCATTATGATTCCCATCTTGTGGATGGAGAAATAGAAGTGATTTACTCAAGAGCATACAGCTCGGGCTGGGGATGTGGCTCAAGCGGTAGCACGCTTGCCTGGGGCCCGGGTTGGATCCTCAGCACCACATACAAACAAAGATGTTGTGTCTGCTGAAAACTAAAAAATAAATATTAAAAAATTCTCTCTCTCTCTCTTTAAAAAAAAAAAAAGAGCTAGTTGATGGAGATTAAGGATCTAAAAGGAACTCCAAAGCTGCAAAGATCCATTGGGGGTGGGGTGGGGCTGGGGTTGTGGCTCATTGTTAGAGTGCTTGCCTAGCATGTGTGAGGCACTGGACTTCATCCTCAGTACCACATAAAGATAAATAAACAAAGTAAAGGCATTGTGTGCATCTAGAATTAAAAGGAGGAGGAGGAGGAGGAGGAGGAGGAGGAGGAGGAGGAGGAGGAGAAGGATCATCCATTAGCAAGAAGAGTGAAGACAGAGTTCAAACTGCACAAATCAGTGTGGCTCATGGCAGCTGGCAATGAAAGCAGGATGCTGAATCAGAATTCTCAAGAAGTGTGTAGTCACTAGGGTTAGAGAATCCACTTGGGGCCTTTTGGAAAGCCTGTACTTTCTGGTGAGTGATAACTTCTGTGGCCTAGGACAGTGTTTCACATCATTGCCATTTTTTTTTTTTCCTGGATCTTATTATTAGTTTTCCCTTTTTAGTTTCTGCCCTCCTTGTGATTTTCTTTTTCCTGGACCTTTGAGCAGAAGGGAGTGGAAATCAATCCTGGTCTCTCCCTTCCTCTTTCTCTACATACTAATCATTTGGGGATTTTTTTTTTTTTCCTTTCTAGTAACTACATTATAAAGCTACAAGAGCTCTTAACACCTTCTACTTGTGGCTTTTAATAAAATGTAAGTGAAACTCAACTTTATCATTCCTTTTTGCTGGCTTACCTTTTTGTCTTTTGAGTATCCATAGCTCCCTGATTTCCACACCCTTCATAAAGAAGGCTTAGTCTTCTTTTCCATATTTTTCTCTAAAAATTTCAGGATAGACATTTTTTGGGGCCTCTTTTTTTTTTTTTAATGGTGTGGAATTTTTGTTTTTTGGTGTTTTTTTTTTTTTTTTTTTTTTTAGAGCTTCCATTGTTTATTTATTTGGTACCAAGGATTGAACCCAGTAGCGCTTAACCACTGAGCCACATCCCCAGCCCATTTTATTTTTTATTTTGAGATAGGGTCTCATTAAGTTGCTTAGCCTTTCACTAAATTGCTGAAGCTGGCCTCAAATTTGCAATCCTCTCGCCTCAGCCTCCCAAGTCACTGGGATTACAAGCATGTGCCACCACACCTAGCTAAGATCTTCCATTTTAAAAATGAAATATGGTTTTGAATAATACAAGAATGTTTACCATGGAGTCTATTCCACATGTGTAATAATTCCCAACCTTTGATGTTTTTTAACTCTAAGATAGTATTTCTCCCATTTTCTACCCATTTTACAGGTGTAAGCTCCTTCTTGTCTGCCCTACCCTCTGCCATCTCCATATCTTTACCCACCAATTTTGACTTCTGACTGGCCACCAGATAATAGTGTCAAAACACAAAACTGCAATAACTTAACTGATCTTATATTTATGTCTTTTATTTATGATTCTAGAATTGGGCAGGCTTCTGAATCATAACATGTTCAAAGAACTTTGGCCAGGGACATGATTAGATAGTACTTACAAATAGTAATTACAGACAGAAAACAGAAGTCAGGTATAGCACTTAATTGGTTGTAGCTTTTACCTTAATCAGTTGTCTGCCTAGGATTGACTAAAGCTTTGCTGCTATAACTAATTGACAGTCAGCCATTTGTTATATGAGTATACTCCTAAGTCAATTAGTTTCATTTAGCATGAATGACTCCATATTGGTTTGGTCTGTGGGGCCCAATAGAGGAACCAATTCAGATCAATGGTCTCTTATAAACTTTATTTAATAACAGTAACTGTCCATTCAACTGATAAGATCTTAGCCTCAATATAGGAACATTATGGAAATTAGTCTGACGTGCAAAGGTTCAAATGCTATGTTTGAATTAGGTTCTTCTGGTCCAAATGCTATGTTTCTTTCTTTCTTTCTTTTTTAATAAAAATAACCCATTCTACATACAAAATATCGAACAGTTTCTGTTCTTCTTAAGTGAGGGGATGAACATGATCAGTAGGAGTTTATTCATCAGGAATGTGCTCATTCTGATAATTTTCTATCATTTATCTAATTTACTTTTCCAGTCATTTTATCTGGTTTGTTATTTTTAAGCTGCTGCTAGACACTAGAGTTGTAATATAAAAACATTATCCTTTAAGCACTACCTTTCTAATTATATTCCTGAAACTTTTATTCATGACTTGCTTGACTGGGCTGGATCTCTGTTACTCCATTACAAAATAAGGGTCCTAAGTGATCTCATAATTTTAAAGCATCTAAAATCAAAGGATGCAGAAGATTTGACTTCTTGTTTTAATCCCGTCATTAAATGGCTTCATGCCTTCAAGCACAGTGTTCAGTATCTGGATCTCAGTCTCCTCCTCTACAAAATAAATGGAAGATGCTAGAACAAGCTTGGAAGATTGTCCAAGGAATGTTAATAGAT
This sequence comes from Urocitellus parryii, assembly GCF_045843805.1. NCBI lineage: Eukaryota > Metazoa > Chordata > Mammalia > Rodentia > Sciuridae > Urocitellus > Urocitellus parryii. Next base: position 156,334,408 of record NC_135535.1, on the reverse strand, counting down.
CCTTTTAGAAAAAAAGAAAAAAAAAAGAGTCTGTGTTCAAGCAAATGCTGAAGTCTAGGTCTAGGAAATGCTGAAGTCAATAGGTTTCTTTTTTTTTTTTAATCTTTATTTATTTATTTGTTTGTTTATTTATTTATTTATTTATATGTGGTGCTGAGAATCGAACCCAGTGCGTCACACATGCTAGGCAAGCAATCTACAACCACAACCCAAGCCTCATTTAGGTTTTTTTTTTTTTTTTTTTTTACTTCAGGATTTCTCAGAAACTTTCCCATGCCAATTCTGCTTCATGACTCACCAAGTGAGACGTAGTACCCGTGTTTCCCAAACTTATTTGATGGTGGGATCCTTTCCCCAGAAGCATCTTTATAATACTAATAATAATTTAAGGATACATTTGGGGAATGTTTTAAAATATGCTCATAGGCCCTTTAATTTCAGCAATACTCTCTATCCTTGGATCAATTTCATGTTGTAGTTATCTTCTAGTTTATGTTCTAATCTTGTGTTGTTCACATAGTGCTATTTCCTTTTTCTCTTTGAGTTAATGCTTTCAATGCTTGGGTACATGGGCTATGCTCATGTATATGACTTGCAACCCAGGTACATGACTTGCAAAACCCAGGTACATGACTTGCAAAAGCACACATGTCATTACTGCTTTGTACAATTGTAACCAGAACGAGCACATTTTGCAGAGAAACATCCATGGAGCAGCCCAGAGGGAGCTCTTTAGGGGAAAGAGATTAGATAAATGAACTTGAGAAGCAATAGCATTAACAGGGCAGATTTCCAAGAAAAATGGGGGAAAAAAAATCCTCATATATTTGACATTTTGATGACTAAATAACACAGTCTTTGTTGTCACAGGACTGCTGTTCCTAACCAAGGCCGTTTAGGACTCAGGGTAACAGAGCTGAGTGGCTCCTTGCAAAAGTCTGTGTTTAACATCTGTCATGCTGAAGATCATTAATGTTCAATTGCATCCTATTGTCTTCATGTTATTCAACTTCATTTCATTGTCATCGTTTCAGCTGGGGATTAATCAACTATTTATGGGAAGATGGGACTTGGAGTCAGGGCAGTCACAATGGGGTTAAGTCTGAGGCAATGACGGGGGAAGCAAGTCACAGTTAAAAGACTTGATTTGTGAGAGCTTGTTGATAATTAAATTAATCCAAAATATCCAAAAATAATGCTGACATATCCATAATGCAAAAGGAAAAATAACTTATCTGGTCTTTCTGAAATATCTAGAATTGATTCTGGATTAGACCTATTTGGAGTCTCTTGAGTCCTCTTAAGAACAAGAAACAAGCTGATATGAGAGAATCAAAATAATAATTTTCCTGTATAAATCATATAATCATTATCAGTAGTGAAAATCAGGGCTTTGTTATTGTTCCTGAGGACTGGTAACATAACTGAACCATTTAAGTTGTATGAAATATTTCAGCCTTATGAGATCAGCAAAAATCTTTCAATAGGAATTATTTTTTAAACCTCACAGATTACTTAGATTTTTGAATTTTGCACTCCTAAGTGCATTATTAGCTTTTTAGGTTTAAATGTCAAATCATTAATAAGTTGTCATCTCCATGTATACCCCACAACCATTTATGAATGGGGAAATGAAGTATAGATAATGAATTAATTTGCTTAGATAACTGAACTCATGCAATGCAATTACATAATTAGAATAATATAAAGCTTTAAATATACACGTTAATATCTTTTGATATAATCAGTGATTTTGCAGAAAACAGCACAGTAAAATTCCAGGTCTACGATATTAGGACTTGCTGATTTGTTCCAATTTATTTAGCAGATAAAACAAAAATGTCAACATATTAGATCACCATTATGCAAAATTGTCACACTTCTCAACAAAGCTAGCCTATACTTGATTTCTGATACATCTATCTCATAATTCCAAGATTAACATCTCCACATAATTTCTAGTAATTTAAAATCTTACTAAGTTTTTGATATGTAAGCTGCTTGCTGATATGGGAAAAGATGGACCAAGCTCTTCCCCCACCCCCCACCTCGTTATTCTTTTGGGGACAGCCAGGCCACTCCAGATGGTGTGTTAGTTAGTGTTGGACATAGCTTTGGAGAAACTTCAACAGACAAGGCAGTAATGTCAGGATTTTGCTGTGCGTCGTCCCCCTCCCCCCTGCAGTTCCCAGGGTAGGAAGGTGCTGAGATGGAAGCCAAGGGACGCCCGCCCACCTGCCACCACCTGTTCCCTCCTTTAGCCGTCGACTATAAATTCTCCTCCCTCAAAGATTCATCCCGCGCTCTCCGACAGCTACTGCTTGCGGTAAAAGCGCTCCTTCCTTAGATCTCTTCCTTCGGAAGAGATTTCATCTTTCTGGAAGCCAGCCTTGGCTTTTCTCAGAGGACTGCAAAGGCCTTCCCCGAACCAGCCACACTAAACTCTGCTGCAAGGTTTCCTTCTGTTTTTCAACTTCACGTTGGGAAAAAATGACTTTTTCTTGAGCCTCTCGATTCCCCCTACAATTGGGTAAGTGATCAGACAGCCTCAGGTCAATCAGCAGAACCGAAGGCCGAGCCCCGCACTCCCCACTGTAGACTGCTTGCACGTGAGTTATTTTGTTTGTGACTTATTTGCTAAGAAGAGCGACGTTAGGGAGCAGCTGAGTAGGCAACTCCACGCACAGGTCCAGAGCCCGCGGCTGAGCTCCACCCCTCCCACCTCGCGGCCGGGGATGAAGTCCTGCAAACCCTGCGGCCCGTCAGCGGGAGCACGCGCCGCGCCCCCGTGCGCGGGCGGTGCCGAGTGCGCGGGCACGTGTGCCGGAGCCGGACGGCTGGAGAGCGCGGCGCGCAGGCGCCTGGCGGCCAACGCGCGCGAGCGCCGTCGCATGCAGGGTCTCAACACAGCCTTCGACCGTCTGCGCAGGGTGGTGCCCCAGTGGGGCCAGGATAAAAAACTGTCCAAGTACGAGACCCTACAGATGGCGCTGAGCTACATAATGGCACTGACCCGCATCCTGGCCGAGGCCGAGCGATTGGGCTCGGAGCGGGACTGGGTCAATCTCCACTGTGAGCACTTCAGCCACGATCACTACCTGCCGTTCGCAGGCGCAAAGCTGCCGGGCGAGAGCGAGCCGTACGGCCCGAGGCTCTTCGGCTTCCAGCCGGAGCCCTTCCAGATGGCCAGTTAGGGCGCGCGGCTCCGCGGGGGTGAAATGCCCAGGGATCCCGCTCTCGCTGCAGACTCCCCTCACATAGCTGCAGTGTCTTTCGGTGGCCAAGGATTCTTCCTATCAAATTAATAAGCTTCCAGGTTACTTTCAATCGTATCATCCCACCTACGGACGCAATCATTTTGTTGCATCTCCCTTTTCTGTATTTTGTAGATTTCATTAATGAATCTTGTGAATTACATTGCTCTGATAATAATGCCCTATCCCCTTTCCTGGACTACTGTGAGGGGAAAACAAGCTTAACAGAAAATAGGATTAGGCTCTACTGCAATTTCAGTCCTCAGAGAAATAATCACCTTAAACTTTGTAAGTTTGTCGGGTTCGGGTGAAGTTACACGATGCATTGCTTGTGTAGGCTCAATACAGCTGCCCTCCCGTCGTGTAAATGCATTTATGCCCAGTGTATCGTGTGTGCATGCGTCAAATAGAATCAGACTTTCGCCTTTTTTGGTAGAGTTCTTGGGCATGGTTGCTCTGTATTTTTTAAACCTGTGTACACATTATTAAATATAGATTTTGTAAAATATAAATAATGGGGTTTGTTTTTCATGCCAAGTACTCTGCTAGTTTCCTAATATGTTGAATGTTTCCCTGAATAAAGATGCTTAATGTTTAAATCTAAATCCCACAAATCAGCAAATGTGCTGTTTCCTAATACTTCGTCAAAATAGTCAAACTGATGAAAGTATAAGTAATTAATTTGAAAGTTTTCTTGTTATCTTGGAAAAACATTTTTGGTGGCATTTAAAAAAATTTAAATCAAAATAATATTTAGCTTTTAAATAACAAGACATGTAGTTCCTCGATCTTATTTTTCTTACTAAGTTAATTACTAAATTCTTTCCAAATACTCAAATATGTTTATTCCTACATGTATGTAAGAATATATAATATGTAGTACATGTACACATATAAATGTAAATACATAAGAATATGTATCTGTATATATGTATATATATTTCTACAATGAACATTGGGAAAAAAGTTGCTTGTAACCAGGTGCAGTGGCACAGACCTGTAATTCTAGCAATTCGGTAGGCTGAGGCAGGAGGATCCTAAATTTGAGGACAGTCTGACCAACTTAGGGAGACCCTGTCCCAAAATAAAAAATAAGCAGGGATAGGGATATAGCTCAGTGATAGAGTGCCCTGGGTTCAATCCCCAGTATCCTCCCCCACCAGCTAAAGAAAAGTTGCTTGTGGAAGTGATTCCTGAGTTACATCCCTAATCCTTCTTATTTTTTAAAAAATTTTGAGACAGAGTCTCACTAAGTTCCTGAGCCTGGCCTTAAGGTTGCAATCCTTCTGCCTCAGATGAATTATGGGGTGCACCACCATATCTGTGATTTTCTTTTAATCAGTGAAAGTTTGAGTGATATAGCCTTCACTACCATTATGGGTAATCAAAATGGGAGCAAAAAAAATTAGGAAAATGAAAATCAAAAAACACTGAGATTTAATCTCACTCTAGTCAGAATGACAGTCATCAAGAATACAAACAATGTCCAGCCAAGCATAGTGGCCCAAGCCTGTAATCCCAGTGACTCAGAAGGGTGAGGCAGAAGGATTGCAAATTTGAGTCTAGTCTTAGAAGTTTAGTGAGAACTTGTCTCAAAATTAAAAAAAAAAATTAATAATTTTAAAAAGAATGGGGGGTGTGACTCAGTGATTAAGCACCCCTAAGTTCAATTCCTAGTACCACCACCAACAACAAATATGAACAATAATAAATTCTGGGGAGGATGTGGAGAAAAAGGAACACTTTTACACCGTTGGTGGGACTGTAAATTAGTACAACTATTATGGAAATCAGTATGAAGATTCCTCAAAAGACTAGGAATGGAACCACCATAAGACCCAGCTATATCACTCCTCAGTATTTATCCTAAAGAACTGGTCATCATACTATAGTGATACATGCATACCATGTATGGAACCAGCCTAAGTATCCATAAATGAAGGAATGAATAAAACTCCATACACAGCCATAAAGAAAGATGTAATTAGGTCATTTGCAGGAAAGTGGATGGAACTTGAAACATTATGTTAAATGAAATAAGCCAAATTCAGGTCAAGGGATGTGTGTGTTTTCTTTCATAGTGAAGCTGGAGAGGAAAAAGGAAAAGAAAGGTGGGATGTTGGGGATCTCATGGAAATGGAAGGAAGATCAGTAAAATAAAGGAAAGGAACCAGGAGGTGGGAGAAAGGAAGAGAAAGGGGAAATACTGGCAAATGATATTGGCCGAATTATATTGTTATATTGAGTATATGTATGAATATGTAACAATACATCTCATTATTATGTACAACTATAATGCACCAATAAAAATGTGGGGGAAAGGAACAAAATAATGCACATAGTATTGTTTGAATTACTTATAAATTTGCTTAACCATTCATTCATTCATAAAGCAACTCTTCATGTAAAGAGTGACTTGTTGGTTAACTCATCACATGCATTTGGGTAAATGTCTTGCTCATAATTAGGAAAAGCAGATCTCTAAGTTACCTGTGCATTTGGAATTTGTCACAAGTCAACAAAAACAATGATATCTTCCAAATCCTTCTATTATAGATTCCAAAACCCAAACTTACAGTCTCCTATTTGCAATCTTCTACAGAATGTTTTCATCAAAATTATTTTCTTAGTTATACCTAGTTATCAAACCCTATTTTGTAGGGCTACGGATGTAGTTTGGTAGTAGCTTACCTAGGATGTGAGGTTCTGGATTCAATTCCTGATATGCAATAAAACAAAACAAAACAAACAAACAAACAAACAAAAAAACCCTATTTTGGTTTGTAATGTGGGAAAGAGACTTTATCTTACAAAATCACATGTGTTTCCCCAGGCATCCACAGGAAGACTGATGGTGAATTTCTTTTTCCATCTGAAATCAGTTAATAGGAACATTCAGGAATTCTTTTACTGCAGATTAAAGGGTAAAATATTTCACCTTCTTTTATCTGGAAGATGCTGTGTAGTACAGCAGAAAAACAACACAGCTCTAGAAGTGACTACCCCAAGATATCTTTCTACTCTGCAGCCTACATTGGAGTTGACAGCAAGACTCAAGGCAATGCCTAAGTCACTACCTGGGCACAACAGTCTACTTGCTTAGACCTAAAAAGCTTCATTGATAACCTTAAGTTTGTGAAGTTTTAGAATTAATAAAATTAGTGCTAAAAATGTATGTTCCTCAGAGAAATTCTCATAAGTATTTTAAGATCTTTAGTCATTTTTTCAGGTAGGGTTCACATCTTCCTCTCTGGACCTTTCCTTTTTATATTTCCTCCTTAAGTGTAGCATCATCTACTCACAGGGAAATGGTTGGTTGCAGTTTTATGTTCACGATTACCAAATATGTTCTTAAATCCCAAATTTTACAACTTGGTTCATATCCAGATGTCTTCTTTACTTCTCTAGTTGAATGGTTAGTAGGCATTTCGAATTAACATGGCCCAAATTCAGACCTCAACAAAACTAGTTCTGGTCCACTATTTCCCATCTCAAAAAATGGTACCTCCATTCATTCAGCTATTCTTTTACTCTCATGCCTTATGAAAGGGAACCATACTTTTCATTATGTCTCTATGGCTTCTAGTATAGGACCTTGTACAGAATAATTATTAAATAAATTTTTATTTTTTTGGCTATAAGTTTAAAAACACTTTCTTTTTAAATATTTATTTTTAGTTGTAGTTGAACACAATACCTTTATTTCACTTATTTATTTTTATGTGGTGCTGAGGATCGAACCCAGGGTCTCACAAGTGCTAGGTGAGCACTCTACCACTGAGCCACAACCCCAGCCCTTAAAAACACTTTCTTAATGAAATAATAAATTTAATTAAAATGATGAGATTCTAATCCCATAGTCTCTTTCCATAGCCTCACTTTCTCAGAAAATAGAAATTTGTCTCTTAAATATTGTAACTTTAGCTGTCTGCTTCTATGTTTTAGAAATTTCTAGAAGCAATTTAGGTCTTACCAAACTCCTAAACTTTCCACCCAATTGTACTGTTTGTTTTGCTGCAAGACACTGAAGGAAAAGTAAGATGATCAAAGTCAATGTTTGATAAAATTCCTTAAGCTGTATTTTGGGAGATTCATTTATGGTTCATGAATAAGGAGCTCAGATAAAGCATATAAAATCTTTTCAGAGTCCAGATTTATGTATTATTATACATCATAGAGTTTAGATTATCTAGCAATCTAAAAGTTGCCTCAGTTATTTTTATACAGTTCACATTTGAAAATTCATTTTATTTCTAGTTTGACAACAGAATGTATTGAAATTCAAAAATATTTTTGTACCTGGGCTCCCTTTTCTCACCAACAAATATTATCAAGCACTTATTCCTTCACATCTTATTCAATACTTTCCTTGCCTTTGGTGAGGCAGCCAAAAAGAACACACAAGCTCTAATCTCTAAACCATTCTGACCAGAACATAAGTGAATCCTTCAATAGTTTAGTATTAGTAATATGTGCTAGAAGACATCCTAAGAGCAGGTATTAAATAATAAAGGAAGACCTGCCCCAGGTAGGGCTTCAGTTTGACCAGCTATTATATAGGAGCTCTCCTTGCATGCCATCTGAAGGTTGAGGTACCAAATCCTAAGGTCAGAATTCTTGAGGGACCATATAAAAGCCAAAGGGACTACCAAGATGGGAACAGCCAGTTAACTTAGTGGCTTTCAATCCCAATTGCTCACTAAAAACACCTCAGGAGTCCTGGATACAGTATCCAAGCCTAGGGCCCCACTCCAAGAATTGACTTAACTTCTCCAGTGTGAGGCCTAAGCACAGATCTTTAAGTGCTCCCCTGGTGATTCTAATGGGCTGCCAAGATTGGAAAAATCACTTAATTAAACTAGATCTATGATTACACTATTAATTTCATTGTTCGAAACTGGTTGTGTTGACTTTCTATTCTTTGTAGATCTTGGGAGGAAATAGGCTATCTTTCTAAACATCCAGTGCAGCCAGTTTCTTAGTTAACGAGGTGGCCTTTTTACTAATAAGGATCTAAAATTTCTGCTAGTTACAGGCTAGATGGGATGTATTTGGGTTGTTCACAGAGATAAAGGATTCAACAATTATGGCTCAGTCCACTCAAATTTTTTCCTTGTTGCAGTGAAAGCGAAGTTTTATTTTGGGGCTGGATTTGACTAAAATATGCTCTCTGCCTAGGAGTCACTGAAGATATTTCTTTTCTATACCTATGGGTAAAGAAATTTCAAAGTCCACATAAAACCATAAATACTGACCTGTCTTCTCACATGTATTCCTCTTCCCTTCTTTGGTCTTAAATATACTATGGAACAGAAACTTTAACAAGAATTTAATTGAATTAACTTAGGACTTTGGGATTACCATTTCAAACTGATAGTGTCTCCTCAAATGCCCCCAAATGACTTCCAATAGCAGAGAATGCAAAACCAGAGACCAAAAGATATGCTCATTTTGGAGGGTCTTTATTTACCTGTTATCCTAAAGTCAATCAATTTCAGTGTAAAGTCGCTGACAGGCTGGCAGAAAACATTTCTAGGATTTGGAACAATATTATGGAGTAGTTCTGAGTGAGGAGAAAGAACTTACCCATCTCTTATACTAAGTATACTTGTTTACGTTCAATTTTTTTATATATATATATATATTATGAAATTCTAACATATTAAAAACTTTTCTGATCGGAGAGACTGTCTCTCTCAGGGCTAGGCAATGCTAAGAGACAGAAAGGGCTCAAGATGTGCCTTTGATACGGACAGACTAACCAATACAGAACCAAACCTTTCCATCTGCTACTATTGTATTGCCTTAATTATCTGAGGGCCAGGTACTGGGCATCTAGGGACCTATCCTATAGCTTAGAGTCCTAAACAATTATTCAAACTATTCAGTCCAGCCTTGACTTGCCTTTCTCGCAGAAACTCCAGTAAAGACCACGTGGGGCTGGCGATGTCACTTAGTGGTAGAGCACTTGCTCAGCAAGCCAAAGGTCCTGGGTTAACCCCCAACATCATTAAAAAAAAAAAAAAAGGCTATGTGGTATAATAAATTTTGTTTTCCTCAGCCTCTCCTGTATCGCCTTTCCCCCCGTAATTATTTTTTAATTTGTTCTAATTAGTTATGCATGACAGTAGAATGCATTCTGACATCTCATACATAAATGGAGTATAACTTCTCATTCTTCTGGTTGTACATGTTCTGGAGTTACACGGGTCGTGTAATCATCGGGTAATTCCTGTGCCTCCCTTTGTGGCCACACCTGGCTGACAATCTGATGACAGAACAAAGAACCCTAAGTAGAAGACTAAAAACAAACCACCCAACAATTAATTGAGAATAAATAAAATTTTATTTAATGAATAAAGAAACAGTCCATCACATCCTCTAAATTGTCTTTAAAAACATCAAGATTAAATTAAATATGATTTTTGATTTTTAATTTTTCTCCTAATTGCAACATTTCCTAAGACGACACAACCCCAGCAAATCTTCAAGAAAGCATGGTGAGGGGAAGCAACAGGTGTCACAGAAATGACGTGGTCTACCAGAATACAGTACCATATACCTTCTGAGGAAGGTCACGACTTGTGCTCACAAACATGTTGGCTTCAATGATCGCTGATTTTTCAGTTCCACAGAATGTCATAACATGCGTGATGCAGAGGAATAAGAATAAAAGCCTAGGTTGATTCATTACTAGTAACAGTGGCGAAATATACAGCTTACATAATCCACACCTTTCAAAATTGCTACCAGAGTTGCTTTTCCATTAAGAATTCAATAACCAAAAAAGTACTTTAGAAAATAAGTTGACTCAAGCTTCCTAGGAAGGAAGCATACCATATTTCTGAGCCTTGGAGGGCCTGGTGTGTCTTCAAGGGGAAAGAACTTATGCGAGGAGAGAAAGCAAAAGTGGTAAGAGCTGTCACTGATTCTGATTGAATTAAGTCGGCTGTGGGTGCTACAAGGCTCCTCACTTGAAATGTGTATTTGTGTGCGGGTGTGCATGCACACGCATGCCATTTGTCAGTTTTTATGGGTTTGTATTAATATAGCTGAGAATGCAAAAAGCAGAGACCAAAAGGTATGCTCATTTTTTGTTTTTCTAAAGTCAGTTCGTTTCAGAATTAAGTCACTGACAGGCTGGCATGGAACGTTAGCATGAAGGTTAGGATTTGGAACAGTATTATGGAGTAGTCCTGTGCTGCTTAAACCAGAAGGGACTGTGGTATCTCCTTCACTATAGCTCTGCCTGTGGAATCACCATTTCTACTTGTTTCAGTCACAGAAGCAGGAGTGGGCATTCTTCTAGGCCATTCTGCCTAGCTCAAATAAATTCTCCTGGAAGTCGGGCACGGTAACACACGGTGCAATCCCAATGTAATCTGTGGAGGCTGAGGCAGGAAGATCACAAGTTCAAAGCCAGCCTCAGCAACTTAGTGAGGCCTTGAGCAACTTAGTGAGACCCTGTCTCAAAATAAAAAATAAAAAGGGCTGGGGAGGTGGCTCAGAGATTAAGTACCCCTGGGTTCAAGGTTCAATCCCTGGTGTACACACACACACACACACACACACACACACACAAAATCTCCTAGAATCTGTTTGCAAAAAGCAAATAGGATTTTTCTTAAATTCATTTGATCTGCCTCCAGATTTATTTCTTTATTTTGTTGCTGGAGATTGAACCCAGGGCCTTGAGCATGCTAAGCATAGGCTCTATCACTGAGCCACTACCTCAGCACCTATTTTTAAAATTTATTATTATTATTTTAATTTTTATACTACATACCACCTTGGAAGAAGAAAGTCTACAATTTTGTGTTACTCTTCTAAGGAAAAGCAAAGTTGTTGAGGGGCGGGCAGGAAAGAAATGTGAATTTTAAAAACAGATCAACTATATTTTGTGTTACTCTTCTAAGGAAAAGCAAAGTTGTTGAGGGGCGGGCAGGAAAGAAATGTGAATTTTAAAAACAGATCAACTATATACTTTGGATTTTTTTTTGTTTGTTTGTTTTGACAGGATCTCACTAAATTGCCCAGCCTGGCCTCAAACTTGAGATCCTCCTCCCTCAGCCTGGGATTACAGGTGCACTCTAATTAGCCTGGCTGAGAAAGATATTTTTAACATTTTCCTTGGAATAAAAAAACCTGCTACCACAAGGTAGGGTGGCACACACCTGTAATCCCAGTGGTTTGGGAGGCAGAGGCAGGAGGATTTAGAGTTCAAAGCCAGCCTCTGCAAAATCGAGGCACTAAGCAACTCAGTGAGACCCTGTCTCTAAATAAAATACAAAATAGGGCTGGGGTTGTGGCTCAGTGGTAGAGTGCTTTCCTAACACACATGAGGCACTAGGTTCTAATCCTCAGCATGACATAAAGATAAAATAAAGATATTATGTCCACCTACAACTAAAAAATGAATGTTTTAAAAAAATAGGACTGGGGATGAGGTTCAGTGAAGGGACACCCTACCAACCAAACAAAAACAAAAACAAAAAAACCCCCTGGTACCCTTTTTTATTGGAGGGTCTCTAAAGTAAACCCTTTATAAGTTTTTATTTATCCTGCCTGCCATCCTGGGAAAGACTCAAGTGTTTGGCTTACCTTACAGTTAAAGAAACAGAGACCCAAAGTTATAGTAAAATTAGGGAATGGATCTGAATTCATTTGAATTATGAAAGTTCCCCTTAAAATTCACCTAAGAATCCTTAGAAATAAGGAGCTCCTATTATGCAAATTTTTATCTCTACAGGGAAGAAATGAAGGGAGAATCTTTGATCAAAGATTTCTCTTTGGGCTGGGGATGTGGCTCAAGCGGTAGCGCGCTCGCCTCGCATGCGTGCGGCCCGGGTTCGATCCTCAGCACCACATACCAACAAAGATGTTGTGTCCGCCGAGAACTAAATAAAATAAATATTAAAAAAAAAAAATTAAAAAAAAAAAAGATTTCTCTTTGATGAAAGATTGATCAAGTTTGAAAAAAAAATAAGTGAAAATTAAGCAGAAAGAAGGATAAAGGATAAGGTATTTCTGAAGCCAAAATGCTGAAAGGATAAAACTTGATTTACCAATGTGTTAAAAAATACCATTGCATTTGAAGTTTTTTCATTTGAATACTTTCAGGATTTTTACTCTCCTTAAAATATACAGCAAAACCTCCCATACCGTGTACACATACACATTCAGTGATCTTTTGTAGTGACTACTTAGCCAATGTGAATACTTAGTTCACCGGATTCTTACATCCTAATTGTGGCAAAATTACCAGAATCTGTCTTTTGTTTCCAGATAACTCATTGAATCTCTGTAGAAACATCAAGTTCTTTGAAATTTTCTGAATATTGAGAAATTGGCTTTTATCATTCTAATCCTCATAACATTATCTTCAAATATGAAGACAATGTAGGTTTGTTGTAGCTATCAAAACACTTTTTATCGTAATACCACTATACTCATGTCTCCATTTCCAGTCTAAACTGGTCAAACTATCCCCATCTTTAAATCCCATTTTTTTGTGTTTCTGTTTCAATTAGGAAGCATTTAAGAATGAATGTTTATCTTAGAGAATTGAGTCACATTCTATGAGATGTCTTCTTCATGTGCATAATATTTTAGACCAAAACAAAGTATCTTTCTTTTACTGTAGAGTTATGTTAGAGGTTATAACTCATGTAGTAATTTATATATTTTGATAGGGATAATTAAGAAAAAAAATCACTTTTGTGCCAAATAAATTTGTACACTCAAAAATTGGTTTAGTTATTGTTGAAAAGTAATCTGTAAACTGGAACTCTTTCCTCCATTTTAAAGAAAAATGTCCATTCATTTTAGCCTTAATATATTTATCATTCAATAATATTGAGGTATTTTAATTTTTCTTATTAGGGAAACATTTTCTATGTTAAAGTCTTCTAGCAAATTAGTGTTTATATGCCTCTTACACAGCAGGCTTTTTTTTTTTTTTTTTTTTTTTTTTTTTTTTTTTTTTTTTTTTTTTTTGCTTACTCTGGGCAGTTATGGCACAATTCTCAGAGGATTGGAAAGTGTGGTCTTTCTCTATTTCTTGCAATTTCAAGGCTATTGCTCTTTGGAGTTTGAAGTGGCTATTATTTACACATTAAAAAAAAAAGCAGCTTGTTCATGGTTCTGTAATACTAAGTGTGCTAACTAATATAATTAGACAGAAATAAGAGGTGCACATTTTTTTAACCAATATGCATTTTTTTTGCACTACACAGATTTTTTAAAAAACACGATATTAGCAACTTTTAAAGTATACTGATGACTATTGCTTTGTCAAAGTTTAGAAAATGCTTGGCATTCTTCAAGCAGTGCCTCAGTAATTAACTCTTTAAATATTAATCCACTTAAAGCAAGAAAAGGCCATTAGTGGTGGGAATTACTTCAACAAGCTCTATCAAAATCTAGGTAACGGTTCATCTTACTGGTAAGGCACATTGATTTTCAGCTCAATCATTCTTGGAAATACTTTGAAAGTTCCGCTTACCCAAGTACCCTGCAAGGGACCTTTAAAAAAAGGCCATTAGGACTATATTTACTTATGCTATTTCTCCTGGCAGCTTTGTTTGCCACCAACTTATAAAAAGCCCATATGTAAACAGATTTAAGATCCCAGCTTGGGAGATAATTTGGGAGGGATGTGTGGGAAAAGGGGAGATGGGAAGAGATTGTCATTAGCAAGAACAATTTAGGATCTGACTTTGTTTCCTATCTCTCCCCTTACAGCCTGATTCTTTAAAAGCTCTACCAGCAATTCTATTAATTTCTATTAAAAGTTCATGGGAGTGAGAAAATAACTGCTTCAAAAAATGCAGCACCTATGTCAAGTAAAAGGCTCTCAAGCATTCCAGAACCTATTCCGTTGGATGGCCTTTTTTTCCAAACATCAGACCTAGCTAGATGCATGGAGCTGGACTTAGGTCATCGTGGAGCAGCAAACACGCTGGCAGACTTTGGGAAGGAGTGAGGAGATGGTTATAGCAGCAGATATTATAGAATGAGAGGTACAGGGGCCCTGAGGAGGAAAACACAGAATGGGGGCTAGATGCAGAAAGGAGCATGAACACTCTTTAGCTTTGACACATCACAGACACTAAAAAGAAGGAAAAAGTCTCTTTTCTCTTACTGGCCACTTTGCCTGGATCTCAGTGCTTGGGTCCATAAACCAAATCTATTATTATAGATTCAGTCATGTCATTATAATTCAGTCATGAATGGACTTTTCTGGATTCACTTGGAAATCTAGCACTGGGTGATATTTATGTAGGGAAATATGAGTTTTGAACAACCAAATTACAAGTAAATTAATTATTTGAGGATTATCTAAATGGAACTGTCCTTACAAAAGTTGGCTTTTTTTTTTTTTTTTGTATTGGGGACTGAACTCAGGGGCGCTTGGCCACATCCCCAGCCCTATTTTGTATTTTATTTAGAGACAGGATCTCACTTAGTTTAAGCTAGCTCTTTGAACTTGCAATTTTCTTGTCTCAGCCTTGAGAGCCACAGAGATTACAGGAGTGCACGACCACACCTGGCCAAGAGTTGACTTTTGACTTCTCTGGGAATGGAATGTGTCATCCAGAGCCCTAGGTTAACCTACTACTTGTCTCTTGACTATTTTCATTTCTTCCTGGATGCCTACAAAAGTTAAGTGAAGGATAAAAAGAGAAGGATGCATTTAAACCAATTTCACTGTTTGGAATTCTGATTCTTTTTCTATTTCCCTTTGATTCCCATTTCCATGACTAACCAAGGAATAAAGAGCTCTTCAGTTGCTTGCAGAGAAAGGTGCATATGGAATTGTGTGGCATTTTGAAACAAATGGCTAGGTGAAATTGCCCCAACTTTCCCCTTTTCCCTGGCCTAATTTTGAGCTTCCTCTGGGGGCTTCATGTATGCTACATGTCTAATATCAGGGTCTAATATGATGAACTTTTTTTGGAGGGGAGGTACCAGGAACTAAATCCAGGGGGCCTTAACCACTGAGCCATTTCCCCAGCCCTTTTTATATTTTATTTAGAGTCAGGGTCTTGCTGAGTTGCTAAGTTGCTGAGGCTGGCTTCGAACTCTAGATCCTCCTGCCTCAGCCTCCCAAGCTGTTAGGATTCCAGGCATGCAGTTCCATACCCAACATATGTACTTATTTCTATGTTCCAGGGACACACTGCATGTGCAACCAGGGCACAGTATATTCTGCACGAATATCAATCCTACAACTTTATGCTATCTCTATTTCTTTGGATGTTTCTGAGACTAATTCCTGGGAATAAGATGATGCTCCTCAACCTTGACTGCTCATTGGAATCAACTGGGAAGCTTTATAAACTAAGATTGTGTCACAACCCCAGAGCTTATGACTTAATAAATTGGAGTGTGGGGAATTTTTAAAAGCACAACAGGAGATTCTAATTGTGCAGCCATGGTTAAAATCACTGCATATACTCAATCACTATATGTAGAAACATACTGACTTTCATTGAATTTTAAATTTGATTTAGGTCAATCAACATTTATTGAGTGCCTACTCCATATAAGGCACAAAGGCAAACATCTGACACAGTCCATATCAATGAGTAACTAAAATCTAGCACAAGCAAACAAAAGTGGGCTAGGGTCAGGGGAGAGAGCAGCAGGTGTCTAGAGTCTATGTTCTGTAGAAAACACTGTAGAAAGTAATCTCTTCCTCCAGACCCATGAAATTCACTACAAATTTTCAAAGATATTATTCTGTTTGATTGGGGCATGGGGAATCAGAAAATATTTCACAGAGGAAGTGGCATTTGAGATGAACTTTATGGAACAGGTAGTATTTCCAGAGGTGGAGACAGCCTCCAGGTAAAGGTCGGAGAGAGGCATGTGGATGGAAGGCAAAGTCTTGTGTGGTGTTTCCACTGTGCTGGGTGTTTTTTCTGGTGATGGGGTAAGCTTGAATACCCCGAGACAGAACAGCTGGTACCTACCTGAGTTGGCTCCAAGTAGCCATTGGGGATTTGAAAATTAGGGAATAATGTCAGTAGAGAAGGACTTTGGGGAGAATGAGGTGATGTTGGGGTCTGGGTTGGATTTGAGTAGGAAGAAGCCACAGTATTAGAGCCAAGAAGACCACTTAGAAGTCTTTTATGGTTGAAGTTAGAAATATTGAGGGAAATTAAGATAGTAATGAAAGTTGGAACTGGGTGACTGTAGGGGAATGGAAAGGAAAGCCTGAAAATAAGAGGAATAATAAATTAGGATGAATAGAATTTCTTGATTGGAAAAAGTAAGAAAAAAAACTTGAATGTTTCTTATTCTGATTGTGAGGAACGTGATGGTGCCATTACTAGAAATCATTGTTTGGTTGAGGAATGGTTTATGAAAGGGAAGATAATGAATCTGATTTTGGTTATGTTGGAACTAAAATTTCTTATTCAAATGACTCTCATTGTCATTGAATTCTAATAGAATTATGAAAGCAGGGCACTGATGTATTTAGCACAGTGGTTCTCAACAAAAGGGAAGCCGGTTGGGGTTGCTACAGCACCTAGGGTAGAAGCTAGGGATGCTGCTAAGTATCCTCCAATCCATAGTCAGTCCTCCTCCACAACGAATTATCAGACTCCCAAGGTCAATACTACCCAGGTTGAGAAACCCTAATTTAATATAATTCAATAGCTCAAATTTCAGGAATTTTTAGGTTTGTTATATTTTGAGTGAGGCAGCGCCACCTAGTGGCCAATCACAATACTTATCCTAGATCTCTGTTGAACACAATCAAAGAGGACTGATAAAAAAATAATTCAGAAAGCTAAGACATATAGAGTTGAGTACCCGCCCCCCCCCATGGGAGAATGTCTAGGGCTTACAAATGTGTATGCAATAGGGACATCAGGTGTGCAATCTAGAAACAATCTCTGAGTCAGAAAGTACTTCTTGGTTATGAGATTTCATAATAGAAGCCAATACAGAAATATTTTATGGGATATCCAAGATGCATTCTATTCCATTAAAGTTGCCTATATTTTACTACTGTTACTGCATAAATAAAAAAGGAAACAAAAACCTAATAATTCTGCTGAACATAGTTGACTGAAATCTTCATTTCTTACAGATGCAGATTATGGCATTTTTAAAATAGAAATCAAGACTGAAAAATAGAGATTTAAAAAGTTATGAAAAAATAGAATGAAGAGAACTAGAAACTTTTGTTTGCTAAAGAATAGATGTTTGCCTCAGGAAACATCCATTCTACATGCCTTAAACATTGGCCCTCCTACTAAATCGCAGGGTCTCTGAGGGCAAGACTGTGTCTTATTCATATGTTTGCATCTCCCACAGTATCTACCATGGTATCTTATATAGAGTAGACACACAAAGGATTTTTTTGAGTGAATGAATTTATTTTTATTCTGGAAATTTCTTGCCTTGGAGCAAAGAAAGTTTCAAGCCTTTCTAAGCAATTACTATCTCTAACTCAATTAAATAAGATGCCCGAAGAGGGGGCCTGACATAGAGAACACCAGAGATTTGAGCAAAGGGAATCAGTGGAAAATGTGCTGTGATGACCACTCTTTGGGCAGTTTTTGGACTGCTGTAGATTGTAGACTCCTGTGTCTAACAGATTTACTCATCCAGCAAGTATTTGTTGCGTGTCTACTTTGTGCTATGTTCTTTTCTAGGCACTAGGGATATCACTGGGATCTTAAGTCTAAAAATTCCTTAAATTGGGAGGCAAATTTTGAATAGGTGGATTAGAATAAAGATGCAAATTCCCCTTTCCCTCCACTTTTCTGGTTAGTGTAATATTTTCTATGTAGAAAATGCCATTTGATCAACGATCTCAAAGCAGCTCACAGCTATTAAAGATCTCTCGTTCCACAATCACGTCTTGGCTACTGTAAATGGAAAGCCAGCATTCTCCCATCACTTCTCTTCTTGTCTGCATCTCTTCCTTCCCTATTACCTTAGACACTTCCAGACTTTTGGGAGGGAGTAAGTACATACTGAGTGCTATTTTACAAGCAAATGATGAAGATGATTCTTGCACATTTTGCAAGTGGCAACTAAAGCTTGTAGTTTTTAAAGTGACCCCACAGAAGACTTTTTCCCCCTTGATTGGTTTATTAACAGCTTTTTAGTTTCAGAGTCTAGAGATGCAAAGTCAGAAAGAAGAAAAATCAATCACCATTTCAAACCAAATGGTGCAGACAGGCTGGTGGGTTCCTATTTTGGCCACAGAATAAATAAATGCACAGTGCAACACTGAGTGTTCAGGTGAATTTTTTTCATGTCTCAAGCACCTTTTGGCACCTTATTATATGGCTCATGTACACCCAGGATATGCAAATCAAAAGTGTTTCACCACATGTGAGATTTGTATGATATGATCTCCTAATGCTAAGTGATTTAATGAGTTCATCAAAACTACTGCTATGAATGTAACTAATGAAAGGTGACAGCAACTTCCCCAGTTTTTTGATTGCTGGATGAATTAGTTATATTCTAAGGTCACTACTGTGTAACTCCTCTCAGCCCAGGCATATGGCCCCTAATTTCTCCTAGTAGGACCTAAACATTCCTAACATAATGGGGACAGGGAGCATGCTAGCCTTTCCCCAAAGTAGTAGATGGCTGCAGTATGACATCTTTGGTTCATCTCTATTGCTCACTTTTTTGTTGGAATCTTTAAAAGGCACAGCCCCACAGCTCCCGCGACCTCCTCATCTGAGACTACAAGAGTCCCCAGCCAACTTATTCAAAGCACTTCTTACCACAAGTCCAACAGCATGGGTACTCACTCAAATCCTGATGCTTAGAAACTGCTGTGACTGGCCCTTACTTCCCCCTCCACAGTCTGCCCCCTTACACAGCAGGCACCCAGACATCCTTAAAGTTCATCACTTTCCACTACACTCCGAGAAGAGCGTGAATACACCATTGTGCTTTCCATGGAGGAAAAGGCAGAAAAAATGTCAAGTCCTTTACTGGTGAGAGATCCGTAGCGACTGCCACTGGGCCGGATAGACATGGGTGCTGGGATCTGCTGGTGCCACTGAGCTGGAAAATGGAGCAAATAATGTGTTATTATCAAGGGCATACAGTCTGGCAGGTACCCCACAGAGGTACGTTCTGTCCTCACTCCAATGCTCCCTTTGAATTCTTGGTAAAGCATTTAAGGATATCTAGATCTGAATGATCTTATTTGTAAAAGAGAGCAATAAAACATTCCCTGCCATGAACAGGGAAATTGATCTGGTGATCTCTTAAGGCTCTAATTCTACAACCTGTGATTCTCACTCAGTAAGAGGTTAGAATTCCTGTAAGAAGGAAGAGTGGTTGACTACGGTGATTTCTCAAAATTATCCCCTCTCACTGACAAGCGTGGGGTCTGCTGGCGACTGTGTACAGGGGATTGTAGGCTCACAGAGGAGGGCACCTCATGAGGTTGAGGCAAGAAACTGTGGCCATAGAAGCCAAAAGATGGGTTCAACCCTGTGGGAAGTACCCATCCTACACCCTAACCACCCTAAACAGCCATTACCTATCTACCCACCCAGAACCCTAATCAGGTTCAATGAGTTAAAGCAAGAAGACTAAAAAGTAGCTTATATGCAATCAAGCATGGTTCATGGACAAAAGAGAATTGATTTGAGTTTCCATATTCACCAGGTGCTATTCAAAGGAGATCTTGTTTTTAGCAGACTCCATCCTTAGGCTTGAACATGACCTGAATAAAATACCTATCCCCACTGTGCAGTCTCTGCTATTATCTCTGATTCAGAAATTACCAAGTGCTGGGTACAGTGATGCATGCCTGTATTCCCAGCAACTCAGGAGGCTGAGGCAGGAGGATTGCAAGTTCAAGACCATCCTCAGCAAATAAGTGAGACCCTGTCTTGAAATAAAAAAGGGCTGGGGATGGGCTGGGGTTGTAGCTCAGTGGTAGAGCACTTGCCTAGCATGTGTGAGGCACTGGGTTCAATTCTCAGCGTCACATAAAAATAAAGGTATTGTGTTCATCTACAACTGAAAAAAAAAATTTTTTTTAAAAAGAAAAAAGCTAGGGATGAGGCTCAGTGGTCAAGTGGCCTTGAGTTCAATCCCTAGTACCAAAAAGAAAAAAAATTACCAAGCAATCTCCTGATAGGTTTCTGGGTACCTTGATATGGAAAAGGGGGTATACTAGGTGGGGAACACTGGGGTTCTGGGTCTTAGGAAGCTGTGCTCCTGTTTAGCATTCTGATTTATAAATTGGTCCTTTGTTGATTTCATTATCTGTAATCAGTTTTTCAGTCTTAAGTTCCTCTGAGTGGAGAGAATCAAATTTGTAAAGCCATAACACTGAAGGCAAAACTTACAGCAATTCCACTTTAAGAGCATCTCTTATCCTTACCCTGATAACTCTGGCATCTTAACTGGACAGTAATTCCTAATTTTAGGATTTATTTCTGGTGCTGAGGATTGAACTCAGGGCCTTAGACATACCAGGCATGTACTCTACCACTGAGCTACACCCCAGCAGCACTTGAGATGAGAGTGGAGCCTTACTATTCCATTTCTTAGAAGTGTGGTGGTGGTGGTAGAGGAGGAGGTGATAGTGAAATTATTCTAGTCTAAGGCCTCCATCATCTTTCCCACCCCAGATCCCAACAGACCCAACAGCACCTCCTATTGTTAGTGCCGTGAAGGACAGGAAAGAGGCTAGCTGGGAACTCAGCCACTGGAGGGCAGTGTTGATTTAAGTCATCCATTTCAGGGTTTACCAGTTGGAGGCCTATTGCCTTCAGACCTGGAGGAAACGCCTAGACCAAGAAACCTATCATTGGCATCTTTCTCCTTGGACGTTTTTAGCTTCCTTCACAATTGATTTTCTTTCCCCTTTCCTTTTTTTTTTTTGATGAGATGAGGGGCAAGTACCGGGTATTGAACTCAGGGGCACTCGACCACTGAGCCCCATCCCCAGCCCTATTTTGTATTTTATTTAGAGACAGGCTCTCACTGAGTTGCTCAATGCCTTGCTTTTGCTGAGACTGGCTTTGAACTCATGATCCTCTTGCCTCAGCCTCCCCAACTGCTGGGATTTCAGGTATGCGCCACTGAGCCTGGCCACAATTGATTTTCATTTCAAGTCAGAAAAAAATAATACAGATCTATATCTTTCCTCTAAAAATGAGACCTAGGGAAAATGGCAGGTCAAACCCCTTTCTGCATGGTACTAAATAAAGGGGATACCTGTTGTTCACCTGTAAACAGCAGGGCTCTCAGGTTCTAAATAGAACTGCTGTTGTTATTCTGATTAATCATGTTAAACAAGTTACGAATGTGAAATTTATTGGTTTAACCAATTATTTAAACAAAAAAAAAAAAAAAAAAAGAAAAAGAAAAAAGAAGCACTCTTTTGGATTAAAGACCATGACTCTAAAACATACCAGTTAATTTCAAAGAGATTAAGGAAGGGGAATAGAGCACACAAAAACATTAATAAAGATTAATTTCTTAGATCCTTTGAAAATGAAAACATGGCTCAAAGGATTGATAACGAAGACCTGGGTTTGCTTCTTAGCTGTAGTCGCTAAACTCTCTGAGTCTCCGTTTTCTCAGCATTTAAATAAGGGTAACAACAATTATAATAATTTCATGAGCCTGGGAGGACCAAGGATACCACTTTCATTAATTATGTCACTATTCAAATGTCACTTGAGTTTAATATTATTAATTTACTTCCACTTAATAGGGAACTCTGATTGGGGAATTGGAGCAATACACATTAGTTGAATGCATAAATAAATGAATGATGGCATCTAGAAAATTCTCCTGGGTGATCACGGTAGTAGGGAGTTCCTGTGGGTGACCCACTGCAGAAGGAGACAGCATGAAGACACTAGATGGCTAAGAATGCTTGGCTGCACATTAGAATCTCAGGTCACACCTCAGGTAGGTGCACATTGTGGGCTAGCTGAAGTCTTCCTAGGATCAGAATTCCTCTTTTGGAAGAAGGTTAAGTTCATGGCAAAACACAGAAGTGTACAAAAGCCCTGAGGTACCTAGTACCAGATGACTTTAAAAATCCATCTCTTAAGCACTAAAATCTACCCAATTCTTTTATGGACACTTACTAATCCTAAAAAAAAAAAAAAAAAAAAAATGATCTTAAAGCTGCCTGTCACACACAGATGTTCAACCAATGGATGACATTATACTTACCGTATATATCCAACCTAGCAGTGCACGACACTATGCCAGCTTCGTTTTTGGCTGACAGCGTGTACCATCCAGCATCTGATTTCTTGGCTGGCTGAATGAGGAGGCAGACATATCCTGTTGTGTCCTGGTGCATGCTGGAGAAGAGAAAGAACATACCCATATTTTAAGTAGGAGCAGAAGCATCTCTGTCAAATTTAGGGAAACTCACTCTCTAAAGGGGAAAAAACAAAGGAAATTCTGTTGAAGACAAGCACAAAGCAAATCTGAAGTTTAAAAGAAACTACAAAAGACCAGCAATGAACCTTATAATGAACCTTATAATGCTTAGAAGAAGGTGACAGCCATCCAAGATGCTGTGACCAGTGTCTGTATGTTCCATTGCTCCAGCTCCACCAAAGTTTTCCTTCCTATCAGGGGGAACCCTGCTTTTTGCAACCGAAGTACAGAATGATCTCTTTTCTAAATAAGATTGGAAATTTCAGTGAGAACTTTGTTAAGAAGCTGCAGGAAAGCAAATCAAAACAAGATCCCAGGGGCAAATCTATCTACAGCCTGGAGATGGCATTTCCTAATGTGACCAGAGGGAATGTATGCAGAATTTAGCTTAATGTGATTGAGGAAATCAGCCTGCTTTTTCCTTCTGTTTTCTGTACATCAGTAGTTTTCAACCTTGGCTGCACATTAGAATCTCAGGCCACACCTCAGGGAATTACATCAGAACCTCAGGCTAGGATCCAAGCATTAGGATTTTTAAGAAATTCCCCAGGTGATTTTGATCTGCGGCCAAGGATGGAGGACCAACCACGTGGCTACATGGCCCTTTTACCCCTTATTGTTCTGGCCTCTTTCATACTCTGTTCCAAGATCCCTTCAGAGACTGCCACAGCTCATTTACCAGGCAGAGATAATACCAATAACTTCTTGAGTTTGAAGAATAAACAAGTGTGTCTCTTTGGTTGAAAGCTATTTATTATTTGTAAAATAATAAGACTAAATAAAGTCATAACAAGTATAACAAGTATCACAATTTCACCACCTTATTATGTTGGCTACCTTCACTTTCTGATTAATGAATTCATTCTTGGAATATTTCTTTATTAAACTCTTGTTGAATACTCTGTTGGGCAGGGCCAAGTGGCTCATGCCTGTTATCCCAGTGGCTCTGAGGCTGAGGTAGGAGGATCACAAGTTCAAAGCCAGCCTGAGCAATTTTAGTGAGGTTCTAAGCAACTTAGAGAGACCCTGAATCTAAATAAAATACAAAAAGGTCTGGAATGTGGCTCAGTGGTTGAGTGCCCCTGGGTTCAATCCCCAGTACCTAGAAAAAAAAAAAAAAAAGAAAGAAAGAAAGAAAGAAAGAAAGAAAGAAAAGAAAAGAAAAGAAAAGAAAAGAAAAGAAAAGAATATTCTGTTGGGCACAATCCTGGATGTGCTGCCTTGGGTGCTGAGGGTGTAAAGAAGAAAATGACAAAAATTCTTTCTCTAGAAGAGTCCCTAAGCTTAGTAGGAAAGAAAAAATAAGAGTTAAATAAATAAAAGTAGCAATAAATAGAACGCAACACACGATAGAGAAATGACGCAGGAAAGATGCTTTGGGAACATAGAGGGAAGGTTATTTGGGGAAGTCCCTGGCACTAAGGAGAAGGTGTGAAGATGTTCAGAAGCACAAGCATATGTAAGATTAAGCTACAGAAAAATGAACACTGCACAAAGACCAATGATGAATAAAAAGAAATTACTTTAAAAATGTACTTTGTAAGTACTATAATATAACATACCCAATTAACTTGTGAGAAAGCTTCCCAAAAGATGTGCTAGAGCCTTTCTAAAAGGTTGAATTTGTTCCAGCAGCTCGGGAGGCCGAGGCAGGAGGATCTCAAGTTCAAAGCCAGCCTCAGCAACTTAGCGAGGCCCTAAGCAACTCAGTGAGATCCTGTCTCTAAGTGAAACACAAAAAGGGCTGGGGATGTGGTAAGTGGTTAAGGCCCCTGGGTTCAATAGCCAGTACCAAAAAAAAAAAAAAAGGTTGGGGATGAGGTTGTTCCAGGTAGTGGAACAACTTGAGCAAAGACATGATGGTATAGAAGAGAGGGTGGCATGTTCATTATGGCCAGGAGTGGAGAGTTAATGGGGACTAGCAGGTGGGAGGACTAGGGACAAGGCAGGAGAGAGAGCCACATGTACATGGTAAAAGGTTGGGATTCTTCCTTTCAGGTGATAAGGAACTGTTGACACATCTTAAGCTGCAAGTGGTGTAATCAGTTTGCATTTGTAAAAGACCATTCTAACAGTGGTGAGGAGGAGAACTGAATAGGGCTTGTGCCTGGTGTCAGAGACATATTAGAATGCTGTTGCTTCAGTTTAGTGAGTTGAGGAAATGCATGCATTTGTTCATTCATTCTGTATAAATTGCTACCAGTAAAAGGCAAGGTGCTTGGTGTTGTGAGGAGTCAGGACATACAAAGACAAAGCTAAGATGCTCATCTAAGCTCAGATGCTCACAGTCCAGTCGAGGTGACACAGAATGAAACCAATAACACTAACAATAATGGCCATGTGCAACAGCAGAAAACGGGCTCAGACCTGGATCACAGAATACAGACCCAGTCCTGGACTGGGGAGGGGAGGAAGCAGGGGCACTGCTCTGCCTGGAGGTCAAGATTTTGAGCTGAGCCTGAGGGATCACAGACACTGGGGAGGTAGACCGTAGTTGGAGGAAAACATGGAAGAGAGTACTCAAGGAAGAAAAGCTACAAGCAGAGACACATCGGTGAGAAGGTGGGGATATAGAAGCCATAAATACTTCATAAATTTATTGTATAATTTTAAACTTAAAGTTTTTAATCTCTGAGACAACCATACAACATACAACAAAAAACAACGACAAAAAAAAAGGAATAAATTCTTGATATACACAATAATGTGAATGAAACTCAAGAGCCTATTGCTAGGAAGCAAGACCCAAAAGGCTACAATCTTATTAGGTGGCCCAACATGTGCTCCAAGCGCACAGGTCCCTGTGGTGGCTGCCATACCTGATCCTCTCTCTGGTGGAAGGGATGGTCTCATTGTCTTTCTTCCAGTAGAACACGGGTGGGGGCATGCCTATCACGCGGCACTCCAGTCTCACTGGGTGGCCCTCGGGAACACCGCTATTTTGCAGTTTCTCCAGGATCACAGGTGCTTTCTTCACTTCTTTTGCTGAATGAGAGAAGAGATTTCTTGTTTGAATAGTAAGTGCTTTGAAGTTCATGCCTCAAATACACTACATTCTGGAATTCAGAACACTTCTTGTACCCCTTAGTGAGGATCATTGCCTTGATCAAGCTCCATAAATGTTTACAAAAAAAAAAAAAAAAATTGGGCCAGCCATCTCTGTACATCCCGTGTGAGATAACACTTGAAGATCTGGGATGCAAATGCTAGGAATGGTTAAATTAGAGGATTTTCTTTAACTGTGCAATAATAACTTTTGAGAAACAATATTCTTTATACACTAAAATTGATCCTTTTTTTTTTTTCTTTTTTTGAGGAATGTATTTCATAGATGTATCAGTTTTCCCCAACTTTTTGTTTTGGAAAAAAAAAATAACCTCATACTACAGAATCATATGGTTTTTTAAAATACACAAAATTACACTTTCTAAGAAGGTCTTTCTTTTGTCCAGAACCTCTTATGTCAGGGTTTCTAAGTCAAGGTTAAAGCAAAATGGTGGGGAAAAAGGTAAAGATCTGCAATCAATGTATCCTTGCAAAATGAATCTTTCCTATTCTGTTGGCAAGAGGAAATTCATTGTAAGGAATGGAAAAAAGATAAATAAGCATTTATTTGCAGACAGGAATGATGTGCTGAAGATACTGTGAGCTCATCAGACTGCAAGACAGCAGGAGAAAACCCAACTCCAGAATTCCTAAATTCTGAAACTTAATTCTGGCTAGACTGCTGCCCTATAGGGGTGGCTCCTTGTAGGTGATGTTTTGCTTTCCTCTTCTATAGGCATGACAGCATTTTGTTCACATTAGCTTATAAGATAAGGGTTTGTTCTCTTATCAGCTCAAATTTGCCAAGCACCCTCCATGTTCTAGGCACTAAGGCTGATACTAGAGATACACACAAGTCAGAGTCTCTGACTTCAGAAGCTCACACAAAGAAATGAACAATTACACAGAAGGCCATGAGCTCTCTAAAAGTTCCTGCTTTTCATTTCTTTCTTTCTTTTTTTTTTTTTTTTTGAGATAAAGGGTCTCATTAAGTTGCCCAGGCTGGGCTTGAATTTGTGGTCCTTTCGCCTCATCCCTCCAGTAGCTGAGATTACTGGCATAGAAATACAGAGGAGGACTGGGAAGGAGTAGTTGTGCTTGGTGGATCTACTGTGTCAGGGGGGTGACACTTGAGTTAGTCTTTAGACAATGAATAAGAAGCTGCTGGGCTAAGAAGGGTATTCTAGATAGAGGGGCCACAGATGTAAAGGCCTGTAACTTAGGGAGATTTAAAAAAAAAGCCTGGTATGTTTCAGGAATAATACATTGACTGCAGGACAAATGACTGGAATGTAGTGACAGTCAATTTGTTGATTGCTCAATGAATAATTACAATGCTCCCTTTATTGCATGTGTAATATGTACAAGGTTCTGCGTTCTGGTTTAACATTAACACTGTTTTTGAAAGCAATCTAGAAATATGGTCCTTACTACAGTGAAGCGGAAACTGAGATTGGCGGAGAAAAGGACTAAGGAATTCTGCCAGAGATTCTGCATATTTGCACAATAATTTTGAAGGGAGTTATGTCTGGGGGTCCCAGCAGCAAACCTTACCTACTACAGTGAGCTCCAGACTAAAAGAATTCTGCCCAGTTTTGTTGGTAGCCACACACGTATAGGTCCCCGCATCCCGCTGGGTGAGTGGGTCAATGAGCAGAGAGTGGATTCCCGTCTCCCTGACCAGCATCTTGTGGGAGGCATCTGGTAGCACAGGTTGGCCATTGAGCAGCCACGTCAGCTCTGGGGGCGGTAAGCCACTCACCTAATAAACAACAGGACAGCTGAGGCAAATGACAGACTGATGACAGGCAGATTTATTTGGTGGTTGAATTCTTCATCCTTGTTTGGCAAGTATACAGTGAGAGAAAACATGGAGTGATGAGAACCCTTCTGGAGCAGTACAGGGAGAAGAGGGAGGGTTCTGAATGAATTGCTGCATGAATTTAAATGATATGGTATTTTGACCCCAGTTTAGGTCACGATTAATCTATTTGATTATATTCATCAGAATAAATAAGAATTAAGCTATAGATAAGACAGACCTGAAGCATCAACATCAGAGATGATATATTGCTTGTAAACTTAATAAGCATGAGTTAGATATGAGAAAGGTCAGATAATAAACCAGGGTTCTCAAATTTTGCTGCAAATTATAAGAGGATAGAGAGGGTTTAAAAATTCCAGTGCCCAGGATTGTGGCTCAGCGGTAGAGAGCTCACCTAGCATGTGTGAGGCACTGGGTCCGATCCTCAGCACCACATAAAAGTAAATAAATGTATTGTGTACAAATAAAAAAAATACATATTAAAAAAACTCCAGTGTCCACTTAGAATATTAAACCAGAATCTCTAAGGAGAGGACTCAGACCTTGTAGTTTTTAGAGTTTTGTGAGGGGGAAATAAGTCAATCTGAATATTATTTAGGCAGCAATGGGAGACTAAGAATCACTGATAGAGGTGCATTCTGAACGAATGCTTAACCTCAAGCCTTCCCAAATTTGCATCTAAATTTTCCACAGCATTCCGCATTTTGTCTGGGGTAGAAGTGGTGACTTAAGTTTCTCATCATATTAAGAGGTATCTGCCCTACTCATCTCACACCTAGTTTTTAATTTAAAAATTAGAATACAGATTCACTAAACGTGATGGATGTTTATTAGTATGAGAAACCATGTTCTGCTCTCCTAAACTGCCTCACAATCATTGTTTCATGACTATAATTTTTTAAAGGGTACACCTCATAATAATCATTTCAGGGATACAAAGAAAAAAAAAATCACACAGAAATAAAAACTTTCCAGACACCACGTGGAAGGAAATGTTCAAATTATATCACCTCCTTGGTTGTATTTTAAAAATGCAATTAACTTAATACAATGCCAAAAAATATAATGACTTAAAAATTTCATGAAATAATTTAATTTTGTCTGGTATTAAATTTTCCAAAAAAGCCTATGTGGAAAATGACCTATCCCTTTGCCAAGAATTCCTTCTTTGGAAACCACAGCTCCAACAAAACAAATACAAACAAAAATATAAATGCAAGCAAACAATCAAATGCAAAATCTGAGTAGATCTGGAACTAAGGACAAGTGCTAAGAATCTACCTTACAGTCCAGCCGACAGAGGCGCCCCTCGTGAGCTACCATATCCCCAGGAGCCTGCAGAAAGTGTGGTCGGAAAAAGCGTTCCTGTAGAGGCTCTTTGTCTCTTTCTTGCACTCGGGACCTTCCCCTAGAACAAGTATGTTCAGGTTTCAGACATAGAAGCCATTTTACAAACTCATAGCAACAGGTATTTTGGCATGGCTATAGGACTATAAAGACAGCAGCAGCGGTTTTTTTTTTTTTTTCTTTCTTTCTTTTTTTGGGGTGGGGAGGGGAAAGAGCCTTCTAGGGCAGAAAATTAATAATAATAATAATAATAGTAATAATAATAATAATGATAGTGTGGAGTTAATTAAAAAGAAAAAGAAAGCAAAGTGGTAAGCATGTCATAAACTGTAGGATTATCTTGGGAGATCTGTAATCAAATAAACAGGCTTTAGCTTCTTTCTCTCTGAAGTCATTCTGGGTTAAGTGGCTCAGCTTGCTTGCTGTGGGTTTGACCAGTTGTTCAAAAGACATCAAAATAAACAAATAAATCAGTATTCAATCTGAACCTCAAAAGAGAGACCAAAAGAGAAGTCCTGTTTATTATCCAGAACAAGGCAGCTTCAATCTCTTTGGCTTTGAGTAATAAAGTTTAACCTGGTTATAAATTATGGCAGACCATTAAACATGTCCATGAACTTAAACTGGGTAAGACTGACCAACAGTAACAGCTGTTCTTAAAAAAAGAAGAAGGTATAGTTGCAAGGCTGGTGAAATACTGTAGCTGAAACATGGGTTGCTATTTTTATTCCTTTGGTAAGTCACATTTAATTCATATGTGTCAGCAACTATGGAATGCTTTGCTAAGACTTTGTGGCACCATAAGACTCAAGCCACGCTCTTTCTTCTTAGTGATTAGTAAAATCAGAGAGGATAAAAAGCTAATTGCTGTAGTGGAGACAGCAAAAATAATTGCTCTATATACATATAATCATTAAAGGCTCCTGTTTTATTAAAGAGAAGACAGTGACTCAATTCAAAGGATCTAATTTATATCTTACGTACACAGGTGCCACTGATGGTTACAAATTTTTAACCATTAAAATGTACCAAAGATCAGTATTTCTCAAATGTTAATGTGCTTGTGAATCACATGGCATGTTGTTAAAATGCAGATTCTGATTCGGTAATCTGGGGTTGGCTTGAACTTCTATATTTCCGACAAACTCGAAAGTGGTGCTGGTGCTGCTGGCGGAAGGCTACCTTTAAGTAACAACTTTGGTGCTGTTTGTGGAGGGTAGGCATATGGGAGGAGCCCCCAGAAAGTGGATTCTTCCTATCTTTACCTGTGAGACTGACCCGCAGGGGTTAGCCGACTGCGAATGGGCAAACTCTGTACCATCAAGTGGCCAGAACAGCTGATTCTCCCCTGAGAAATAGGAAAAGAACAAGATTAAATTAAGAACTTCAGAAGGACATGGTAGTGTGTACCTGCAATCCCAGCCACTGTGGTGGTTGAGGGAGGAGGATCACAAGTCAGGCTACTCAGTGAGACCCTGTCTCAGAAGTTAAAAAGAATGGGGGCTGGGGGGTGGGTAGCTCTGTGATAAGGGCTCATGTGAAATGACTTGGGTTCAGTCCCCAGTACTGAATTAAAAAAAAAAAAAAAAAAAGAAAAAAGAAAAGAAAAGAAAAAAGAAAGAAATCTACGTTTTTTTTTTTTCAATCTATATGTTTTTTTTCTGCATTAGAACATTATGAAACTTTTTGCTATTATGAATTTTTCTTTGTAGGAGTGGAATGAAAACAATATAATATGACTTCTTGTCTTCATATTCTAGGGGTAGAGATTTTTTTAAGACTATCGTGATGATTTTTATTTTAACCTGAGAAATGAACAGAGCACAAATATAAAAATTTTTCTTTAAATTTTTGTGAACCTAATACAACTTGTAGCCACAATGTAGAGAGCATGGCCAAATAGTTTTATACTTTTCTCAATAGAGATTCATCCTGTTCTTTCACTAGGAAGAGTGGATGAGAGCAGAAATTATAATTCTGTACTTTGTATTTGAATAGTGATTAAGGACTGGGGTTGTACCTCAGTGGTAGAGCGCTTGCCTCAGCATCACATAAAAATAAATAAATGAATAAATAAATAGTGAATAAATAAATACATACATAAACAAACAAGTAAATAAAAAGTATTGAGTCCATCTCCAAGTTAAAAAAAAACTATTTTAAAAATTAGTAATTAAAGATATTTTTTTCTGGCCTATCTTTTAGGGAAATTTTAAGACTTGGCCTCATTCAAAAAAGAAGGTGAGAGATTAGATTATGACTTTTCAATTTTTATCAAGAAAAAGAAGGATATGAATTTGAAGGACACTTAAGGCCTTTTTGAAGTAATTTACCTATTCTCTTAAGAACAAAAATGACATATTGTACTTTGATAGAATAATTGGTAGAATGACTCATTAACTCCTCAAGAGACTCAAGGAGTTGACAAACATAAAATTCAGCCCAACAGGTATGGGAGGGAAATGTAGTGAAGAAATAGTACCAATGTCCTTTGACAAAGCCTGAAATGTTCCGTCAGTGGCTAACTAGTCTTTTAGGTTGTGATACTGCACTCTAGTTACACACAATCACAATGCTTCTCATTCATTTTCCTCAGCAATCCTGAGTAACTCGCACTTCTCAAGGTCTCATTCACAATGACATCAACCGCTCCTTCCTCAGAGTGCAGCACAGTGCGTAACCCTGCGTCTCCACCTGGGGGTTGGCTGCCATGATGGTGTAGTTGCCATCGTCATCACTGGTGGTGGATTCAATGTGCAGAGAACACGTCCCATCTCCTTCTCGCCTCATTTTGCAGTGCTCATTTCTCTTAGAAATCTGCTTCCCATCTTTGAACCAGTAAACCTGAAGTGAAAGATAATCAAGAAGATTATATGTATATGCTTGTGTGCATGTATATATGTGCATATATAATGTTCCATATATCTTTAGAAGATAAAGAACTAGGGAGTAGGGTGAGGCAAGTGTCAACTATCATTTCTACAACATGTTCCTCTTTTCAAAGCACTTGGAAAAAAGGCTATAAAACATATTTAAAATGATAGTATGATATACCCCTCCATTATATAATACTTAAGTCAAAAATTCAATATAATTTAGGACTAAGATAAAGCTTTTGAGTATTTTATTGTACTTCATTATTAGTTTAGAAGATACCCTAAGAACCAGATGTGTCTTCAGAGGCAAAATAATGAAAACAGTTACCTGGCTCTTTTCTTATTACTTATATACATATTTAAGTCTCCTGCAATTGCAGATCTCAGTACCCATGATAGCTCACCATGCTTGAAAGGAGAGTATGGTTTAATATACCAAGTTGAATAAGGCTAGAATTAACTAGCTAAATTTCTCATCTAGCCAAAATAAAAAATTTTTCTTCCTGACAAGTTCTGCATATGTCAAGGATATCTCTCAAAGACAGGGGGGATAAAGTACTGGTTGCAACTGCCCTTTCTACTTTTCCTGGTTACCTAACCATAGATAATAACATCAGGCAAATGTTTGTGAAAGTAGAGTGAAGAGATCTCCTGCCACAGCCACACCAGGTGTAAATCCTTCTCTTAGCTGACTTGCCAAAAAATCTGGTGACTCATAAGATTTTTCAGCAGTCAGTGATAATGATATGACATTTTGGGCATTTACCAACCTAATAGTAATAATACAAATATAGCTTGCTTTGTACAACAGGCACCCTATGTGTATTCAATAGATTTTAAATATAATGAAAAATGTTAGACTGATGAGTTTGATGGTTAAGAGAATCAATAGCCCATAGTACAGTATTGTGACTAAAAAATTTATTCAGAAATTTTATTAAAATTCTAACAAGTCTGATTTCTTTTTGCTTTATTTAATGGTCCTATTCCTGATATTCTCATTTTAGTCAAATAACTGGGTTTTGCTCATTTCTCGTATTGATTTTCATTCCCTCTGTAGATACACAAGAGTATGTTAAGACCGTTTTGAACACACTGTCTATCATTCTGTGCTGTTGGATGGTTAATTGCTGGTCATCTTCTCCTACCTTTGGAACAGGTATGCCAACAATTTTGCAGGTGAATGTGACTGGAGAGCCTTCTGTAACCCGGAAGTGCTTGAGTCTTTTGTCAAAGATGGGAGCAATACACTTGCCCGTGGGGATCTCGTCGTGTTGGATTTCATCATCTGATTCATCAACAGGTGTACGTTCCAAGCGAAACTCTATTTCATTCATCAGCCTCTGTTCAAAGCTTGAAATTTTGTACTCCTGTCAAAATGACAAATATGTTTAAAGTTCTATCCCTATGGTGAGGAAGAACATGTCCACCACTATAATTGAGGATGTAATTTACAGATTCAGATATCAGATTTATACTACGAAATTCAATGAAGCAGGCATGTCCCACTGCCAGCCACTTGCCATGGAGCATAAAGGGAAATTTCAGTATTTCTACTAAAATCCCAAACTGCCTTAGTGAATTCTGATTTCTTACCTTGAAACTGGAACTTCAGTAGAATTCTGTAGGGACTAGAGTGAAAATGGAATATAATTTCTATAACTACAGTTAACATTCATTTAAATATGCAGAACTGCCTATAGAGTTTTTTGGCAAAGATGTTCTTCCCTGCATTCTGATACATGCCTGCATCACCAAGTTCCTGTCTCTTCTAGACATTTTTGTCCTGAATAAACCTCTCCTAGCTCTACGATGGCCTTCACTACATTTCTCAGTTCCCTTAACAACAGAACTATTTGAAGTAACTATAGGGCTGGGGGTACAGCTCAGTGAGAGAGTATTTGCTCAGCATGCATGAAGCCCTGGGTTTGATCCCCAGTGCCACACACACACACAAAAAAAAAGCAACTGCAATGAAATACCCCCACCTCTATTGTTACCAGATGGCTTTCTTGTTGCCTACTCTCTTGGTAGGCTGCTCCAATTAAGCTTGTGTTCTCACTGTTCCACTGAAAATGCTGCTGTTAGGGTCTGTAAATTAGCCAAATGGAATCATCACTTTTCTGTTCTTACCTTACTTGACCTCTCAGCAGCATAAGTCAGAGTTGACTACTTTTCCTTTTTGAAACATTTTCTTCTATTGGGCTTCATGACACACCATACTGTTTTTCCTTCCTTTCTCTAGCAACATCTGATCATTCTCCTCTGCTGGCACCTAATCCTCTACTCTTGGTGATCTCATTCAATCTCACAGCTGCAGACAGCTTCTGTATGCTGAGGACTCCCAAAGCCCTATTTCCAAGCCTGATTCCTCTCTAGAACTTCAGAATCATATACCCAATGATTAATTCTACATTGTGGTGCTCAATGGGCATCTCAAAATTAGTATGGCTCAAACAACACACCTGATTTCTGACTCCCAGAGGTGCTCCTAGCCTGCTCTTCATCTCAGGAAATGGTGCCACTGAGATTCATTTACTTGGTTAAATGGTTCAACCAGTGCTTCTCATACTGTCTATGGTAAAAACCAGGTTTTGAAAATTTTCTAATTTGTACTTTTGTAAAATAAAAACAAAATGAATTACTAGCAAAATGAAATTAACAAGGAAAACAGAATTATTATATTTATGCACATAATATTTCCCTGTTAAGTTGCTATAAATATTCCTTAATGGTTAATTTCCATTTCTATAGTTATCTCAAATTGACAGTTTGAAGTCTGGTGCAGGTCTTTGGGATACTCTTTGAATACTCTCAGCTAAACCCTAATTTTAAGACTTATCCTGGATTCCTCTTACTCCCTCTCCCTGTTAAATCCTATCTGTCAAGTTGAAATGAACTCTTCCCAGTCACTTCATCTAAGCTAACTCTCCATTCTAATTCCCCTTATAGCGCTGCTATACTAGCTGTATTTTTCTTATTTATTGATTGAATGACTATCTAGGGTGTTAGAATGTTTGCTTCACAAGAGCAGGGATCTTGGATGACTTTCTTCCCACTCTATCAACATCATCTAGAATAATGCTGCCCCCAGGCAGGTGCTCAATACATATATGAAGAATGACTGAATACATGAATGACGTAAAGGTCATCACTTGCTTCAACCTTACCACATCTTTGAGGAATCTGGAACAATGTACTTGGGTTAAGGGTAAAATTTTATTAAACTGGTGGCTCTATCTATACTACACTTCAAGTTGTCATTTTTAGTTATGAACACTGGGAGTCAAATTTCATCAGGAAACTTGCAAAAAACAAGAATATGTTTAAGTTAAATTTAAAGAAACTTTCTGCATACGTCCAGCATAAAAGTTGCACTACTGATCCGCTGTCAGTTGGATGTGTTTTAAATTTCCAGTACTGGGTTTATGCTGTGGTCTTCATTTTTCCTTGCCTCATTCCGTTTTTGAGTAACTACAGGAGTTTCTGTGTCAGCGGCTTGTAGGTGCCCAAAGGAGAGAATTTTTTTTTTTTTCTGTATACATCTAGCCAGTATGGAAATTAAATCAGTGATAAATGACCCATCCTTTCCAGGCTCATGAACTGCCACCAAGCTATACCCCTAGCCTAAAGAAAATCTTATAGTTGCTTTATAAAAGCAATGGAAAAGCTAACTTAAATTTATTTCAGAAGAATATGACATTTGAAAACACAGCCTCATTTCTTTTCTTTAAAAATAATCCTCTTAAGGATGATAATTTGACTACTTGAAACATTAGACTTCAGAAGTTTTTTCAAATTGGCAGAGTTGTGGAAAGGCACTTTTCTTCTGTTGAGAACAATACATCCCAATCAGATACAGACATTGTTAAGATAGGGGCTGGCATCCAGCACTCACTGCCCGAGCTCACTACAGCCTTTCTCTACTCTGAGTTCTGAGTCTGAACTGCAGGGGCAAATAATGAAACAGGTTCAAACCTTGAGAAAGGTTCCCCATGTATTTTGGGTATGATGTGTACTAAAAGAAAAAAATTCAGCTGGGCGCGATGGCACTGCCTGCAATCTCAGCAGCCTGGAAGGCTGAGGCAGGAGGATCATGAGTTCAAAGCCAGCCTCAGCAAAAGTGAGGTGCTAAGCAACTTGGTGAGACCCTGTCTCTAAATAAAATACAAAATAGGGCTGGGGATGTGGCTCAGTGGTTGAGTGCCCCTGAGTTCAATCCTGGGTAGGCCCTCTGCATCCCCACAAAAAGAAAAAATTCTTTTTAATGGTGCTAAAGATAGAACACAGGGCCTCACACATGCTGGATAAGTGCTCTACCACCAAGCTATACCCCTAGCCTAAAGGAGAAAGTATTCTTCCTTCCATTCCACACATAGGCAGATTTGGAACCACAGAGGTTCCTAGATAAACTTGGAGGTTAACATACATAGAAAATGATTTCTTTACTATTTATCTAATAATCACTCATTCCCTTCCTTGAAATAATCAGTGTTTGTAGCCTACTCCCTGACCCTGCTCACAAATTCTTAGCAAGCACCTGCTATGTGCTAAATACTATGATGAATATGGAAAATGTGACATTTTATAAACACAGATTCCGCCTTCAAGGAGGTTGTATAAAAATACTTTTAATCCAAATCGTATATTTAAGAATAAATCACTGAAAGATGCACAAACTTATTTTATATTTAAATGTTCAAATTAACACCAGAGTTTTGCTTAATTTTTGCATGTTTCTAAGTTTTCATCTTTTTAATCAGCTGATTAAAATGGATTGTTAATGCTCTTTTTGGTAGCACATATACTAAAATTGGAATGATACAGAGATTAACACGGGCCCTGTGCAAGGATAACAAGCAAATTTGTGAAGCGTTCCATATTTAAAAAACAAATAAAAGGGGACTGGGGTTGTGGCTTAGCAGTAAAGTGGTTGTCTAGCACATGCAAGGTTCTGCGTTCGATCCCCAGCACCATATAAAAATAAATAAAATAAAGGCATTATGTCCAACTATAACTAATAAATAAATAAATAAATAAATAAATAAATAAATAAATAAATAAAATAAGAGGCTGAGATTGTGGCTTAGTGGCAGAGTACTTGCCCAGCATGTGTGACACACTGGGTTTGATTCTCAGCACTGCATATAAATAAATAAAATAAAGGCTCATTGACAACTAAAAAAAAATTATAAATAAATAAAATGCATTGCTACCATAGCAGGTACTATCTACAATCAGAATCTATGTAGTCAAGTAAAGATTTTTCCATTGTTATGCAATAAACCCAAACTTTTCTATTTGGTTAAAGGTTTCATTATCTTACCTGAAACTAATGAGAATCTCTTGGTTGTGGGTTAATTCAGCAAATACCCACTGAATACTTATTCTGTGCCAGGCTTAACAGGGATGTAACAATGGACAAGGCAATCCCTAATCACAGCACCCAGGGAGCTCATAACTGGTGCCTCCTGGGTGAGCCCATGGCAGAGGACATGTGGACACTGTCCCAGCAGCCAGACTTCTACAATGCCAATGGCCTTACAGTATGTTCCAGAAGGCCACTATATAATAATTCTTATTACAAACGGAATGGATGTCATGACTATTTGCTCACAAAAGAGGATTGCCATAAAGAATTCACCATAAGAGATGAAAGAGGTAAGATTTAAATAGAGAAAATGACAGAGCAGCTTAGAGAAGAAAGAGATCAGAGGAGCAAAAAGCCAGAATAAGCATCAAGATACTTACCCTCCCCTCCCCCATCCTCCAGGGCAGTATCTGGGAATTACAGACAGTTTCTAAAGAAGCATTAATGAAACAGGCAGGGGTGCGGGGAACAGAATAAAGAGATGAGATGGTTTCCAGAGAAATGAGGCCAGAGAAGAAAGCTGAAAGTTGAAATATAATATTAGATGAGGGGGGGTGGGCAAAAATTTAGAAATGAACAATCAATGGTATTTGCTGGTTGCAGAACATCATGCTGAGTCATGAGTGAATTAAAATCACTGGTCATGAAGGCTCCATTCCATTTTGTAATCCTGGGTTTCTTTGACCTCTAAGATTCCCCACATTAACTTAAACTACTTAGATTTAACTGGTGGCTGGCCAATCAAGATCCACTAGTGAAGAATGCTACCCAAAAGGAAGAAATGATCCAGCCTAAAAAGAAATCAGGGCACCCCTCTCTTGGCTTACCCATCGCACAAAGACACTTGGTTGTCAGTTTAGAAAGCTAAAAATTTTAGTAAATATGAACACCTAAAAGGATGACACCATTATATTTCACAAAGTTCTAAGAATCAATGGCAAATGTTAATTGTTAATTGGAAAGATGATGTAAAATGAGAGCAGGCAGACTCTGAAATGTTACAAAAGAGAAATACTTTTGTGGATATATCAAAGAAAAGTGGTGGATATATCAAAGAAAGGGGAGGAGATTATTTATAGTGAGTGACATTCATCATGCAAGGACTTCTGATTTATTTTCATGCTCAGCACAATGTGGTAATGCTAGACCACAAGTATGTTCTAGAATAATTATTATTATTCACTTGTTATGTTAAAAGGACAAGAGAAGCCAGCTGTCTCAACCTAAAAGTTTTCAAAGTAAAATAAAGCAAAAACAAATGCATATTCTTCTAAAGCAATCATTTGTTCGCTACCACCCATATAATAGGAAAGTGAGAAAACAGATTGACTCCTTTGTCCCCAGACTGCAAGTGTAAATAGCTATTAATTCACATATTTCTTTATGATTGTTCTCCAATCATCCATGTTCTTACACTTTTCTAAGTTAACTTTCTTAACCTCCAAGACATTTTCATCATCATTTCCTAAGGCAACAATGCACAAAACAATACCATAATATGGTCATCATTTACTTTCTTCAAACTTTCTCAGGATTGACATCTGTCAACCTAATGCAAACATTCTATCTCACACAGCTTCTTAGTTTCATAAATTTCATTTATATAGCTTGGCTTTCATTGTCCACAGTATAGAATGAAGTCTAAAACCAATTCTGTAATGAAGTGATCATAATTCCCAGGATAATGATTCTCAGAAGAAGACTGATGTGTATATCAGAGACAATTAGAGAGGACTGAGAGGCTTTCAG
Organism: Urocitellus parryii; assembly: GCF_045843805.1. NCBI lineage: Eukaryota > Metazoa > Chordata > Mammalia > Rodentia > Sciuridae > Urocitellus > Urocitellus parryii. The sequence continues at coordinate 156,295,528 of NC_135535.1, read as the reverse complement.
AGACTTCCCAGTTCTTGCTATGGACCCTGAAGTTAGTTCATGGTGAGATTTAAGAGACAGTTCTTCTGGGTCTTTGGTACTCAACTCGTGGAAGATCATGTTTACGTGTACCCACATCTCAGGTAATTAAGAGAAACATCCTGCTTTCCTGGGAGTTGGGCAATGGATTCGCCTGGATTTACCTACAGAGAAACTAAAAAAGTAAAATCAAACAGCTGATGTGTGAGCTGGTGTCATTTTTACAGGATTCTAATTGATCTCTCTCTGCCTTGTAAAAGATATAGGCTGAACACAGCTCCTATTTCAATGACACCTAGAAGGATTAACAACCACAAATGTGATGAGAGCATCATAGGAAAACAAATCTGTGTTTGACAGAGCAACATTTGTGGGACTTGAAAGTAATTGTCATCAAACTAAAAAAGGCTGTTGCATTTCAAGGAAAATGAAAAGTTTCCAGGAAAACAGGGAGCTAGTTCTAGTTCTACCACTAACTAACCACTTGATGACTGTTTCAGTTTCTTACTTAGGGGATGGAAGGGAAAAATAGCTGATTTGGCATTTGCAGAGATAATATACGAGAAATTTATTTAGAGAAATTTAAATATTCTGCTTCAGTTCAGTAATTTAAAAATCAAAATTTAAGCTGGGTGGGGTGGCACGTGTCTGTAATCCCTGTGTCTCAGGAGACTGAGGCAGAAGGATACCAAGTTCTAGGCCAGCCTCAGCAACTTAGCTAGGCCCTAAGCAATTTAGCGAGACTCTGACTCAAAAAATGAAAGAGCTAGGGACTCAGGTTGTGGCTCAATGGTGAGGCACTGGGTTTGAGTCTTAGCACCACATAGAAATAAATAAAATAAAGGTCCCTTGACAACTAAAAAATATTTTTAAATAAATAAATGAATAAATAAATAAAGTGGCTCGGGATGTAGCTCAGTGATTAAGTGCCCCTGGATTCAATCTCTGGTACCAAAAAAAAAAAAAAGAAAAAAAAATTCAAAATTTAAAAGGTTTTAAGTAGCATATTTTCAAAAGATTCTGCTCAGTTGAAGTTGCCTAATGTATAACACAATAGCAAAATATTGCATATCTATGACTCCGTTGGAAGTAAGAGAAACACCAAAGAAAACAGCATATGGTCAGGAAAATCTGGAGCTTTGTTTCTAATTTGCCCCTTACGGAACAAATTCTGCAATATTTGGCATATTGTTTTGACTGAAATTTGTTATATTTCAAAATAGATTTTATCAGTTTTCATCTTGGGGAATAAACCAAGAGTTGAAATGCAAGCCTGCATTAAATATTAACCACTTGATTATCAAAACCACAAATAACCACATAATCTATCTTTCTTCTGTTTGCATGATGCTCACAGGCTTTCCTTTCCTCTTTGGTGAAACAGGATGTTGCCTGATGGCTGTTTCAGTGATTCAACCCAATACAAAAACTGAGAGGAACTTGTGATCACACCTCAGGGTACCTAAAGTTGAAGGAAAGCTGTCAAGTGAAAGACAGCTTAAAACTCAAAGTTCCTAAAAGTCTCAACATCTCAAGACACAGATATCAAAATATCTCAGATGTTATGGTGTTTGTCTAAGCTGAGCTGAGGATTGATGGAATAGACAACAGACACTCTCCCTGCTTCTTGAATATTGTAGTTTCCTCTTATGCATGACTTTGCTTTTCACAGTTTCAGTTTCCTGCAGTCAGCTGGGTTCCAAAAATATTAAATCGAAAATTCCCCAGAATTAAATTTAAAAGTTTTAAATACATTTTATAACAGTATGTTATTATAATCATTTTTGTACTGCAGTACTGGAGATGGAATCCAGGGGCACTTTACTACAGCGTTTCATCCTTAGTCCCTTTCATTTCATTTTCAGACAGGGTCTCACTAAATTTCCCAGACTGTCCTCAAACTTGAATCCTCTGTCCTCAGCCTCCTGATCCCTAGAATTACGGGTGTGTACTACCATATCCAGTTCATTTTATTTTATTATTAGTTATTGTTGTTGATCTCTTACTGAGTCTAATTTTAAAATTAAATATTGTTGCCCAGTGCGATAGATAGTGCATGCCTATGATCCCAGTGGCTCAGGAGGCTGAGGCAGGAGGATTGTGAGTTCAAAGCCAGCCTCAGCAAAAGTGAGGTGCTAAGCAACTCAGTGAACCCCGTCTCTAAATAAAATTCAAAATAGGGCTGGGGATGTGGCCCAGTGGTCAAGTTTCCCTGAGTTCAATCCCTAGTACCCCCCCCCCCAAAATTTAAACATTATTATAGCTATGCACATATAGGAAAAAACAGTATATGTGGGGATGGATACTGTCTGCAGTTTCAGCATCCACAGAGCATTTTGGACAGTATCTCCTGCAGATTAGGAGAGACTACTGTATATTCTATCCTAGGCAAACACATAAACATGTAAAATGAATTAACAATGGGGTAATCAATGGGCTGGAGATGTGGCTCAGCGGTAGCGCGCTCGCCTGGCATGCGTGCGGCCCGGGTTCGATCCTCAGCACCACATACCAACAAGGATGTTGTGTCCGCCGAGAACTAAAAAATAAATATTAAAAATTCTCTCTCTCTCTCTAAAAAAAAAACAAAAAAAAAACAATGGGGTAATCAAGAACTGCAGATTCCTGCACGTGAGCTTCCTGTGTGAGTCTTAGCTTGTGCTCCACCACCTAAGCTGTAGCATCAACTTCACTGAGGTCAGATGACCTAAGTATGCAAGGACTGAATTAAATAAAATTACATTCCTTACAATAAAATTCCATTCAAACTATCAGAATCCAACAATCTTACCTGCTGGTTTGATCTGACATCGCTGAAACTCATTTTTTTCCCCAAGTCTAGAATCACTGCATTCTTAGCTTCACGAATGTAATCATCACTCATTGGTTGAGGAGACTTTGTATTTTTTTTCATTAATCCCTGGGAGGGCCTATAAAATAAATTCACACAGAACACATCATGAAGAGCATGAAGCATTGTACAAAGGCCTAGAAATCAGATACCAGTAGTTATTAGGCACTTGTGGGATTAAGCACTATACAGAGAATCTGTTTCTAGAGATATTTTTTTAAATTTTTAGTTATTAAAAATCATTCAAAGCTCAAGTTGAAGTTTTTCTTTTTTGTAAACCTTATTAATTCCTTATAATCACAAGGATTATAATTTGCTTTACTTTTAGAACACAACCAATTTGTAGGATTCTATTTCCCACTGAGTTTGCTAGTTTCATTGTTAACTAATTTTCCTAAGTCATTTTGTTTCTTTGTTATTATTACATTGTTTTTTTCTTGTGGATGGAAGAAATATGTGTTTTCTGACCTATGTTAGTCAAATTTTCTGATTTCCAAATATGGAAGTCATTTAATTCTTTTTAAATAAGTTTCTTGTGGAGCCCTCTGAATTTCTATTTTACTTTGGAGTCAGTGTCAGAAACTGCTAGTGCCTGCCAGGATTCACATCCTCTTCTTTGGCACAAAACAAATACATCTCCAGGCTCCTTGTAATTAGACAGACATGCTGACAGAGGTATAGCTAATAGGCCTGACAGAAGGGATGTAAACTTCTCGGCTATGTGTTCCAACTTCTCCTGTGTGCTATCTTCCCTCTTTCTCTTTCCACCAACCAAATGAAGAAGACTCTTAAAGACCTGGGAAATGGAGGGGTCCTGGGTGCCTGAATGACAGAATGGAAAAGACATCCCATAAACACGGTATAATCACACATTTCCAGCTTCAACTTGAGGTGTGAAACATATCCTTCAAGTGAGTCATGTTTAGAGACACAGGGAAATACTTAATAAGACCTAAATCTTTCGACTCAGTGAATAATGTTTACAAAATAATAATGTGCCAATATAATTTACTGCTTTTGAAAATGTTTAGACTTGATCTATAGAAAAAATAAAGATTTAATTGTGATTATAAAATTAAAAAAAAATCATTCAAAGCAATCATGCCCTGTGTTCAAGGTCCTTGAAACCCATTTTTTGTCTAACAGAGAGGATTTATCTAGGAATCCACTAAACAAGACTCTTGCCCCAGACCAGGCTATTCTAGGCATAGGTTCCCACTTAACTGGCAACTCTTCCATCAAAAAACTTTAATGACACTTACGTGGATGGTGCACTTTTAGGTAGTCCCATGGCATTGGTGGGTGGGATGACAGGGAGAGATGGCAGAACAGAGCTGAGGAAAGCCACTGGGTTCTGAATCCGGTTGGTGGGAGAGACAGGAGTTGGTGACACACAGTGAGGCTGAAACTGGTTTCCACTAGGGATGGAAAACACAAGTGGTGGTGGTGCTGGCTCTGCTGGACCTGGAGGGGGTGGCTCATTTGAGATGGAAATGGAGCCTGGAGATTTGGTTTGCACAGAGGGGTGAGAAAGTAAGAGGCTTTCTTTGCTCACTGTCCTCTGAATGGGTTGGGAAGTGCTGCTCAAGGTGAACACTGGAGAGCTGGATGGGGACACAGTGGCTGCGGTGGTACTCGAAGAGGGGAAGAAATGCTTCGGCCGGGCCAAGCTGAATGTCTGTGATGAAGGGGCCTTCACCTGCTTGCTGGAGGTGGTCACTGCCGGGGGAGCCACAGAGTTCAAAACACTCATGTTGAACGGAAACTCTTTAGGCGATGAAGGAGATGGGTTTTGCAAATGTTGTTGTTCTAGTAGGACTTGGTTATGAAGTTGTTGTAACTGAGTGGAATCACTGCATACAAAACAAGAATGGAGAGAGAGGAGAGAGGCATTACCATCAGAAAATGTATATGGACTGTTTATAACCTGATGCTGATTATGAACCCACAGCCAGAGCAGCAAGAAATCAGCTCATCAATTACTGGTGAGTTTGTCTTTCCTTCTTCCTCTAAGGGCTTTATGGCACATTGTATTCTTTGTGCTGTGACCCTGGAGCTGTGCAACATAGAATGTCTATAAATTAGAAGAAGAAGAAGAAGAAGAAGAAGAAGAAGAAGAGAGAGAGAGAGAGAGAGAGAGAGAGAGAGAGAGAGACAATGTTCCTTACTATCCCAACCTTGGATAGGTGCTGAGCTATGCACAGGTGTGAGTTCCTGCAAGGGCTGATTTCTCTGAGACAATATGCTGTATTAATCACTTTTCTTTCAAGGCGTGTACATGCCAAGCACACACTTCGCCATTGAGCTATAACCCTCACCTCTTGATTTTTCTTAAATTTTTTGGAGTTTAACACCTTTTTTCCTTCTTTTCATTAACATTTCCAACATATCATAGGTGGAAAGGGTGACTTCACAAAATAAAGACTGAGTTCTATTTTCATTACTGCTGTGGAGTGCTACAAATTGAGTGATCCTTTGCTCATCTATGAAAAAAACTCTTTGTCTTAAATAAAACTAAGAATTCAAGAGCATTGGTTCCTTGGCACAGTAACTTTCTCTGCTTCCTCCCCCTCTCCCTCATATTAGAGGTGAGTTCTTAAGCCAAGAGAATAAGTAGTATAATTAAAATTTAATTAAACCTTTTCATTGCTTCATAATTGAAAAATTAATGTTTACTGTTTATATTTTCCTCCGAAAAATATAAACAGTAAACATCATTTCTGCTGGTATTGACTTTTCTGATGATATGAAAGTATAAAAAACCTTTTAATTTTTAATGGATCTCAGATTTGGCAGGTCATATTGTTATTGCTGTAGAATAAAGTGTTACGTGGTTTTCAGAACATGTTTGTAGTCTAAGTAAATTTTAATCTGATGACATTGCAGAAATATTGTAGTATGGTTATAAGAATTGCAAAGGTAATGCATGAATAATTATCTTAGGTGAGGAAAGGATGATAAGGAGAGGCCAGGAAGTCATTTGGTATTGAATTGCTCTTATTTTTCTTTATTTCCCATTGAATAAAAGCTAAGATCCAGTTTTCTCCTACAAGTAAGAATTTAAATGGCCTGTTAGCCTCTACTGTTCAGTGGACCTCATTGGGTTAGAGAGGTTCACAAACCTTAAATAAAATGATATATAGGATTTAGGGTCAAATTATTTTGATTGAGATTCTGAAAGAATTCAGTTGAGACTATGTCTTTCAAAAGTTTTTTTTTTTTTCATTGAAAGAACCTCATCTTATTTCAGAGAGGTCTTTAAACAGCTGTTTGAATTAGCTTATTCATTATATCAGGACAAGGAATTGATTCCAATCTTTTTTTTTTTTTTGGTACCAGGGTTTGAACCTTAACCACTGAGCCACATCCACAGCCATTTTTTTTTTTTTTTTCAGAGAAAGGGTCTCACTAAGTTGCTTAGGGCCTAGCTAAGTTGCTGAGGCTGGCTTTGAACTTGCAATCCTCCTGCCTCAGCCTTCTGAGCCAGTGGGATTACAGGTGTGTACCACAGCACCCAGCTCAAAAACTTTCATTGAGTCTTCTGAGTGTCTACCTTGCTAGGTTGAAGATATAAATATGCCTGAGAGCTTTTGAGTACTGACAAATCTAGTGGGACATCCATCCATCCAATGCTGACATATAATAACCAGTGATTATTTACAAATAACATCTGGAATCTGTCATTTCCTAACAAAGGCGCAAAATGCAATGAAAGAGTGAAAGAAGAGAAGATGAATTACCATACATACTAGTTCAAAAATCCTTAGTGATTCCTCTTGTGCCAAGTAACACCCTGCCAATAAATTGCTATAAACTCAGCTGCTCATTTCTAGTTGCTATGCAGATTTCTGATATCAGGTTTATACTAAGGCTTTCTTGCCATATATTTATCAACTCTCTTCTCTTACTTAGTTTAAATAAATGGATAGAAAGACATATTGAGTCCTAATTCTGACTCAATCCCTATTGTGTGTGTGACTTTGGGTAGTCTCAGGACTTTTCTGATCCAGAGTCCCTTATAAGTAAAATAGTAATAATATCTCAGTATTGTTGTGAGAAATGATGGCTCTCTCTCTCTCTCTCTCTCTCTCTCTGTGTGTGTGTGTGTGTATGTGTGTGACTATAAAAGTCAACTTTCAAAATTTGTAAGAATGAACATCTGTGTTTCAGAATGATAAGGATATGAAAGAATTTATTAGGGATTTTGAAAAAAATTGTTTTTGGCACTGGAGATTTAACCCAGAGGTCATTTATCACTGAGCCCTTATTTTTTTTTTTTAATAATATTTCTTGATAGGTTGCTTAGGGCCTCACTAAGTTGCTGAGGCTGGTCTCAAACTTGCAATCCTCCTGGCTCATTCTCCCGAGTTACTGGGATTACAGTTGTACACCACCATGCACAGTAGGAATTTTGAAATTTTGAGATAAAATGTCACATAATCATAACACAACAAACTTGAGTATTAAGTACTTTTGAAAGCCTTTTTGGCATCAATGTTGGGCAGTGTGTTCTAGAGTTAGCTCTTTCTGGCTCAGAAAGACAACTAGAGTGCATCTCCTCCGAACTACTGATTCAGTGTCCTTCTTTTGTAATTTGAAATCTGCAGTGGTGGAAGGAAATTGGCAAGTGCTAAACATTATGGATTTCTCACCCTGTCAGTTTTTAAACATTTCCAAGGACATCACTGAGTAATATAAGTAGATGGGCTATGGTTTTTGAGGTGCTCACTGACTGGTAGTACATTATATCACCTGGAAACGGTAAAATATAAACAAACCTCACTGATTTAGGCACCAATACCCAGAGAGTTAATTGGCATGGGAAGGGATCCAGGTCCAGTTATTGTTATCTTTTGTGAATGTAAGTCAGTTGTTCTTAAAGTTCAGCCAGACTTAGTATATCCTGTAGGACTGGTTAAAACATAAACTCTGGGCCTGCCGTGTCCAATTCAGAGTAATGCTCTTACTGTAAGGTCATAGGTGATCTTATATGCATCCAGGACTCAGAACCAATGTTCCACAGAAACACTTGTCCCCAAAGCATAGGCTTTCCCAGTATATCCTGACTTTTGTCTGACATTTTACATTTACATTTTAAATGTTAACAATTGTTTTTGTTTCCTGGGTATGGAAGGTAGCAATTCAGGTCATTTCTCTAATTCTAACAAATGGTTTCCAAATTGGTTGCACATTAAAATAATCCACGGAGAGATTCTGGTTCAATTGAGATGGAAAGCATAATTTTTTTTTTTAAAACCTCCACATTTTATTCTAGAGTGTAAGTAGGATGAAAAATCACTGCTTTGAACAGCTTGATATTCAAGTAGAAAATTTCAAAGTCAGACTTATCTAGGCTTTGGTGATATGGTGTTTAAGAATGACAGCCTCCATTCCTGGGGCAGTTTGAAAATTGACATTATCTCTATTTTCCATATGAATGACAAACTGAAGGAATAAGCAAAACACTATATCCTTGAGAAGAATGAGTATATATTTTTAATGCAAAACTTGTGAGGTTAAAACCAGTGGGATTAAAATTAGTAAGAGAAATTCCAACACAATGAAATGACAAATTTTTGAGGTGATGGATATACTAATTACCTGATTCGATCAGTATACATTATATTTTTTAAAAAAACTGGCAAGAAAAGTTATAGGCATATGGATTTATAAAAGGTGTGTATGTGTATGTGTGAAGATACATACATATACATTCACACTTATACTAGTGTAAAATATGTACACACAATCAAGAGAAGACTTTTTTTTTTTTTTTTTTTTTTTAGAGAGAGAGAGGGGGACAGAGAGAGAGAGAGATAGAGAATTTTTAATATTTATTTTCTAGTTCTCGGCGGACACAACATCTTTGTTGGTATGTGGTGCTGAGGATCGAACCTGGGCCGCACGCATGCCAGGCGAGCGCGCTACCGCTTGAGCCACATCCCCAGCCCCTCAAGAGAAGACTTAAGGAAATCAAGAAATACCAAGGAAGTATATAGAGCTTAAGACTATATTTTTAGAGGGTACCACTACATAAATTAACAGAAAGAATTTTTTTTAACTAATTAGAAATCTCATATGTCTACTTAATTCTCCCCTTCATAAAGAACCTGATTTTATTCATGGTGGCAGTATGTGCAGCTAACTTTGCAATTATTATACCATATGCCTAAATTTTGGCCAATGAGATAAAAGCAGAAAATTTTTGATGACACCTCTAAAAAGATTCCTTAAAAGGGCTTCTGACATTAAGAATGTGACTCCTGGGCTGGGGTTGTAGCTCAATGGTAAAGCTCTTGCTTAGCACATGTGAGGCACTGGGTTCAATCCTCAGCACCACATAAAAATTAATTAATTAATTAATTAAAGGCATTGTGTCCATCTACAACTAAAAAAAGAAAAAAGAAAAAAAAAAAAAAAAGAACGTGACTTTTGCCCATTCACTCTTCCTGCTACCTGAAATGCAAACATGATGACTAGATGATCATCAGCTATCTTGGACTACAGAAGGTCCCTAGAGAAGCCATCATTGGAGATAGCAGATGGGAAAGAGAGGAGATTTTTTTCCCCCTGTATGTGTTCTGGGAATTGAACCTAGGAGTGTTCCAACACTGTGATACTCTTTTATTTTTTTATTTAGAGACAGTTTCTCACTAAATTGCCCTTGAACTTGCAATCTTCTTGCCTCAGACTTTGAGTCATTGGGATTATAAGTAGTGCTCCATGACTGGTGGACACTGGGTTCTTTATGACCATGTAACTACCAAAACAGCCCCAGAATGCCTTATTTACTTCCTTTTTTTTGTGAGAGAAAATAAACCCTCATGTGTTTATTTTGGCTTTCTGTAATATGAAGCTCCATTTAACCCTAACCAACATACCTAATACCCCCAACACAATCCCTGGGTAAAAGAAATCCCTACAAAGAAGGCAATCCCCAAGGATGTTGTTTGGGGTTACCTATTCCCCACAACTCCCTCCTTTGAGTACTTCCATACATGGCTCCTGATTTGACCCATGTAACTTTTCTTCCTTCCAAACAAATCCTCTGCACAGCTAGGTTGGGGTGGTCACCTGACCAGTCTGGACCAATTAGAATTTGGAATCAAGCTGCTGAGAACAAGTAAATCAGGTGTGGTATTTGGCACAGATCATGTTAGAGAGGGGGAACTTAGTCATGATGGGTCACAAAAGAATTGATAAGTCTGCAAATGGTGAAGAATAGAGCAGATATGTAAAGAAAAACAAAGAGACACCCAGACAGAAGGTGAGTCAGCTGGATGAGCTTCAGTGAGTCACAGGCCAGGAGGCCTAGCTCCCAGCTCTCCAGTTCTTTTGCAGGGAGAGTTTTGTTTTCTGTTCTTGTCTATATCCTTCAATAATCTCCTCCCTTATTTTTACTTTAAGTGGATTTTTGCTTCCTGAGACTGGCAGAACTTTGAGGGCACTGAGACATTTATGGAAGTGACTTGCTTAGACACATTTTATAAAATTGAATTTTATGCCCAGAATTTTGCCTTATGTATTAAGAATATAGAACTGAAACAGAGGGATGATCTAAATAAACCTTCTCTCTTAGTTCCTGAATAAACCCTCTAGCCTTCACCTGCTCTTGATGACATTTCTCTCTCTCCTTTTTATTTTATTATTTTATTTTTTGCATTGCTGGGTATAACACAGAGCCCTGCATATGCTAGGCAAGCACTTTACCACTGAGCCAAACCCACAGCCCCTACAGTTGATGAATTTTGATCTGATCACCCTTCCCCATGTCTCAGCCAATAAACATCCCCAAACTTTATTTTTAGGGAGGCAGATTAAGACTTGATCTCGCATCCGCACACCTCATGAATGAACTCTCTTTTGCAAAACTCTTGGTTTCAGTGATCAGCATGCTGTGTGGTGGGCAACATGGCCTGCCTGATTCAGTAACAAAACTAAACAGCATGACTTGTGTCCCATGAACATTTCATGGTTAGTAGTGAGCAATTCATAGTGGGAACACTATTGCTGTAGATGTTCTTGTTGATACTTAAAAAGTTTTGTGGAATTATAAACATAATTTCTATCATTTTGTTGTGTAGATGAAACTGAACATACTAGTATCATGCTTTGTATTTTGTCTTTTTTAATGGTACTTGTGATTAAACTCAGGGGCACTGGACCACTGAGCTACATCCCAGCCCCGTTTTATTTTTATTTTTTTAGAGACGGAGTCTCACTGAGTTGGCGTAGTGTCTTGTCCTTGCTGAGGCTGGCTTTGAACTCTCAATCCTCCTGCCTCAGCCTCCCAAGCCTCTGGGATTGCAGGAGTGCACCACTGCACCCAGCTATTCTTGGTATTTGCTTTGGTTTGGATGATCATCAAACATTGCCACACAGCTCTGACAGAGGTTCTCTAGAGAGTTATGGTACAACCACAGTTTCTGGGTTGAATCACAAAACCATCACTTCTTTCATCCAGTGATATTTATATAAAACCTACTATGATTAATATAGTGTATCCAGCAATAGCAAAGAACTATCTAAAAAAAACAACTAAATAGCTTTCCATAATCACTACAAAAGCTTAAATTGAAGCAGAAATGGGAAACACAAGGTTGAAATCACAGACTATCAATGTTACTAGACAGAAGAAAGGGCTTTAGAAAAAGAGCACAAATAGGGTGTGGTGGTGCACGCCTCTAATCTTAGCAACTTAAGAGGATCACAAGTTGGAAGCCAGCCTCAGCAACTGAGTGAGACTCTGTCTCAAAACAAAACAAAAAGGGATATAGCTCAATGATAGAACACCTGTGGGTTCAACCTCCAGTACTGAAAAATAAATAAATAAATAAATAAATAAATAAATAAATAAATAAGAGTATAGACATTTACCCAGAGAACTCTGACCTTAGACAAGTGTCTTTCTGAACAGTGTTTTGAGGTAGAACATTAATAATATGGATGATAGTGAAAGTAAATCCACAGTGATGTAAGGATATACTTTTTTTTTGGGTACTGGGGACTGAATTCAGGGATACTCGGTCACTGAGCCACATCCCCAGCCCTATTTTATATTTAATTAGAGACAGGGTCTCACTGAGTTGCTTAGTGCCTCGACGTTGCTGAGGCTGGCTTTGAACTTGAGATTCTCTTGTCTCAGCCTCCTGAGCCACTGGGATTATAAGTGTGCACCACCGCAAGGATGTACTTTTACAATGCACTTGATGCATATTTTCTTGTTTGATAATTCCCTTTTCCAAATCCATCATTTAAAAAAGTTTTATATATATATAAATATAATATATATATATATTAGTTGTTCATGACCTTTATTCTACTTATTTATTTACATGTGGTGCTGAGAATAGAAACCCAGTGCCTCATACGTCAGGCAAGCACTCTACCACTGAGCCCCAACTCCAGCCCCAAATCCATCATTTTTAAGAAGATCAGACTCAACAAAGACTCACAGATACTCTTGGTTATTCATTCTAATTTTTTTACTTACAGTTTGGGTTTGGCCAGAACTGGAGGGGGCTCTTTGACGGGTGAGGAAGGCTCTGGGATTTTTGTGGCCTGTCCGTTGAATCTCTCCGGGAAGGAATTGGGCCTGGTCTGGTTGGTGGTTGCAACTCCACCCTCAGAGGATGCTTCGCTTCCTTTGTCATCTTCAGGCAGGTTGAAGTGTACACGGAGCCCAATCCTGGAGCTGGACCGGGGTTCATTATGATTCACCAGAACCCCTTCTAGTTTGGGCTTGGGGGCCTGTTCCACAGAAGGAGGCTCTGGGTTGGGTGGGGATGGCTGTTGATCAAGAACAGCCAGGTTGGTGGTGGAGTTGGCGGGGTGAAGAGACCCATTATTGCTGAGGTCTTCATTTCCTGAAAGGACAATCACATGACCTGAATTGTTAGCCTTACCCAACAAGGTTGAATGGGATTGTAACCTCAGGTTGGGGCACATGTACAAAAGGGACAGTAATCAAACCAGGCAAGTGTACAATGGAAAAATGTTTGGCAAAAAGACATCAGAATCTGGGGTGTTAAAGAAAGGTGAGGATGCAGGAAAATAATAAATTTAAAATCTATGTACTTAGCTGTGGATATTGTTCAGTAGTAGAGCACATACTTAGTAGTCTACAGGCCCTGGGTTTGATCCCCAGCACCACTAAAAACAAAAACAAAAAGCCAACAAAAAAAAAAAAAGAAAAATAAGCATTTTTTTTGGAAAGAAATTTGGGTGTTTAAGACAGGCATGGTGGTGCACATGCACCTGTAATTCCAGTGGCTCAGGAGGCTGAAGCAGGAGGATCAAAAGTTCAGAGCCAGCCTCAGCAACTCAGTGAGGCCCTAAGCAATTTTGCAAGACCCTGTCTCAAAATTAAAAAAGTGTTGGGGATATATAGCTCAGTGGTTAAACGCCCATGGGTTTAATCCCTGATGAAAAAAAAAAAAAAAGATTTAGGGCTGGGGTTGTAGCTCACTAGTAGAATGCTTGCCTCACATGCGTGAGGCTGTGGGTTTGAACCTGAGCACCACATAAAAATAAATAAATACATAAAAATTTAGGTGTCTAGTCATTCATACAACACCAAGGAAGGCTGAGGAGGTAGTTCAGTGATGGAGAGTTTGCGTACCATCCACAAGTCCCTACGTTTGATCCCCAGCACAGCAAAACAAAACAAAAACAAACAAAAAAACCCTAAGGAGAGGTTTTCTTATGAAGTATGAAAGCAATAGCTGAATAACTGAGGTGGTACAGGTGGTGGCTTTAAATACAATAAGAAATTGAATATTGGACATGATTCAAGAACATTTTTCTTAATTAAATTCTTTTTTGATTCATATGTGAAACACTAAGGAAGGATGACAAACTCTGCACACTCACACTCCAACTCAGTCTAAACTGTTCTGGCACTTAAGAAGCCTTACCTCTCACATCCAGCTGTGCAATGCTTGACACTGTGCCATATTTATTGCTTGCAGTACATGTGAAGCAGCCAGAGTCTTCTGCAAACACTTCAGCAATGACCAAAGTGCAAATTTCCTCTACATGTCAATAAAACAGAATTATTACTGATTTCATCATGAAAGTGAAATTACAGAATTTACTAATATCAATTAGATGATTCTACAAAAGCCAATACAAGTAAAAAGGGGCTAGGGACTTGGCTCAGTGGTAGAGCATTTGCCTAGCATGCATGAGGCCCTAGGTTTGATCCCCAGCACCTTTAAGGTAAGCTGGCTCCTCTTAACCTTAGATGATGAATCATGATTGGTAAACCAGTCATGCTAACTTCTTGTTAAGTGGTAGTATGTGACACTATCTGGTCAATGAGATGTCATGGAAAATCTGCTAGAGAGTTTCTGGGAAAGTTTTCCTTGCCCTTTAAAGGGAACAGAAGCTAGTGCAATTTCCTGTTTTTGCCTCTGGATGTTGTCATGTGGTTGTGATACCTGGAACTGTGGCAGCCATCTTAGGTCCAAGAGTAGAAGCAGCCTAAGAGAATATTCTGCTGATGGCAGAATGCAAAATGGAAAAAAGGCTTGGCCTCTGATGATCTCCAAGCTGCTAAAGTTACCAATACCAGGACTGCCATTTCTTAGGGAGTCTTATTATGTGAGAAAATACCTTTTTTTATTATTGTTTACGCTGTTTTTATTTAAGTCTTCTTTACTTGCTGTCTAAAGAATCATAAATCATGTAGAAGCAAAGTTTGATTTTGGTGACTCTCAGACCTTATTCTAAACCCTTGGCCTATGCTGCCTTTTCTGTTCCCTTTCCCAAACATTCACACTCTTTATCTTTCAGTAATCCATTCTCAGAAAATGATCTTATAAAGTTATTCACAGGATACTATACCTGCCTGATATTCTGCCTGTGTTCTGTCTCCAAATGTATTTGCATTATACAAGGTGGGAGAAAGAACTTTCTAGCTGCGGAGTTTTCAGTCATGGAACTGAAAAGGGCAGGACCTGTTTGGGTTTATTTTGGGGGTGATTCCGAAGCTATTTTGTGTATTTGACTGCCTAATGAAAACTCTCACTCTGGTCGGAAGTATCAAGGGGTTTGATAATAGCTAGCAATGAGCAGTGAAATGCAGGCAAGGTCACAAGTGTTCTTTAAATTACTTTAGGGTTCTTCTTTAAACTACTTCCAAAGTAGACAAGAAAGCAAAGGGTGGTAGTTAATTTGTAAAAAAAATAAATAGAAGCAAAAGGAGCTAATTGGGAAATATGTCAAGAGAAAAGGATTAATGGTACTAACTCTTGACAGGGTCCATTGACGTTGACATAAAGCTAGGAATTATGGCTATCAGTGTCTCCATTTATCTGGGAAGGAAGATTCCTTTCGCACTAAGGTAACTTCTGACCAGCTAATGACCATGCCCACATTAACATGGGATTGACTTGTAAATGAAGCCACCTAAATAGGAAGGCCACCATGACAGTTCTGGAGAGGACCAACTAAAGTCAAAAACTCCCCCCTCCCCCCCACTGAAAAAGGAGATGAACACCTGATTGTCAAAGAGTACGGAAGGTGGTCCCCACTTCTGGTAAACATCAAACAGTAGTAATAAAATTGGGGACAGTATTGTCTCCTTTGTTCTCTACTTGGAGACGGCCCATTCTCTCTCTTGAGAGTGTTTTTGCTTAAGCCTCACTTTTCTTTTACTTTATTTTCCCCTCATTTTCACTTCCCATGAAGTTCTCTTGTATGATGTTTGCTATCTGACTTTAAATTTTCTCTTCATCAGAACAAAAGAATCGAGGTTTGAGTTTTAGCTGCCTGCTTTCCTGTTACAAAAGGCCCGAACATTTTTGAAGGGCAAAGTACCACTCCATTATAAGCAAAAAAAAAAAAAAAGTAAATCCACTTCTTGTCTTTGCCAAATATCTCTAAGACCTTAGTGTAGGGTTAAGTAACATGGATTTCAAGGTCTTCTTGAGTGAAATTCATTTCCATTCAGTTGTCAGAAAAAAGAATTATGATAATGGAATTCCAAACCATCTTTCTCACCCAGGGATACAAACAATCTGATTCTTCAAGGTGGTTATGGAGAGGGTGCTCAGATGTTCACATCCTGATTTGTGAATGACTTGCATTTTCTAGTGGTAAGAGTTTCACCTACTGTCACTTCCATCTATCTCATCTAGTATTCCCCCAACTAAATATAATAGCATCAAACTAAACATTTTATTGCGTCTCTGCAAATTTCAAAATTTGATGCATCAAATTTGAGGCACATAGGTTGTGGAATTGGAATTGATCTGGTATCAGAAAAATTGCTCTGCCCAGTTTAAGAAAGGTATGATTGGAGGCCAAGGATGGTAGGGAAATAATTCCTGTGAAATAATCCTCAAAACTCAAGAACTAGGGCTGGGGTTGTGGCTCAGTGGTAGAGCCTTGCCTGGAATGGTTCAATCCTCAGCACCACATATAAATAAATAAGTAAATAAACAAACAAATAAATAAATAAATTAAATAAAGGACCATTTACAACTAAAAAAAATATTAAAAAAAATCAAGAACTCACTGCATTAATACCAGGTATTGCATATATATTCAAAATTTGCAAATTGTATTTTCTTATAATAGCTAGGATTCATTTGGATCTTTTTTTACTAAAACTTTAATTTTCTCTTTCTCTTGACACCAGTGTAATTTCAACATGTTCTTATCTATATCAAATCACTCATTACATATTAAAAAAATTAAAGTTGCAATAATCTTTGTTTGTTTTGTTTTTTGGTGCTGGGGCTCAAACCCAGGGCCTTGTGCATACAAGGCAAGCACTCTACCAACTGAGCTATATCCCCAGCCCCTGTTGTAATGATCTTTACCTGGTTCTGCCATGGATCGAGGTTCTAAAAGAAAAAGAAAGAAAAAAATTCTGAGCATTTGTTTAATTTAAATCAGAAGTTTCCTGTAGAATTTAGTAGTCTCTTGCATACTTAGGAGTAATTAGATAAAGTTAATCTATCGATGTTAATGACCTAAGCACCCACAACCTCAATAGGGACAGAAAAGGGCAGCAACAGAGCATCTAAATGATGTTGCTGCATCTTGGAACACACCTGGGTCCACTGGGGTACATAAACCTTTGGCAAGGAAAAGTTCCTGAGTTGGCTGGGACTCTGAAATGACTTGCTTTGATTGGTGCTTGTTCGGCCTTACCTGAAAAAAACCTCGTGAAGACTGAGAGATCATGTAAAATGTAGAATATACCTTTTGCTCTGTGGTTTCTAGGATCAAGAGCCTCAGAATAGATAATAGATTGCTTGAGAACAGGTTCTATATCTTAAATTTCCTTGGCATACCTGAAAATGCCCACGATAGAACCAGATTCTGGAGTTCAGTGAATGTTTATAGAATTGCAGGCACTCCATAAATTGTTGTTGAACTTAGAATATTCTACATGGATAGAACTGTTGGAGGTTTTTTTTTTTCCCTCTCAGTTTAAATGGTATTAGAATATATTACTGTTTCTGATACTACTGCTAAAACCTGGAGTAGTTCTTATTCATATTTCACACTGATCAAAGTAATACCATTTTGAGATTGGAAGAAAAAAAGCAAATAATTCAGCCATGAAAGAAGGAGGGGGTGATGTGAGGTAATGCATGTTAGCTCAGTATAGTCATTCCACAATGTATGCATATATCAAATATCATGTTGTATAAAATAAATTATATAATTTTATTTTTTGGTACCAGGGATTGAACCCAGGGGTGCTTAACCACTGAGCCAATCCCCAGCCTTTTTTATATCTTATTTTGAAACAGAGTCTCCCTGAGTTGCTCAGAGCCTGCTAAATTGCTGAGGCTTAACTTTGAACTTGTGATGCTCCTCCTCAGCCTCCGGAGCCACTGGGATTACAGATGTGCACCACCATGACTAGTTTATATAATTTTTGTTCATCAAAAAGATAAAGAGAAGTCTAATACTCCCATGTCTTTAGGCATGTAATAAGTTTTGTATGTTCTTTTCTCCGTTAAAAGAAAAACAAAACCCCGGGCTGGGGATGTGGCTCAAGCGGTAGCGCTCTCGCCTGGCATGCGTGCGGCCCGGGTTCGATCCTCAGCACCACATACCAACAAAGATGTTGTGTGCGCCGAGAACTAAAAAATAAATATTAAAAATTCTCTCTCTCTCTCTCCTCTCTCTTTAAAAAAAAAAAAAACCCTAAAAACTAAAAAACAAAAGTAATACATGTTCATCACAGAAAAACTGAAAAACACAAAAATGCAAGTGGAAGCAAAATAATTGATCCTAGGCTTGCTGCTCAGAGAAAGACTACCAATATTTTAGTGAATTTCCTTCTCAAGTTTTTTCTATAGTAGATTGTTCTGTATAGTTAACCAAAGGAGCAAGTAAGTTGCAACTTATTTTGGGACTGCAAAGGATCAAAGAGAAAGCATTGGAAGACAAGCTGAAAAGTATGTGATTAAAAAAAAAAAAAAAAGAATCAACCACTTGACTATATAAAGCTTTCTTACCATAAAAAGAATCAAAACCCAACATGAAATAAAAGAAATAAAAAACCTAAATAAATACAAAAAAGTACCCTCCCATATCTGATTAATGATATGCAGATTAAAATAACTGTTCCTATACTTGGCCTGTAAAATTAGTGAAGATTTAAAAAAATGGTTAGCAACCATTGTTGGTGAACATGTGAGGCAAAAGGCATTTCCCTGCATTGCTGGTTGTGCTAGAGTATAGGTAGGGCAACATGTGTCTGGAACAGACCTAGTTTATACTTGGGGTCCCTGCACATCCCAAAGGGTCTCAATTTGGCTGATCAATTGTATAATCAGTCTAAATTTAGCTCAACTTTTTGAGATGGCATTTTGGCAATACATATAATAAAAGCCTAAAAACTATGTACTGACAATAGCAATTCAGTGCTAGAAAGTTATTGTAAAGTAACAACTATGGATAATCACAAAGATTTGTGCTGTTAGCATCATTGAAGCCTAGTTTATAGTAGTAAAAAATTGTAACAATTTAAATTTTCAACAGGAGATTAAATATGAAATAGATATTTTTGAGACTAATAAAGTTCTATATTAACATAGAAATATGCCCATGAAATATTGAGTAAAAAAATACATTTCCAAAAAAAAACAGCATGTCAGTTTTATTTTAAAGGATATGCATGGGAAAAAAATTCTTGGGGAATATACACCCAAGTAATAATAGAGTTCAGTCTTGTGGAATATGATTATAGGTGATTTTTTAACTTAGTTTTTTAGTATATTTTTAATTAGTTGCTAAAACTTTAAAAATAAACATATAATCAATTTATAAAAATAAATTATCAGAAAAATAGTTTTACAGCAACAACTTACTTTTCTGTAAAATCCTAAAATCTGGAGAATCTTCTATCAAGGTCCCTTCTCTGTACCACTCAACTTTAGGGGATGGAGCTCCTTTTACTCTGCATTCAAAGACAACCAGCTGACCCTCAGAGGCTGACAAATTTTGTAGCATCTAGAATGAGAAGAATATTGTTAGAACCAAAAAGAATATATCTTTGGAATGTAGTCTCAGTGTTGAATTTTATGAAAGACACTGTCTCACTGGACGTGGTGGCACATGCCTGTAATCCCAGTGGCTTGGAAAGCCGAGGCAGGAGGTTCATGAGTTCAAAGCCAGCTTCAGCAAAAGTGAGGTGCTAAACAATTCAGTGACGCCCTGTCTCTAAATAAAATACAAAATAGGCTTGGAGATATGATTCAGTGGTCAAGTGCCCCTGAGTTCAATCCCTGGTATCAAAAAAAAAAAAAAAAAAAAAAAGACATTCTCTCTTTTATATTTGGATTTTTTTCCAAATTTTCTACAATTTTGAGTCCGTGGATGTACATTTGAGTCTATTTTTTAATATGGAACCACTGACCTCTATAAAGCTCTTTCCCCACTATTTTTCCTTTTGCAGCTGTTGCTGTGCTAAGTTAATTTATTAAATATCCTGCAAAACATTTTGAGTAAAGAAGCTAATTTTTAGTAAAATACTTCTGTTTGTAAACACCCACATAGAATTTGGTTTTCAGAAGAAATAACAATAATGATAATAATTTAAAAATCTGTGGTTAATATATACTAGGTGATTCAACACAGAAGTAAAGTATTATTCCACAAAGAAATGTGGTTGTTCAGGATGTGGGACAGCTCTGTGGCCAAGTAACTGATTTGTCTTGCAGGCTTTGTTTAGTTTACATTCTGTTGTTCTAGAAATTGCTTTTTATCTTGCTGTTTTGTTTTCCTTATGTGGTCTTAACAAGTACAGTCTCACTGATCTATTGAGGCATATAGACAATGACAACCTTTATATAATCGTAGTCACACATGGAGTCATTGTAAAATATGTTGTAATTCTGTGAAATGCTTTTCGACACCTCCATGATAAAACGCTTACAAAATTCACTTTGAATTGTAAAAGTTGATACTGTAATTGTAAAGTCGATTCTAGACTCTATGGGAGTATGGAATGCACACTTTTCTTTCAGAACTACATCCTCATTCATTATGATTTGTGAGCTTAAAAATCACACCTTCTTTGGTGTGGTTGGTATTCCGTTTGATTATGAAATGTTTCTTTGGCATGTGCGAGAGCATATTTTTATTTTCCATTTGGGCCTAAAGACTAGAAACATGGACATATTCTGATTAAACTGTCTCTAAGTTCTGTAAGTACCAAAGGCTGCAAGGATTTTTGTTATTACAATTTTTGAACCTGCATTTAGGAAATACTGGCTCTTACGTAAGAGGAAGGGAAAGTCAGTAGTTCCTTCTTCCTTTTGTCATTCACTATTAAAAATAATTTGTGGTGTTTTTTTACAGCTTTTGTTCGAACAACTTAGAATATTTTGTGCAAGGCCTTTCACATTTATAGCATTTGTCTAAGGACTACAAGGGTGAGGAGTAAGAAGTAAGAAACCACAAGCCTTTAACCGCACTTTTACCTCAGGGGTGTGTGTATGTTGATATTGTGACAGCCAGGGGGCACTGTAGTTCAACGTTAGTGTTTTTTTCTCCCCCATCCCCAAATTTGCTTGTTGAAGTGATTCATGATGGAATTAGCACAGGGTGGTGGTTTCTGAATTAATAAAGAACTATTTTATTGAAAATTTGTTTTTTCTTTGTCTACCTCATCCAGTGACAAGAATGAAATGCTGGAAGCATCCATGGGTCTTGGCTGCTCCTGGCAAACAGGTGAATATGTCCTTCACCTTGACCTCGGAGCAAATTCTGTGCTAAATGGGAGCCTTGGGGCCTATGGAAAACTTTAGCAGTATCAGACATTTCTCTGGATTTCATACATAGTGGAGTTTTCATTCCATCTTAAAGCAAACACATTAGAAAACCATCCCTTCCCAACCATCCCCCCAGTATAAAAGGTGGTGACAGAAGGGATTAAATGAAATATGACACATTTACAAAATGGATGTGAGCAAAATGAGGTTAATCTATATGTTCAACATGGCTTGCAGTTTGGATATGTAAGCCAACTCTCAATCTACAGAGGATATACTAAAGCCTTGCTTGAAAAAGGACTTCCTTTCGAAATTGTGTTACTTATGATTTAGACCAACACTGGCTGGTTGTTATTATTCATTTGACACTGAAAACTAAGACCTTTGTTCTATTTGAGAGGCCAGCCAAGATACCTTTGAGCTACAGTGTATGGAACAAACCCACTAATGTCCATGATGGGAGGTGAAATTTCATTCCAATGTGAATCAATACTCAGAAAAAAAAGATGCCAAAGGTCTTCTTACAAGCCACTTAGAGAAAGCTGATGAAAGCCTTAATTATAAGGACAGTAATAGTTGTTACCACTGAAAATTGTTCTTTCTGAAAAGTCTCTTAAGAAGGAGCTAGGATGGGCACTGTGGTGCCTGCCTGTAATCCCAGAGGCTTAGGAGGCTGAGGCAGGAGGACTGTGAGTTCAAAGCCAGCCTCAGCAACTTAGCAATGCCCTAAGCAACTCAGTGAGACCCTGTCTCTAAATAAAATATAAAACAGGGCTGGGAATCTGGCTCAGGGGTTAAGTAACCCTGTGTTCAATCCCTGGTACCAAAAAAAAAAAAAAAAAAAAAAAAAAAAGGAGGGCTGGTCATATTGCATATATCAGGGTCCAAGTCAGTTGTTTGTCATAGTGGGTCTTAGGCTATTTCCTAATGGAAAGATGATGTGCTTTGGATATGGTTCAAGTGCTCCCATAAAGGTATATTTGTTAAAAGCTTGGTCCCCAGTGTGATGATGTTAAGAGATGGTGGGATGTTTAAGAGGTGGGTGGGGCCTGATGGGAAATTGTTACCGGCCCCTCCCCTCACTCTGACTTCCCTCTTGCCATGTGTTCTCTCCTTCTCATCCCATCATTGTGATACTATCCATCATGAGGTTTTTACTGGAGTCAAGCTGATGCCAGTGTCATGCCCTTGAACCTATAGAACTGTGAATTAAATACACTCTTCCTCTTGTAAGTACCCAGCCTCAGGTATTTTGTTATAGTAACAGGAAACAGACTAAAACATAGGATATGTACATGCTTAGTCACAGTCATATTAACCTCACTACAGATGAATAAGACAAATGAAATGGCCTAGGAAAGATTAAGTTAATCTTTACTAGGAATTATGGATCTGGACTAAAGGCCCCAAAACCAAAGGTCTACAGAGGTAAACAATGTCCAAAGTGCAACTCTGTCTTGTGTGTCATCATCATACTGATCATTTGGGAGAACATTCTTCCAAATAACTTGACAACACAAAACCCTGAGAAGCATGGTCACTTGATATTGAATTTTTTCCCTTCTGCTCTAAAGCCACAAAATGCTGAAAAAAAGAAGAATCCTTTCTTAACTGAAATGGAAGTTCTTTGCCACAGAATAAATATTACAATGTGCCTGCTTTGTGCCAAGCACAGTACCAGATGTTATAAATGTGAGTTGAAAAGACACAATTTCTGCTTGGTAGATCTCTTCCCACAAATAGCATTTAGGGACATTCTTGAGAAGGAGCATCTCCTTTATTGGTTAAAAGATGTCAGCTAGGGGTTGGGGATGTGGCTCAAGTGGTAATGCACTCACCTAGCATGCATGAGGCACTGGGTTCGATTCTCAGCACCACATAAAAATAAAATAAAGATATTGTGTCCACCTAAAACTAAAAAATAAATATATTTTTTAAAAATGTCAGCTACAAGGTTCACTTTATCATTTTATTTGTTTTTAAACCCAGTCAATATTTTAGCACCTTGGGACATGATGCAAATGTATGTGTACAGCACTTTAGGCTGGAGTTGGATCAGAGCAGTTTTTACAGATTAAAAAACTTATTGAAAGTCCTTTCCCCCTGGATTGTCACAGGTGCTCTGTGAAAAATTCTCTGGAATTGATGGGCTAGGGAGAAGAGCCCATGAAATCTTTTTTTTTTTTTTCTTTAATATTTATTTTTTTTTTAGTTTTCGGCGGACACAACATCTTTGTATGTGGTGCTGAGGATCGAACCCAGACCGCACACATGCCAGGCGAGCACGCTACCGCTTGAGCCACATCCCCAGCCCCCCATGAAATCTTCAGAAGTCTGGATTCAACTACTGGGCCCCATGATTTCAGGGTTTCCCTTCTCTACTATTATATAATGAAGTGCTCTTCAAATTCTCACTTCCCCTGCCCCCTTGCACTCTTCAAATTACTGCTGAAGTAGTTGGAGCCAGAGCCGCTGCAGCCTTGAAAGCCTGCCAGAGCAGCTGCTGTTGAGTGGGAGCAGTGATAGGAGCAAGATTCTAATTTGATCACCTCCCTCTCTCCTGCTCAAGAAGTGTGAGTCCTGTTCCCCCCATGGCAAAGTGAAAATATTTTCGATGCTGCATAGAGAACGAAGGATAGTCTAGCTCTACCCACAATTAAAAGCATTTAAAAACCTAAGAGGGCTGGGGAGCTGGGAGCTCAGAGGTAGAACACTTGCAGAATATGTATGAGGCCCTTGGTTGGCTCCTGGCACCACAAACAAAAACACAGAAATTCTCTTAAGTAGATCAGTGAACAAGTATATATATTCCATCACCTTCTCTTAAACTCTACCACTGCTTTTCTGGGCCATTCTCCTTTTCATTTTAACCTTGTTTAGAAAGTAATTTTCCATGGCCAAAGGAGTTAAATAAAACTCTGCTCTCTAATCATTGCTTTAAAACAAAACGAGCCTTCTTGCCATAACTGGTGAAGAAATGCTTTGTTGGGCAGTATAGAAAGTGAGTCACAGGGGCTGGAGCTCCGGAAGTTCCCAAAGAAGTAAATAGAGCAGGGATAACCCAACAAACATATGCAAATGATCTGTTATCATTGCTCATGGCCACGTGAAACCATCCTTGGTAGCTCTGACTCAGAAATTCGCTAATGACACTGGCAGTGACTATGACCTCAATCTTGCCCTGGCTGACGGAAACTAACGCAAGCACACTGTGGTTGATAAGTCTCTCTGGAATTTGAGCCACAGCCTATCCTAGTGCCCTATGTCTGTACAATCCTCATCCCATTTATGGAGGCAAAATCACAAGTCAGAGGGCGGAGAAAGCCTGCCCAGAGTTTAGGTACCAGGGACCATTTTCCCACCATGAAGCTAATGCATACAGAGATTTTACCTAACAAATGCCTTATCTAATGATTAATTCATTTTCCCATTTTATTTATTAAAGGCATATGTATCTGCCAATCTAATTAGGAGTTGATCAGTCACCACACAAAAGCAACTAAACCTGATGTGTTCATCAACCTGTGAAAATGAAGTGTAAAGAATTAATGTTAAAGGTTCCTATCAGACTTGTTAAAATAATAAAAATAGCTTTGGACCTATTATTACCTTATGAACTCCTATCTATTCATTACAGGGAGCTTTCAAGGTGATTGGGAAAGAGAGAGTAAACAACTTTATCTTTGATAAATGTACCAGACACATGTGCTCTGGGTGA